>NW_015549590.1:87614-108722 GCF_001515605.1 Sinocyclocheilus anshuiensis | reverse complement strand
ATTTTAAAAACCTTAAAAAAAAAAAAAAAAAAAAAACTGTGCTATTATTGCAGATTTGCGTTAATTCAATTGCATATAGAATGCAATTTGTGGTCAGAAGTAAAACTTAGAAACTTCAAACACTACACTCTGACTTTGCCGGGAATATAATGTCACTGCAATGTGCACAACTAATGATAAACATTCACTGTTAAGCAAATAAAATGCATCTGCGAGAAACAGTTCCTCTATTAGATGATAATAAACCCTGTAATTGATAAAACCTGTAAATAAAGCAGGAAAAAAACAGGTAACAATTTCATTTTGTTGTATGTCATCATCTGAGCATTGAACAAGAGGAATATCCCACATCCGACTTGGACACTGTGGGCATATTCACAGAAAAGAGAAATACAAAAACTCTCACCAGTTACAGGAACAATGAGGCCTCCTGTCTCCACACACATAAGGGCCCCACCTACAATTAAAAGTAGAGCAAAGATTTAGAAACAGTGTTATAAGACATATAATTTTGTTTTTTCTTGTCATTGTTTTGATACCGAACACATTTTCCAGCTGAGAACATCTGGTAACCATTGGCATTACCCTCAAATAGAAACAAAGGCCTGAGCAGATTTTATACGGCACATATGTTGTGAATAAGAATGGGCCGTGTTCTTATTCTGTGTACTAGAGGTGTGTGTAATGCATTCATGTGTTCCTCTGCTTGACTGACTAACTGACTGATGGATTGATTGGCAGTGGCAGGCCTGACTTATTCATGTGGGGCTAGAGGCAGTTTGTCAGGCTGGTTCATTGGGGTTCTGGGAGAGTGCCGGTCCTGCGTCTGGCCCTGGAGAGAAAGGGGCAGCGTGAGCAATGGTCTGGCCCACTCAGGCATAGCCGAGCAATGGGAGACTGCAGCTGTTCTCCCTGGTGTTGACCACTTTTTATCCCACTGCCTGCTCTGGACCCTGACAGACCGGAAACAGTCTGCTACACCTGGCTACATGCAAGCCTTTGCCACCACAATACAAAACTGCTCACACAAACACACATTATCACACACACACACACACACACACAAAGCCACAGAAGAAAGAAGGCGGCAATTCTGAAGGGATTATTGAGTATGAGGGATTCTCTTCTTTTCACACTGGTGCCTTTGGTTTCAAACCATGATATTAATGTTAAAACACTAGCTGCACTGTTTAACTCTTGATTTTTGTCCCTCTATTGCAAAACCATAATCTTAATATGCAAAGAGAGATGAAGAATCACAGCTGTTTCTGAGGAGATAAGTAGAAAAGACAGAAATAACCTGTATATTATGTACTGTATGCACAACAAGATAATTGATGCATTGATTGGTAAATAATTGTATCACTGTCACTGTAATACACTGTCAAAGGATTTTGGTCAATATACTGTTTAGTCAGTATGTTTAAATTAAGTTAATCTAACCCTTTTTCAGATAATATGCCTTAAAAGTGCTATTAAATATCAGTTTTTTAAATGTTTTTGAAAGAAGTCTTTTAATGCTAACCAAAGTTACTTTTTTTTATCAAAAACACAATAAAAACAGTAATATTGTGAAATATTATTATAATTTATTTATTATTTTAATGTATTTTAAAATGCAATTCATTCCTGTGGTGCAAAGTTGAATTTTCAGCATCAATACTCCAGTATTCAGTGTCACATGATCATTCAGGAATATTTCTAATATGCTGATTGGCTCCTCAAGAAACATTTCTCATTTTTATCAGTTAATACTGTGCTATTTTTATTTATTTTTTATTTATTTGTAAACTGTGAATAGGAAGTTCATCATCAACAGCATTTATTTGAAATAAGACTTTTTTTTAATTCTTCACTGAATTCAACCCATGGTAATGTTAGCGGCATGTTCTATTGCTTTAGCTACTGGAATGCTAATACTGTTAAATTTAATTCACTAAAAATTATCTAATTTGATTTGTTAAAGAAAAAAAACAATTTGATTACTCTTTAGTACAGTATATTTGTAGAATTATATATTTGAGTATTTCCTCAGACACTTTCTGTACATTGTAACAAAACCATCAATTATGGAGGTAACAACAAATTACACTAATCTCAAAATATGAAGCCAATGATTTTTTTTTTAAATGGCAGAAAAAGATACTTTTAAAAAATATATAAAAAAACAGGTTAAAATATCACGTTATACATGGTTAAGTTGCAGTCTGTACAGAAAGTGACCAGATAAAAACACAGTCTACCACAAATAATATGTAACAATGATGTAACAATATTTCAACATGAAATAGAAATGAAAGTGGGAGCAACTGGGAGTTCAGTGCCTTAGTCAAGGACACCTCAGTCATGGGTATTGAAGGTCAAAGAGAGCGCTTTTCATTTACTCCCCCTACCTACAATTCCTGCCAGTATTGAGACTCAAACCCACGACCGTGCAGGTTACAAGTCCAACTTTCTAACCATTAGGCCACAACTACCTAAATGTGATAAGTCTATCATAACTTTGTAAACTACCATACACTCTCAGAAAAAAAGGTACAAAATCTAATACATACCATTAAGAACAAAAAAAAAACATGGTAAAGAACATGGCAAGAAAAACACTAATGGCACAGGATGAGAGACGGAGGAGGGGGAAGAACTGTCATCACAGAGACAAACTGAGATGTAATTAATAAAATAATGTTAGCGCCACCCTCCATTTCCCGTTTCATGGCAGCAACAAGAGGGAGCAACACTTAGCTCCACACTGCTGACTTCATAATATATTCCCTCTGATTGTCCCTGATTCCCTCTCTTTCTTTCCCCCTCACCGCTTGGCACGCCATCGCTAACAAGCTCAACCAGCCACCAATACATCAACTGCTTCTCCTTGTCAGGCCGGCCACTTGGCCACGTCACACGCAATTACGCCAATTTGCACAAGGCCCGTTTTGCATATAAGAAATACATCACGAGCCACGCTCCCCACAATCCTTGATTCTCTTTGAAAAATGTGAGCCGAGATCTGGTGGAAAGAGCTTCAATCGGCAGGGCGTAAAGGCATCTTCTGTGTATGGCCGCTTATTTTTGATGCGTGTGAATTTCCATCTGTTTGGTACGTGTTTAAGTGTGTGTTCAAAGACAAAGGTGAAGAATGTGTCTGAGATAACAAGCGGGAGGAAAAAACAGAGCCTTGACGCTTATGCATACATAGCGAATATCCGATGGTGGCAAGATATTGCATTTCCATCTGCTTTTCAAAGGATGCGATGAATATTTAAATATGCATAGAAACTGACAGGCTAACCTATAAAGAATCAGAACGAATAATAAGAGCCAGCTCCTTTGTTGCAAACTTTTCTCGATGCCGCCATGCAACTGAAGAAATAAAGGGAAGGAAGAGAGGAATGTGAAGAAATTGAGCAGGAAGCCGAGGGTTTGAAATTAAAGAATTAGTCAGACAAAGGGACTGACAGGAAATCGAATTTATGGGTTAAAAGAAAAGATAGGACACAGCGACGGAGAAACTTCTGAAGCATTATTTCAAGCTGATCCAACATGCCTCGGTCCACTCCATTTAACCGCTGAGATGCTGAATGGGCTACAACAGTCCTTTGGATGGTTTGCTGCTTGTTTTCTCTTTGAAGTGTGCGGCTTCAAGATGAAGCAGCACAGGTCGTATTCACTTATTTTCAAATGGCAAATATTTACAGCAGGAATTTAAAGGCTTTGAGCAGATCATTTTTTGTGGGGTTTGCGTGTAGTTAGATACCACAACCCACATATTCCCTCATGCAGGTTTAGACCGTTTTCCAAGCTTTCTTCATGGGACTTTTTTTTTTTTTATACCAACAAAAACGTTACCAAATGCTTACAGTTAGTCCAACCAACAGCTGGGTAGGGAAAAGGCTCTTTTCATCCAGAGCGGCTTACTGGAGAAACCTGGGGTTTGATTAAAAAAGCATTAGCAACTAAGAGAGGGCAATATACTGTTCTGTGCTATTTTTCAGTGGCTAAACCTGTTGCGCCACACTAATAGGAAATGAAGACAGTACTGGTTAGACAAAAATTGACAAAGATTAGAAAAAGGGTCAGACTTTATTTTAAGGTCCAATTCTCACTATTATCTATAAACGTTTGCCTCAAACTGCTAATTTGCAGTTTATTAATAGTTAGTAAGGTAGTTGTTAAATTTAATTATTGGGTAGGGTTAAGGGATCTAAAATGTGGTCATGCAGAGTGAGGCATTAAAGTCATATGACGTGATTTCATGTTTTCCTTTGTCTTTGGAGTGTTACAAGCAGTTTGTGCATAAAAGATCCGTAAAGTCACAAAGATTAAAGTCTCAAACCCAAAGAGATATTCTTTCTAAAAGTTAAGACTCATCCACGCCTTCCTAAAACGCCTCGTTTAAACACGCCCCCACAAATCTACGTCACTGTGTGGGAAGATTTGCATAACACCACCCAAATGTATACGCAAAGGCGGCGGCGTAACTTTTATTCTCGCTGTATTATTGTTGCCACCGCTGTCATGCGTAAGATTTCCGTCACACGCTTGAGGTATTCGGCCAATCACAATGCACTAGATAGCTAGCCAATCAGAGCACCCCGCGGTTTTCAGAACAATGAGCTTTTTAAAAATCAACGTGTTTCAGATAAGCGGGGCAGAGAGGAGCAACAATAATGTATGGTATGTGGAAAATAATGTGTTTTTTGAACCTTTAACTGCTTAAACACATTGCATTACACCAAATTATGTTTTTTTAGCAATGTCATATGACCTCTTTAATATGTGCTGAAGTACTATAAACAGTCAACATGCTAGTGACATGCATGCTAATACGCAACTACCTAATTCTGAAAAATTATCCCTAAACTAAACTATTACCGTAAAAAGGCAGCGTAGCACAAAATAAGAGCTAACATAAATAGATATAATAGATGAAACAGTGTTTTATAAAATACATTTAGTAAAATTAATTTTATTATATAAAAAATATATAATAAATATAAAAAGTGCATAAAATAATTAAAAAAATACAATTATTATAAAATAAAAGAACAATACATGAAACAAAACAAAAACACAAAGCGAAACAAAACAAAAAACTTGTGATTGGCCTAACATTTTCTTGGGATCATTACAAAAGGATCGTTTTAATATGTTTTCCCCATTTTTCTTTTTTCCCACTTCCCCCGAGACCAAAAGTTTGAATACTATTGCAATCTAAATTGTTGCCTCAAGTCTTGATTCATCCATTTGATAATTTTTTTTTTTTTTTTCAAAAATGTTATAACTGGACTTCTCTCCGTTTACTTAAACGGGACTTTTCCAATCGTGCTCAAACCTAGTTCCTGCAAGCTCACATTCATCTGCCTTAACTTTCGAGCACAATGTCCACTTCTCAAAATCCACTCCCCAATACATAAAACCAATTCCCCCTTTTTTTTCCTTTTACACTTAAATGTACGTCATGTGTATAAGAAAAGATCTATCGCTACTTTGGTTCCAAAAGAAACTCCAGGATAGGTTGGCATGTTTTACATCTCCAAGCACCTGAATGGCTGATATCGCTTGGCTTTGATCGACCAAGATGAAAGACAAAAACAAGGTCACAAAAACATGAACGCGTACATTCTGGCACGTGGGAAGCTACCATCTCATTCAGGAACGTATGGGAGCACCTCAAAGCTCTGAGTGCCAGAGGTTCTGCTGGATCCGATAAAGAACAGAGTTCACCAAACATCACTGTTACTAATGACCCAAGCAAGCCCATGCCCTCCTCCCAGCCCTCATATCAGCTCCTATGACATTTAAAGCAGTAAATGCCACTGGCTGCTGGCGAGGAGGGAAGGATATCTAATGGAAGGCATGGTGGCAGCACAGCTGATTCAACCATAAGGGTAATAAAGCCCATCATCATGGGCCTCTAACATCATAGGCGCTCAATCCACACCAAATGAGACCCGGAGTGATCACAATAACACAAACATACACAGAGAGCTGATCTTGGATCAGCTAATCAATGCATTAGCGCACAGTCCAATGACTCTGCACTAGGCCAAGCAAAGGCTTGTGGCTTTCCAAAAACTGCAAATTAGGAAGCTCAGATAGGGCTTCTCCATCTTGGAAACAGCTTGCCCTCCCATTTCTCCTCCCATGTTCCATGTCGCTCTACCTCCCTGCCTACTGATGGAATAAATCATGGTGGCGCGATAGTTTTAATGGCTTTTTAATGAGTCTAATGTTTTCTGTTTTAATGAACTTCTTACGTCAGCTTTAATCATTCTGAAGGAATGAGAAATGATTGAGGAATGGCCTACATTAATTTAATTTACTGTTCAATCTGCCCAGCAGTCTCCTCCAACCAGAAACAACAGAGCGAGAGGGAGGGAACAGGACGACAAAGGAACTTGTCTGGTCTGATCTGCAGAGGCAAACAAGTGTAATTTACGACGCAACATTAAAGGCTTGTTGTTTCTTCCTTATCACCAATTAAATAGCTTTGTTGTGACCCATTGATTTGGGTTAAAATCCCACAAAATAAAGTGTGGCTTAGAGCATCAATGCATTAATCAGTCTAGACAACTGCTTGTTCCTCTGGTATGAGCATGTCAATCACTTTGAAAAACACCGGGGATTGGGCTGACGGGGATGGAGGGCCCTGGATATGAATGGATAAGATGCTGTCAACTAGAATGTTGGGAAAAAATTAAGATTGATTTCGATTCGGCATTAATTCTTCAGGCAACGAACACCTGTCTGTCCACCATGCATTTCATTTAGAGGAGGCAAAACTAATAAACACCTGTCATCCTAAGTGTTATCATTAGTATAACCCAATTTACATTTACACAATTGTATTCAGTTTTATTTGTACCAAACATGTGTGCGTGTTTGTATAGAAGCCTTCCAGCATGTATTACCAAGTCATTGATTAGTTTATTACAGTCTCAGATTTTTAAAAGCATGGGGCGGTGATATGCTTTGCCATCATTATGGTACCAAGCAAAAGTCACTTTGGATCAATGACCATGGGGTGTCTGTCCATTCATAACATGAATTGAGTATCACCTGAATGCCATAAACACAGCTAAAGGGTTAAAATAAATAAATAAAAATTAAAAGACACATTTAATCTTCAGTAAGCTTGTTTACTTACATAGTGAGGGGCTTTTATCTGATTTTACAGCCTGTAGCTGTTTTAATAGGGCAACAAACTTCAAAGCTATCCTCATTAGCCTCCAACACTCCTCATCACAGCACTGTTGAATATTTAAGACTTAAGATCAATGATTTCTTTTCTCACTTGCATGATATACACATTACAATTAGCCTTTCCCTCCTCACAGCCAGTGCCACCACTAACAGTTTTAAATTCAACCATCAAGATTTCCCCCTTTACATGCAAAATTGGTCCTTAAATCCGCTCGAAAGGTGAATGGTTGTATAAAGAGTCCTTAATTACCATTATGTTCAAAAGTATTTAAAAAAATAATCCCTTACTGATCCACAAGGAGTTTTGCCATTCAGCCACCCAACAGGAGAGTGCATTATCTCTACACACAGGATGTATAAAATTCAATATCCTGACGACACCAGAAAACCACCTATCAAGGATTAAGGTTCCCTAATGAATTAACATGACTCGCTTGTACCCTGTCTGTCTCACCAAGCATTCTTTACAAGAGCGCATCAAATGATACAAAAAGTTATATATATTCTTTCAGAAATTAATGATTTTATTCAGCTAGGATTCCTTAAATGTATCAAAAGCGGCGGTAAATACATTTATAATGTTACAAAGGTTTCTTTCAAATAATTTTTTTTTTACTTTTTATTCATCACATAATCCTAAAAAAAAGTATCACAGTTTTTACAATAACATTAGGCAGCACTATTATTATTATTATTTATAGTAATATAATAATAAACTTATACATTTGATTACTTTACATCACTATTGAAAATATTGTTTCATGTATATAAATATGATGTATTAAATATTACATACTAATTAAGTAAACATAGTACGAGTTTTGCCTGCTTTTAAACCTTTTTTATTTATTGGGTTTAGTTTATTTTTGCATTATATCAAACATATACAGTAAAAAGCAAAAATACAAGATGGAATAGAATTTACAAGAAAATACAATTTATATACAGTGGTTTTATCATCAGCTTTATCGCCACAGGAATAAATTACATTAAAAACATTAAAATAGAAAAAAAAACGTTTCCATTGTTTTTACTGTAAATTAGTGCAGCCTTGATTATAAGGTATGTATTTCATGCATAAGAAAATTCTTACCCACCACAAACTTCTAAATAATAAAAATGACATCTGAATGAAAGTGTATATGTGTGTACAAATTTATAAAAACAAATAATAAAATTGAAACATAAAATATATAAAATAGCAGGCTTTATACTATATGAAAACCACTATGGCACAAAGGCATTCAATCTTCTGAGGTATTCAAGCTTTTCACAGTTGTTGTGTGAAGTGATGGTTCAGATTATGCTGGCAAATTAGATTTTTTGCTTAAACAAAGCATTAACATGAAGGCTCCACCTGCATTCATCCCGTTTCCATCTTTATCCATCATTATAACTTTGCTGAAGGCCAAACCAAGGACAACCCAGCAATTGGGCACAAGTGCAAATCCCAATTTCAGCTGGAGGTTTTTATAGGTCTGTTCTCATCCCCTCTGGCTGAAATTGCTTTGTGTTACTTTAAATGTTTGTCCTTTATGGATGTGGCTGCAAGGTTCAGCTCTACTGGCCATATAACACATCACTGCAATCCTTATAGGAAAAGCTGAGGGATGTTTAATGACCCAGGGCTGTATCTCTCAGTGGCTACTGACCAGATGATGAAGGTGCTTAACACTGACACACAAACACAAATACACCTTAAAATACACAAACATTTAGTGACACAAGCAACACTCTGTTTGTGTGCTTGTAAGTGTGAGCTGTATCTCACTTTTAGCTGCCATGATTACAGTGTGTGCAGGTCAGCACTCCCACTCAGTGCACACAATTTACATTTCCATTTGTTTTCCCAGAATCACAGACCAGAGACGGGGACGAGGCCTCTCCAAAGAAGCTCAAAGAGTTTGATTACCATGCTGCATAAACATTGCAGTAACTTTGAAAACTGAAAGACAAATAAATAAGAAAAACAAAATAAAAAAAAGATGTTTCGGCTGAGCTGCAGTGTGACGGTCATGCGGTACCATTATCGGCTTTGCCTTACACTGATAGGACCACACAATTTCCATCTCAAAGCACTGACGGCACGATAAGAAATACCTCAACTTCAAATGTGAAATTTATGTATTTCGTTTCATCGAGAACAGTAATCAATATACCAGAACTACAAAACTTAACTTTTCCAATATGTTTACTGGCAACTTAGCATTGCCATATGTGATCACAAACAACAGATACCAGACTTAATGTTGTGTTATGTTTTTATGCTATTTGTAAATTGCTACCGAATAAAAGGCACCACATTTTCTATAGAGGAACTGATTTTTAGCAGTAATTAATAACCTTTGAAGAGAGATCTACCTGAAGTTGTTAATGTATACTATACAATAATGTATACAGTGGGTACGGAAAGTATTCAGACCCCCTTAAATTTTTCACTCTTTGTTATATTGCAGCCATTTGCTAAAATCATTTAAGTTAATTTTTTTTCCTCATTAATGTACACACAGCACCCCATATTGACAGAAAAACACAGAATCGTTGACATTTTTGCAGATTTATTAAAAAAGAAAAACTGAAATATCACATGGTCCTAAGTATTCAGACCCTTTGCTCAGTATTTAGTAGAAGCACCCTTTTGATCTAATACAGCCATGAGTCTTTTTGGGAAAGATGCAACAAGTTTTTCACACCTGGATTTGGGGATCCTCTGCCATTCCTCCTTGCAGATCCTCTCCAGTTCTGTCAGGTTGGATGGTAAACGTTGGTGGACAGCCATTTTTAGGTCTCTCCAGAGATGCTCAATTGGGTTTAAGTCAGGGCTCTGGCTGGGCCATTCAAGAACAGTCACAGAGTTGTCGTGAAGCCACTCCTTCGTTATTTTAGCTCTGTGCTTAGGGTCATTGTCCTGTTGGAAGGTAAACCTTCCACCCAGTCTGAGGTTCTGAATGCTCTAGACTGGGTTTTCATTAAGGCTATCTCTGTATTTTGCTGCACTGAGCGTTTCTTCTACTCTAACGAGTCCCTCAGTCCCTGCTGCTGAAAAATAGCCCCACAGCATGAGGCTGCTACCAGCACACTTTACTTTTGGGATGGTACTCTGCAGGTGATGAGCGGAGCTGGTTTCCTTCAAATATGAAGCTTGGAATTGAGGTTCATCGGACCAGAGAATCTTGTTTCTCAGAGTCTGAGGGTCCTTTAGGTGCTTTTTTGGAAATTCCAAGTGTGTTTTCATGCGTCTTAACTGAAGAGAGGATTGAGTCTGGCCACTCCGACATAAAGACTGGATTGGTGGAGTGTTGCAGCGATGTTTGTCCTTCTCTAGGTTTCTCCTATCTCCACATATAATCATGGAGATCAACTAGTGTGACCATCAGGTTCTTGGTCACCACTATAACCAAAGACCTTCTCCATCAATTGCTCAGTTTGGCCATGGCTGCAATATAACAAAGAGTGAAAAATTTAAGGGGGTCTGAATACTTTCCGTACCCACTGTACGTCTGTTGAAGTCATCATTATATATATATATACTTCTGTTTAACACAATAGAAGAAATGTTGAAGAATGTTGGTAACTAAACCGTTAGCGGTAGTCATTAACTGTCATAGTATGGAAAAAATGCATATTTTTAAAACACTCAACAGTCTTTGGTTTTTTTTGTTGTTTTTTTTTACAATTTTGAATTTTTTTTGTGCAAGTAACTGCCTGTAACTTATATATATTTTTAAAACATTTTTGCTTCAAAATAAAATTTGTAAATTTGCTGTCCCCATGGTAAAAAAGAATGAATAGGAAAAATACTTCCAGAACCAAGAAGTCTTAAAAGTAGTCAGATATCATTGACCACCAAATGGTCTGACATTTAGAATGCACATGGTGGACATTATAATTGTTTTTAATCTGGACAGAAAAGGGAACCTGAGCTTTACCCATTAAGAACCAGATCACATAAAAAGAAAAAAAATCCAAACAACTTAGCAACCACATCGAAGTGTCATAGCAAGTGTAGTATGCTAGTATGAGACAGTAGGTTTGAGTGTCAGTGAATGAATGAGTGTGTGAGCGACTGGAGGAATGAGTGAAGGAGAGCAATTGTTACTGTAAATAGTGACTATGGCAGGTATTGGAGGTATGATTGGAGAGATGGGACTGCGAAGGGTTATTTAGAGAGCTGCCAAAGCCTGTCACTCCTCCTCGTTGTTCAATTACACTCCTCACCCGCAGCACCCACCGAAACAGCTCATCTTTTTAAATCATGAATGTCACTGAAATACAATTTCACTTTGACTACAGGCCACTCCACCTGTCCTTATGCTGATGCTACTCGCTTTCTGGAGCAGAAGTGATTTTAAGAGAGAAAGAAATGGAGAACACATTCTCTACAGTTCTATTCAACCTCAACAATGAATCTCCTTCTGACTGTCTATGAAGGATCAGATTGCATGAAGAAAATACAATGTTTGAGAAAGAGAAAACCAAAAAAAAATGAAAACTCTAACATCTAGTTCACCCTAATAAAAAGTCCCGAACACATGGAAACAAAGCTATCATACAGAAAAAGCACACGGTAGTCATGTCTGATTCATGGTGAACAAATCTTTTTGAATCGAATGATTCAAATGATTTGACTAAGATGATTTGCAAAGCAAAACAATTTGTAACCTTTTCTGTATGTGTATGAATTTTTTTTAAATAGGCCAAAATGTTATTTATCTTTACAAAAATAAAAAAACAACTGAAAAACACTAATTAAACTAAGCAATAATAGTCATAGTACAGTAACAATATATTTATTTCATTATAAAAACTAATATAAAAAATGCTGTACAGGAACTTCTGGGAACCAGTGAATCAGTTCATTGAAGCAGCCCATCTGAATTAGCCTAACTGAATCACTAAAACCAACTGCAACTCTAGCCAGCAGACATGAGGGTGCGGAAAGATACTACGAAAATATAGAAGACAGGAAGGAGAAAAAGAGAGATTTACGTCAACAGCTAACAGACCTAATCAGAGAGGAGATGGAAACGTCCAGACTGTCACAGCGACAGATTAGTGATTGTAAGGTGACCTGAAGGCAGTGACATCTCTTGCTTATTCCCCCAACTGCTTAACGTCTGGGCCAGTCGCTGCCGTGAGCCTCGCACCAGAGGCCAG
This sequence comes from Sinocyclocheilus anshuiensis, assembly GCF_001515605.1. Classification (NCBI taxonomy): domain Eukaryota; kingdom Metazoa; phylum Chordata; class Actinopteri; order Cypriniformes; family Cyprinidae; genus Sinocyclocheilus; species Sinocyclocheilus anshuiensis. The sequence goes on along the minus strand of NW_015549590.1, from coordinate 96,362 downwards.
AGACATCTGTCAGCCCTGACAGGACCCACACTGATGGATGCTGGGACGACAACATCATATATTTCTGCTGTGTGACATTAAAGGCAATCAGGCAGAGAAACGGTCAGCTAAGCTAAAGCATATGTCCATGACTTGTCCTTCAACCCTGAAGACAAACAGGTCAAAAAACCCTGCATCCACCTTTGTGTCTCTCACACACACACACACAAAAGTATTTTGAAGAATGTTTTAATTGGTTTGTTGCAAAACACTAGACACCAACAACTTTGATTATGTGTACAAAAAATGTCGTCTTCTGTGTTCAATGTCAGTCAGGTTTGGAACAACATGAGGATGAATAAATGATAACAGAATTTTGATTTTTGGGTACATTTTCCCTTTAAAAAACAAAGATGATTTGTTATCAGTCAGTAGATAGCTCTACCAAAAGCATAAAAACTCATTTTCCAAAGCAAATCCAATGACACAGTCCATTGCTGCATTTTGCGATGATTATTGATTTGGCAGCTGCTTATGGACTTAAAATTTTGCCAAAGAATTGTACACATATGCCTCTATGAGAACAGACAAACATCAGTGCTATCAAGCACACAATAAAATCCGCCATCTCTCTCTTCCTCCACTTCCCTCCATCGCACTCGCAGAAACACTTATTTGCCACACCGAATTTGGCAAAGGGGTAGAAGGGTTACCATCTGTTAGAAAGAGCCGTACAATGCGAGATTTAGTTTTTAATAGCTGACTACAGAGGAGAGACAGGCCCCTTCACACCAGTTGGCAGCATCTGATGATTAGAAGAAGAAGAGGAAAAAATGGTAAAAAATGAGAATGTTAGGCAATCAGCCATCTGGAATACTCTGCCGAATATTCGAACAATTTTCAGACAAAGAAGAGAATTGGCAGACTGCTTCCAAGAGGGCTCAATTTAGTTTGAAAAATGGTGCTCATATATCTAATGGGGGATGCAGGCAGGGGGAAGGAGAGCTCGTTCCGTCCAATCAGAGCCCTTGGCGTACACTCATTTACATCTAAACAGTCGCAACGAGAGAAAATATAAAAAGACAGTCGTCCTAATTGAGAACAGGTCTTTTTGTTTAGCTTTTCTGCATCCCGATCAAAACGGATGCGATTTTGTCGAGATTAAGACACCAACTGCTCTAATTCATTAGAAGAGAAAAGAGACGAAAAACAGGCTTTACACATCACATCTGTTCCCCCTATGACTGACTAATAGACGGCAGAGTACGTCTCCCCACAGTGCTTTTGGAGATGGGGAATGGAGGAACCAGATGAATCCATTGTGGGCGAGTAGAGTTGATTCATCTTGGTGGAGCTGCCAACCCACCGACCCGCCCCCCTCGAGTGCACACGCAGGCGCACCAGCCCAGGAGACGGATGGAGCCAACAGTCAGCTTCACACCATTTACCTCCTCAAGGCTGCTGATGCAGGGCACTGGAAAAGGGGGTTATATACGAGCTGGAGAGAGAGAATGAGAGGGGGAAACGAAAGACGGGGTAGACAGTAAATGAAGGGCAATCTGCTCGTCGCGCATGACTGGTTAAATCGGAGATGCTACCTTGAGACTTTCTACAGGGAGAGTCTCTGGAGCTCTCTGTAATGGTGACTGAATACCGGTACAAGCACAGCCCGTCTCTGCTTACCTCCGCTCGCCCTCGTGAGACCAACACCAGCTTACTGTCACACAATATGCTTCTGTGCTGAATTACCACAACACAATATCAGAATTAAACACTGCGCTGCGTTTTCCTGCGGTCATAATCTTTGATTTAGGTATGGCATATTTATAGCGCTTGCTAGTTCCTCTTAATGCAAGGTTCGGGTGCTAATCTAATACCTATCAATTACACAAGAATGTATAGTTTGCCTCTCTCCTGGCGATCATGGCTATAAGCGTCCCTCCAACACCTCAATGTCATCTTTCTGTAATCTACAACAAAATAAAATAAGGGGAAAATTGCTTCTTTGCACAGCAGGACCTTTGTCCTGAGAACTGAGCCCCCTCACCTTTTAGGATCAGATGAGGAAGTGAAATGCTTAATTTACAGACTCCATTCAAATGTTGGTCTTTTATACACTTATATACTTGGATGCAATTCTTTCTGTCCTTTATGACTGGTGCTTGCCAGATTGTATGATATGACCCTGGTGAAAGGCACACTTTGGCATATCATACAATCTGGACTGGATGTGAAAATCTATGGACGTTAGAATAATTCAATTGGATCATAATCATATCCATCTTCATGTAACAGCTAATTCAATGGCATCCACGTCATAAGCAAAAATTAACACTAATAGGACTTCTTTTGCTTGCGCAGATCACTGACGCACTACTACTACCAGCAGGAAATCTGAGACTTTTGTCTGCATTCAAAATGAGGTGCTACACATCTCAAAAGAGCCTAATGTTCCCCATTTAGAAAGTAACAGACATCAATGACGGGACAACATTTTCATATGAACTGAGACTGGTCTTTTCTTCCTTGCATCTATTTAACCACCTACAGTCATATTAACTCCACACTGAGTTACACTGCAATTCTAAATTCTAAATTAAGGCATCTCTACCATGTAGAAGTTTCTTTTGCTCTCCAAGGCTGCACTTGATCAAAAATACTCAAATGAATTATTATAAATTTGAATAATAAATTATTACAATTATTATATTCTTACAATTGAAAATAACTGTTTTTTATTTTACTATATTTAAAAATGCAATTTATTCATGTGATGCAAAGCTGAATTTTCAGCAGCAATTACTCTAATCTTCAATGTCACATGATTCTTCAGAAATCATTGTAATATTTTTTTTTTCCAGGATTTTTAGATAAATAGAAAGCTTAAAAGTACAGCTTTTATTTGAAATATTTTGCAACATTATAAATGTCTTTACTGTCACTTTTGGTCAATTTAAAGTTTCCTGTATTTTTTTAAAACTCAGTCTTACTGAAGACTTAAAACTCTTGAATGGTAGAGTATATGCTGATTCTCCTGCACAGCCAATTGAAAACAAGACACATACAACTGCATTTTACTTGAGTACAACACATATCTACAAAACATATCTAAAATGTTAACAATGCTATTGCTGCCTCGAAAGCACAGCACTGCAAATCTAGTTGTCTTCTGAAACACATTAATAGTGCATAGCTATCCAAGGCTCAGTATTGGTTGTGTGAGAGCTGATAATGCATTTCACTTGGCTATCGCTAGAGGTGGCAAGTGTGTATAGAGTCATGCGTTATTTAACAACCAGGACACAGATGCGTGCGCAAGTGTGTTTTTGAAAAGGGTTATGGCATGCGTCTCCTTCTACATGCAACTCACAACGAATGCCCTTCCCTGGACACACACACATACACACACACACACACACAATTTCACATCCACTCATTTACCCAACAAGAATCCAATTACTTAACTCTGCTTCAGGTTCTATTGCTTCTTGGCTTCACCACCCTGCCAATCCCTCCGTAATCTCCTCTAACAGTCCGCACCCCCTCAGCTCCAGCACACATAGGGTCTTGCTCCTGACCCCCTATAAGAACCTGATTAAATGAAAACTGTGATGCCCATCTCGCATTCCCTGGGCCAATGAATACCAATGAGAGACATGTTTTACTGACGTCTTTCTGTGTGGTCTTATTTCTCTGTATTGTAACTGGCCTTGTGACAGTCTGTTAGATAGAAAGAGAGTAAACAGGTGGGTGATAGAGACGGCATTAACCCTCTAAAAGAGAAAATTCAGACAGAAAGGGTTAAGCTCAGATTTTTTTTCCCTCTAAACTTGGGTTAATTTATGATCCTGGTGTTTGGTATTGTTGGTATGTAGCATTCATATATGCTGTCTTTCTCTCAGTCGATTTCATCAAGAGTGTGGTGGACTGCAGGATCACTTATTAAACTCAATAATGAAGAGGTCATGCATAATTTCATTTGCTGTAGGAGGACCTGGGGACATTTTCTTATTTCAATAAAATACTTGATATTTTCATTTGAAAGGCCATAATTCTACTGCTGTGACAGATATTGGGGTCACTAATGGTAAACGGGCGATTTATGGATTCAGCTCGGCTGGAGAATTTGCTGTTGGGTCCTCGCCAGTTCCTACAGAGCAAACCCATTCAACGTCCTTTAATTCTCCCCACCAATGTGATGCCAGCAGGATCACTTCTGAATCACCTATGAATCATGTGAATCACCTCAATATTGAAACCTTCCCTCACTTTCCAATGTGCTTCGTGTGTCCTTCTTATAGCAAACGAACACCTTAACAGTTTGTTTACATTCTCAGTTCAGTCTCTGGTCTCTAAAAGTTTTGCGTGGTTCAAATGTATAGTTTCTCTTTCTGTCTGGTTATACACCACAGGTCTGTAAACCACTGGTGCCCATCACTTAGAATTTTTCAGGGATATTAAAAGGGGATGCAATAAAAATAAAAGCAAAATTCATACATAAAATATTAATGACCTTGAAGACACTTCACTGAATTCAATGATGAACTGTCTTTAACTGAAAAATTTGTGTTTACTATTGTCATTTTGCATTATTGACACACTATTTTCCTAATTAATGCTGTTCAGTTGCTTTGACACAATCTGTATTGTTAAAAGCACTATATAAATAAAGGTGACCTGACTTGACTTGACCTTGAAGACACTTTATGCTTAACAAGTGCACGCCTAAAGCAGGACATCATGTGAAACGGCAGTGGAAATAAAGCAGCCGGTGCTGTGAGCGAATGAATACATATTTAAAGACCCTAAGCTCCTCAATGCTGTTTTACTGTGAAGAAATTACAACATATATGATAGTTTTTTAAAGAAGTCTCTTATGCTCACCACAGTTGCATTTAATTTAATCAAAAATAGAGAAAAAAAAACAGTAATATTATGAAATATTACAATTTAAAATACCTGTTTTCTATGTTTATATACTTAATTTAATTTATTGATCCTTCAGAAATCATTCTAATATGCTGATTTGCTGCTCAAGAAACATTTCTTGTTTTTATCAATGTTGAAAGCAGCTCTACTGCTTAATTTTTTCGTTGAAACAGTGATAAGATATTTTCAGTATTCTTTGAAATTAAAATCTTTTGTAACACAAATGCATTTCCTGTCTTTATTGATCATGCATCTTTGCGGAATAAAAGTGCTTTGACACAATCTGTATTGTTAAAAGCACTATATAAATAAAGGTGACCTGACTTGACTTGACCTTGAAGACACTTTATGCTTAACAAGTGCACGCCTAAAGCAGGACATCATGTGAAACGGCAGTGGAAATAAAGCAGCCGGTGCTGTGAGCGAATGAATACATATTTAAAGACCCTAAGCTCCTCAATGCTGTTTTACTGTGAAGAAATTACAACAGGACCCTGTCCAATCCCGTCGGCCCATTGGATAGCAAGCAGATGCAATTATTAAAAAAAAAAAAAACAACTGATATTTCCCCATAAAGGATTTTAAGGAAAACAGCATTAAGCCAAATGTAATATTCAAATGGGAGTGCTGCACGCATGTAAGGAAATATTTTTCTTCAGTTCCATTTTGGAAAGTGAGAATATGGCCGTTCCAGCTGGAAATTAAATTAATTGAAAACATTTAGGAATCTCAGTGGAATATTAAGTTTGTCCCACTGTTTTATAACATGTGAGTTATGGTAAAATACTTATGAAATGATTTGTATATACAAGATTAGTTTTATCAATAGCCTATGTGATGTTGTCAGGAAGATTTTGACTCATTCCTCAGTTAACAAAAACAAAAATTCAGTTTACAATAAGACACGTACTGCACAGAGGAAAGGGAAACTAAATAGCCTAAACACTACATAGGCGCACCAGGATAAATGCCACAATACACATAGTTCTAGAAGCATAGCCACCAGACTTAAACATTGTGTGCTAGCATGAAACTAATGTGATAGATGCATTCACTTTGTCTATGCAGTTATATCCAAAGTGCAATAATCATGTAAAGCAAGTAACCATGCTAACTTCCAAACAGCACATTTGAGGATAGCATGATGGAATCTTTTTAAATAAATATTTTATATAGAGAGTGTTGATCATGCATCTTTGCGGAATAAAAGTACCAATTTCTTTTTTTTTTTTTTTTTAAATCAGTAGTATATACAGTGTATAAAATGTAACTTCTACTAAACCTGGAACATTGCTCTATGAGAAACAAGTCAGAAGCTACCAAGAGCTACATATGGCAGCAATGACATCATATGGCCATGCTTAATGGAGTGTCTTGGTTCCAGCAGTATAGTCTTGACCTTTGCCTGTGGAATGTGAGCCTACACAGAACCGTATTTTTCTTTAATATGAGTAGCGTCAGCTGTCTGGTCCCATGGGAACAGTAGTGAGAACATCATGCTGGTCCAAATGGCTTTCTATCAAATGTGTCCATCTTTATTCTGTCTCTTCCTCCTCTCCCTAAAGGACCGCAGGAGTCAGACTACATAGTCCCCCCTTGGTCACTAAAGGGAGAAAGAGAGAAAAACAATCAGAGAGGAACAAGACAGGTAGAAAGGGCCAGTGATATGCGTTGGTTTGAGTTGTTAGAGCAGGGCCAGTAATGCACTGAAGTCAGAATGTTATGTCAATCAACAAGAATATTTTAATTGCATCATACTCTATATTTATTGTCTTTATCTTAAGCTTACGGAAAATCTGAAAGGCAACCTGGAAAGTGATACTATCCATTTCTAGCTTTGTGATTTCTCCCTTTCATTCATCTTGTATGTGTTGCCCATGAGAAATAATCACTTTTACAAAACCAAGTAGAGTTTCTCCTTAACAGAAGCTCAGTTGTGCAACCACTGCAAACCAAGTGATCTTCTACAATAGCTAAATCCTCGATAAGAAACACATTCAGTCTTTTGTTCTGTTTATATGGCATGACAAAAGCAGTGGATATTACAAAAGAGAAAATGTACCAAAAGCAGTTTTTTTGGAAAAGCATTAACTGGAACTAACTGGCAGTCTAAAAAAAGAAAAGAAGTGTGTTTGTGTGTGTTTTGGGGATAGTTGCACTGTGAGAGCATCATTTCCATATTGCTAATGGAACTCCCTGCCATCACTAAATCACATGAACACCATGCAGCCAGCATGAATGTCAGATTCAGAGGTGTTCTGTATCACCATGGCTGTTAAAATTTTTGCCGAAAGAGTTGGGGGAGGGGGGAGGATGGAGAGATGAGAAAGCTGTCTTTAGAGATGCTATAATAACTCAAGGAGGATTTTCACTGTTCTTTGTGGTGTTCATAGCTTCTTTAAAAGTGAGCTGTGAAAACAGTCAGTATTTAAGGTCTCACCTGATTATAAAAGGTTCTAGTTAGGTGAGATGCCCAACGAACAACAACACTGTAATTGTTTCTGACAAAGCAGGTGAGAATAGTCTCTCCTTACATACCGCTGAGATAATTAACATGAGTAAGTAAAGCTGTCCACCGAAAGAGTCACCTGTGGCCTTCCGTACTAGTGAGACTTAAGTTGATTCACCAGATTGTGCCAGTTACATCGTCAGTGAACCTTCAAAAATTCATTTTTCTCACTGACCTGAAAACGACTTCTAACGAGTTCCTCCTTTTTTATAGGAGGACAAGATTTTCCTATTATGGCAAGCGTCCAATTACTGTTGATATCACAGGAAGAGAGAAGAGGCTTGTCTAAAATTTTACTTTTATAAATTTTTGTTCAGGTACGGTGGTTCTGGTCTCTCAGAACCAATATTAATAAACTAAACGGCAGCAAAATAGTCCAAATCTATTCAGACAAGTGTTCTTAACCCCCATAAACTCAATAATAAACATAACACCCATAAACTTGAGATTTCTCAGCCAATTAATTGACCAGCTGTTCCTGAAAAACAAGGGGTCCATGGGGAAACGCTGACTGGTCACCTGTGTGACCTCACTCTGAAAGAGCAGCCGGGGGAAGAGCTCCATTAATGAGTTTGTTTACCTGTTAGTTCCACCTTGCACCTCATATTTTGCATTTTCAGCATGCTCAGCGCTGAGCCACAATGCCCCGGAACATATATGACCATAATTTGATCATAAAATGCTGGTTAAAAGCGACAAAGTGAACATAAATGTGCTTAAAAGTTAATCAACAGCTATTGTGTGCTGCGACTGGTGTAAAATTACACTGATATTAAAACTAAAACAATTAGCCCTAAAGACAGCAGAATGGATTAACAAAAAATGTTAAATGTGTTAAACTGAGCTGGTTGCTTGAAGTATTATCAAATTGGTTAAATGACTATCATTATATATAACTATATATTATCAAATAATTTAAATAGCATCACTTCAAGCTGTAATTTTGAGGAAAAATAAGTAAATATTCAAGCAGCAGAGGATGTAAAGGTGTCAATGACCAGACGCTAAAGTCTGCATAGCTGCACAAAAATTCTATTGGTGTAAAATCTGTTTAGGACTGGATATGATATATTTCAATTAAATGTCTATAATCTGCTGACTTATGAAGGGATAATTATTTCCATTTTATGGCTGAAAACCAATAAACAGCTGATATTAAATTATCATTAAAAGCTGATTTCTACATTCTACATATTCAACATTTTTATGTCTAAAATAAATATATATATATATAAAACACTAAAATAAAATCAATTTCAAATGCTACTGTACTGTCAGTTTAGGAATTACACATTACAAATGTACATTATCAACAATAATATATATATATA
>NW_015549590.1:79517-87601 GCF_001515605.1 Sinocyclocheilus anshuiensis | reverse complement strand
ATATATATATATATATATATATATATATATATATATATATAATCTCACTGTTTTCAGGGTCAAATCTGATATATTCTTCAAGGGTTTCAACACGGTAAAATGTTAAGGGGCTAAGAATACTACACTCAATGGTAGATTAAAGCATAAATCAAATTCATTCTAAATATTTCATTAACACTAACAGTCAGAATTCATAAATCACAGCTGACACCTGTACCAAATCCATGGAGTTTTATGGAGAGTTGTAACGGGTGTAAATTCCATGTGGTCCTAAATATATCTTACCAGTTATTACGGACACATCAGTTTAAAATGTATTGTGATTGTGTTTGATTGCTGCAGATACGTGTCTGCTCCTCGGAGCCTGTGGGAGTTCTCCTGTCTGGGTTGGTGCCGTTGAATGAGAGGTGAGGCTCCTGCCACCGCAGCAGGCCCTCAGGCACCTCACCCAATCCAGCTAACAGGCTCACTGTGGATATTGCTTACACTCACTTCCCAAAACCGATTTGTTTTCCTCCGCTCAACCTGAGTGGCTCTGAAGATGTAATACCATAAAAGCATGAAATCAATAGCCCCGAAAAGCTACTCTCATTTATTATTTTGATGGAGAAAAACCCAAATAACCAAAGCATTCTGGGTAAGTTTGAGTACTGAGGAACTCAACGACATATGACTACAAAAGAGGACAAATTCTAATGCACTTTTAAAGCTGCAGCTCCTCACACACACTTAAACAAACAAAATGCACCTTATAGTGAAAGCAGAAGAAGAATCACACCCCATGCACTGCACTCTTTCAGCTCTTAATCTGCACTGTGCAGTGCTGTCCAGCAGATGGCAATGTTTAGGAAATATTTCTAACTTAAAATCAATTCCTTTAGGACAGTGGTTTTCAAACCTCTCTTCTTCCTGTGATATTGATTAACTATATGAATTGATATAACTATATGAATATATACATTTTCTGCCCCCTTATCTTGAATTATGTGATCATTCTTAATGCATATTAATAGAATGAATCATGCAGTGAAAGATCACACTCTAAATGCGCACGCGCACTAAAGCCTGTGTTGGTCTAACCAGACTTCATCATGTCGCGTATGCGTGCCTCTGAAGGTGTGTTTTGTTTGTTTTTGTTTTTTTGCAATATACTGGATAATGTCATGATGTCTCACGAGTTCAGTATTTGCACTAAACCTGCGCAGATTTGGCTTACATGAACTTCCCCAAGAAATGAACGAGTGAACATAACTTACGAAAAGTAACCCGCCAAATTGGCTAGTGATTTGACAGCGTTACCCACTGATTTTTACCCGCATTTGGCGGGTTGGCGGGGGTTAATTTCAAACCCTGTATATATATATTTACTTTTTTTAAATGTTAACTATTTTGTTTATCATGTTATCATGTGTAGAATGATGTTGCATCAGCACGTGTTAATGACGATTCACAGCAAATAGAGTGTAGGCACCAAAGCTGCTGTAGATCCACTCACTCCAACCCCTACATAACTGGTACAGATTTGCAGAAAATTACAGCTGTTTGGGAAAAAAAGAATTTAAGGCCAGTTACATATGTATTGCCAACAAGCTTCTTATGCAAGCTTTATGTTGCGCCTCAGATGATAAGGGAATTCATAGTAATGTTAATATTTAGCAAGTCAGTTTAGCCACATGGCTTGGGTAATGCACGCCCCTCATATGTACTAATTAGTGCTGTCAAACCATTAAAATTTTTAATCTAATTTTAATATAATATATGATGTTGATTAATCAAATTCATTGCAAACTAATCGCACATAAATTTGGGCTGAGGAATTACTCCCCAAAAGATCATTTAAAGTCATAATTGTGTTCAATGAGAAAAGAATAGAAGTTACAAAAGTAGTTTTAAAAATAAGTATTTTGTTTCAACATAGAACTTACACATAAACATTTAAGGCTACAATGTGGCCATGACATTGTTTTTTGAAGCTGCTTCTGAAGTGGCATTTAAATAGGATAGAATGGGGGAAGATACTTTCAAACTGTAACATATTTAGATAAAAGATTAACGTGCACAATGATAATGATGAATCAGCCAAAGTGTATTTATAGGAAATAAATAGAAACATTTGCTAATTTAGTTGTTATAGCACAAAATGTAAAATTATTCAAAGAAGCCATCTTAGCCAACTACTGGAAGCGCCCTAGATGAATATGAGTGACTTTTGATATCATTTTTATGAATATTTATATACATTTTTAAAGTGTCTTTCATGTAAAATACCAAATCAACTATTCTATTTAAAATTTTGATAAATCCGTTAAATAACTGAATAACCCATGACAGACAAAGCAGAATTTAAGAGATTAATCTAAAAGGGAAACGTATTCAATGCCTTATAGTCATATGCCTATTTACATATTTAATTGCCCATATTTTAATTGAATATATGTCAATTCAAATTGAATAATTTCACTCAAATATCCTATAGCTTTTAATGAAAAGCGAAGATGTCTGAAATGTACATCTATATCATGGAAATATTAAACCATGACCCTAATAATTGCAGTAAGTATTTAGTTTAAAAATAATAACACTAGTAACAACAACAAGTCACTTGGGGCCTTCTCTGCCAATTCTGGGGGTGGGGGAATATCATCTCACCCCAAGGGGTCTAATTTTATCTTTTTTTTTCTTTTTCCAAAATAAAAACTATAAAATTTACTCCACAAATCTAAAAACATTTGTGTCCACAAATCCCTCATTAACAAATAAAAACAACAAATAATGTTGTTTATGTTGATTTTCAATATAATACAATGTCATAGATTGATATTTTCCAGAGACACAAAATTAGATCAATTAATAAATCTCACAAATAGCCTATTCATATTTAGACAAATTTACTAAATTAAAAAGTGTAGTAATTTACATATTCATGTACACACAAATGCATAGATGGAAAAACTAAAAAATAATAATGAGGTAAGAAATATGGGGAGAAACAAATGAGAGAAAAATGCAAAACAAAGTAAGGAGAGAAAAAAATAAGGTTGCCTTATAGGGAAAAACAAGCAAACAAGTCTAAACCAAAGCTAAAGTTTAGAATGTAAAATTCTGCTAATGTATTCAAGTACAATTACAATACAAAGTAAAATCTAAAATATATGACTCAAGAGTTTATAAAGTTCATCACATTCTGCTTTCAAGGAGATTAAACAACTTCAATGTTTTATTCACCTGCTGAAATCACTTTTGAAAGGCAACACTCAGTACATATGTCCATATCCTCTCCTCTCTTTCTCATACGCTCCAGTTCAGCCCTTTTCTCTCTTCTGTTCCTCTTCATTTTCTTTCTCTACCTAAAACCCCTCTCTAATACGTGACGGAATACATTAGAAAGATTGCCTCTCTCCAGCTCAGCAGTGATAATAGCTTACCGGCTGTAGATGAAAATCAAGTCACTTTACTGTAAATGAGCACTGCAAACCGGCTGCTAACACATGTGGAAGGAAATCAATGAGATGTGCTAAAAGTCCCCGGTGCCTTATTTCATCTCCCATTGGAGAAGAATTTGGAATTAGGAGACCTGGAGAAAAAATTGCTCAAATCCATTGAGGATGTAGAGGTGGCGTGATAACACCTATGTGTAATATTTAACAACTGTAAAAAGAAGCTTCATCGCAGATATTTTCACAGAAGCAACTGGTACCCAGCACTGAAACTGTAGAGATGTGTTAGAAACAGGATGAATTAGATATTCAGTCTGAGTTCAAGTGAAGAAAACATTTCTCAAATTATTTTAACAGAAAAAGAATCAAATATATAGGTTGTTCAGATTTATACTCAAAGGGAATGCAGGAAAAACAGCAGGGAAAAACTCATTTCATCTCGTTTAATTTGCACTTTGTTGTTTTTCTTGCCCATACTGAACCAACAGCATTTAAAAACATCTGCAATCTGTCGCCACAGGTACAATACTCGTTTGAACCAATTAAGAAGCATTTCCAGGTAGCCCAGCAACAAATCAAAAAGACTACATGGAATAACTAATCTTTCAGGATGAAAAAGACCGTTATTAATTGGTTCCATTTGTGTGTGGCTGAATGGGAACACAAATTGTTTCATTCTTCCGAGGAAATATTGCTATCCCCAAATGTTGCTGCAGTGCTGCACTGGCTCTAATCACAGGCCTTTCTGTTGCTGATTTACAAGGAAAAAAAAAAACATTTTTGGAGAGTCTGAGGACGTGAACAGTTCAGTGTAAAATGTCACGTGTCATCATGAAATTAAGGCAATTATAACATGGCGTAAATACAGCATATATTATATTTGCTAATATTAAAAAATAAAATAAAATAAAATATTTTAAATATAAATAATATTTTTTATTATATTTGGATTGTGAAATTGTTATTGGATTGTGAAGTTATGAAAAATTACATTTCTATGAATGATTAAATATATTTTTAACACACACACATATATATATATATATATATATATATATAATTTTAATTATATTTGTTTACACAACAACTCTGAAATGTTATTATGAAAATATTTTTAAACTGTGTTTAGTCAAAAGAGTTATAGCTCTTGATGTCATTTCAAATACAAAGTACAAAAATGAGAGCGGCTCAGGATTTCACAGAGAACAATAAACTTTTGTCTCTCATCTCTAAGGAGAATAGATGAGACTAGTGAATTCAAAAAGCACCTCATCAAGGTGACTGATGGCCAGTCAAGGATAAAATCAGTGAAACAGCTTTCATAAGTGTGCCTCTTAGATGCAGCTGTCACTCAACATAAGCTGCTGTTTCAGCGACGTTCCACAAATATGGCATAAAGCCTGCAGGCCATTCTGAAACATTACTAGCACAGATTCAAAGCAACACGGAGAAGGTGCATCAAGCTGCAACTAGCTTTCTCTTTCTCACTCTCAAACGCACACACTGAACTCCTCTCAATCAATCTCTATTCATGAGGTCAACATTACAGCTGTTGTTGCTGCAGAATGCTGCTTTGTGCGTCTTAATATGCCGCTTTTGCATCAGCATTAAAGGCATTTTGTCCCAGAAAAGAGGCAGGGGAGGCAGTGTGGGATTGATGAGAATGAATAGGACGTACTGTCACAGACATGCTCAAGGTACAGGGATCACAGACAAAAGAATGCTCTTCCTTTTTTTTCTATTAACAAACAAAAAGCAGATCTCTAATGCCTCAGTTCTGCTTTATAAATCCATTTTTTAATAGGTAACATGGCACATTGTAACTTTCATTTCAGGAAAATTATGAATTTCATATAGGAACACTTATGTGCACATCTAGGAGCATGTTAAATTTATGCATTATTTCTTTTGCATGTGATCACGTGAACAGCACTTGAGGCATGAAAATTGCATGTGATACTATCATCACATGAGTCACAATGGGAACATGTGTGAAATGTGCAGTAAGAACAAAAGAATTGATACAAGTATAAAAATATTAAACATGTGAAATTCATTCACAGCAGGTCTGTTCCAAAACAGCTGCAAAAAAATACAAAAAATATTTCATACAAAATAATATCATTGCATATTATTGCTGGAAATAATGTTTTATGATGTAAGTATTATAGATTAAAAATTAGTCACAATTTTCAATTATTTCAACAGCAAAAACTAATACTAGCCTAATTAGCTTACTGAAGACAAGTAATTTTCACTTTGTTAAAAAAAAAACTAATCAATTATAGAAAAAAGGAAACATTCTAGATAGTTGCAAAGAAAAACATGTCTCATTTTAACTTAATTTAATATACTAAAATAACCAAAAATAAAAACTATATTGACATAAAAAGATAAAAATGACAAGCTCAGCACAATATTAAAAGCAAGTACAGGTCAGTATTGTATGGTTTCTGACTTTCCCCAGTCCTCAGTCTTTTGGTATTTCATATGCTAAATCCACCAGAACAGCCATCCACTCAGACTTCCCCATCTTAATCAGCTGTGTGAAAAGGGTTTTCAATTACACAAACCACATCAGTAGTCCAAAACAGTCTTTCCACAGAGTCACTGACCACATACACATGCACACTGATCAATACGGCCTCCATACTCAAACATGCGGTTTACAGAATGAGTTAAACCCAGCAGACTTCACTTTAGAGTGTGAACTGACGGCCACAACCGCATCCCACCACTGGAAGGTCACAAAGGCCCGTTTTCCCCCTCACAGGGGCCATTGCTTAAAGCCAGATCCCCTCGAGCGCCATCACTGTAAATATGAAGAGGTGCGGATAACAGCGCAAGAGAGCAGACACGTGCTGGAGAGAGATGTGATCCATCATCCCATGACAGCAGCGAGAGCAGATGTCAGATCCCAAAGCACTCTTGGCCTATCCTGCCTCTGTTTTTCACTCTATGTTACTCCCATGTTTTCCTCCACGGACGTCCTTTCTTCTTTACAATATTATTGCTATCACTACCTGACATGCAGCCGGCTGCTGAGAGAAGCTGATAAGAGGGGGCACGGACAGCGTCTGAAATTGAATTCTGCTCAAATGTGGCATTGATGAAGTGGTTTTCATACCTTGTGCAATTGTCTCTATCGCACGTCCTGTCCAGGCTTATTAAAGATGCCCTGTTTACGACGCCAAAGCCCAGTCATCTCACATTTAAATAACACAATTGGAAAAGCAAATTCTCTATTGGGCCTCTTTATCTCTGTGATGAGGGAGGCACTGAAGCCTGTCATAATGAGACTATGTCTCTTTGCTTAATGCCTTTTAAAGAGCATCTACCCCTCCTTCTCATTCACTCTTTCGCTATCCCTCAGTCTCTCACCCACTTCTTCCCAGCCTTAGGCCAGCTTTAATAATAGGATAAAGTTCAGCAAATTGATCCAGTCTCACTGGCTTTGGGGATGAGTCAATAACCCAAGTGTCCTGCTCAGCAAAGAGAGAGAGGGAGAGAGGAGAGAGGGAGGGCGGATGGGAGAAAAAGACCAGGTGTTGAACCCCTCGAGGATGAGTTTGTCTGAAGGAAAGAAGGATAGATCAGTGGGAATCAATTTTGAGTCACACTCTTTTTCTCACTTGAAGATGATAAAAATTCCTTCATCTAAAAGTGGAGCTCCCATAAGATGTATTAGATAAGGAGGGTCCCATCTCAGGGTTGTTATAGTTTGGAAAATTTAATTAGGCTTTTTTTTGCTTTTAATATGAAAAACAAAAAAAGGAATATGTTATTAAAATATATGTTTTTTAATATGAATTGCTTAATAATAATAATTATTATTATTAGTAGTAGTAGTAGTAGTAGTAGTAGTAGTAGTAGTATTGTTATTAGGGGCCAAGCACCGAAGGTGCAGTGGCACCTATTGTATCCGTTAGCGTCATTTTTCTTCTTCCGCCGAAAGTCTATGGCAGCCCATAGAACCGCTTGCGGGAAAGTTGTGAAATTTGGCACACTGATAGAGGACATTCTCAACATTAACCACAGCAAGTTTGGAGTCTCTAACTCCAACTCTCTAGCGCCACCACTTGTCCAAAGTTGCAATTTATTTATGCTAATAACTTTTGAACCATAAGATGAAAAATGAAAATTCTTTTTTCCTCTGAATCCTTGGCTCATGCCGAGTCGAATGAACACCAAAATTCGCAAGGTTTAGTTTTTTCGCTATTTTTAATTGTTTGTAAATTCTACTTTTTCGAACTCGTCCTAGACGGTTTGTCTGATTCTCACCAAAATTGGCTCAGATCATCTTCAGACCATGCTGGCAAAAAGTTATGGAATTCAAGTTGATTCGTCCCACCGTTCTCGAATAACGCACGAAGGAATTCTACGAAAAGCACGTAAAAATGGATGTGAGGCTATATCTCCGCAATGGTTCGGCGTATTGAGACCAAACTTGGTGTGTGTTATAACAAGCATGACCTGAGACTACCTGCAGTGTTTCGGCGCAGTGCCCCCTAGTGGTCAGGAGATATGAAAAATGCATATTTTTGCTTATAACATCTGAATGGTTTGGCCAAAAATAACAAAACTGGCTTTAGATTCGGTGTTTATTACGAAAATCGGTATGCATCTTCGGCACCATGCCCTGATGGC
>NW_015549590.1:76733-77943 GCF_001515605.1 Sinocyclocheilus anshuiensis | reverse complement strand
CAGTCTCAACATTAACCACAGCAAGTTTGGAGTCTCTAACTCCAACTCTCTAGCGCCACCACTTGTCCAAAGTTGCAATTTCTTTATGCTAATAACTTTTGAACCATAAGGCACAAAATGAAAATTCATTTTCCAAAATGAATCCTTGGCTCATGCCGAGTCGAATGAACACCAAAATTCAAAAATCGCAAAGTTATGGAATTCAAGTTGATTCGTCCCACTGTTCTCGAATAACGCACGAAGGAATTCTACGAAAAGCACGTAAAAATGGATGTGAGGCTATATCTCCGCAATGGTTCGGCGTATTGAGACCAAACTTGGTGTGTGTTATAACAAGCATGACCTGAGACTACCTGCAGTTATTCGGCGCAATGCCCCCTAGTGGTCAGGAGATTAAAAAAATGCATATTTTTGCTTATAACTTCTGAATGGTTTGGCCAAAAATCACAAAACAGGTCTCTTTAGATTCGGTGCATCATGCCGAGTCGAACCATACCACATTTCTTTGTGTCAGCCATTTTGGGCGTCGGCCATTTTGAATTTTGTCAAAAAATTCAATATTTTAAGAACGCTTAGACTTTATTACGAAAATCGGTATGCATCTTCAGCACCATGCCCTAATGGCACTCAAACAGTTTGGGCGCAGCGCCACCTTGTGGTCAAAAGTTATAAAGCAATTTATAAAAATGCTAATAACTTTTGCATACATTATAATTAGAGGTCGACCGATTCATCGGTTTGCCGATTAATCGGCACCGATAGTTGATTGGCGGAACTATCGGTTATCGGCAAAAATCAATGCCGATAGTTTTCCGGGTTGCGTCCGTTGCTAGAGTGGCCGAGAAGGGTCCGCTGCCATTATACAGTACGAGAGCGGCCTCTAGAGGCGGAAATCACTAACAGCACGTGTACGTGTTGTTTGTTTTGACACGTGACACTGCGCACTGCACAGAGCGGACAGAGCGCCATTCACATAGTTTTCCATTAAAGGGGTCATATGATGCGATTTCAAGTTTTCGTTTCTCTTTGGAGCGTTACAAGCTGATTGTGCATAGATAAGATCCCTTAAGTTGCAAAGACTAAAGTCTCAAATCCAAAGAGATATTCTTTATCAAAGTTAAGACTCTGCCACGCCCCCCTAAAACGGCTCGTTCTAACACGACCCCACATATCTACCTCACTATGTGGAAATATTAGCATAATGCCGCCC
>NW_015549590.1:75918-76434 GCF_001515605.1 Sinocyclocheilus anshuiensis | reverse complement strand
ATAAGCCATTTAATCATATTACTAGTGGTTGTATTTATGATTTTTCAGCCATTTCAATTACAATCATCCTAAAATTGCTTTTATTAATCATTATTGCATTTGGTCTGATGCTCCATGCCATGCTTAGCTCCTCATTTTGCCTCTGGAGTGCTTGGCACTCCACTATTAATAGTATTAATAATACTATTATTATAGTATAATCATTTCAAAATTATTATTAATAATGTATTTTATAATTGTTATTGTTATTATCATTAAACTTTTCACTCAAGGTTGCTTTACAAATAAAAAAATGGTATACAAAAAAATATGTATAATTAAAAATTTTTTTTAATTACTCCTTTTTTCACTATATTTTAGTTTCTTTAGTCAAATTCATAACATATGCAGTACTTGTTAACATGTTTGCATATGGCTATGTTTGCATGCGCTTATATAATGAGATTACAGCAATCCCGTCAAAGCTCATATAAACACAATTAGGGCTGCACGATAAATCGCATGCGATATTTAATG
>NW_015549590.1:68421-75457 GCF_001515605.1 Sinocyclocheilus anshuiensis | reverse complement strand
TGTTTACTTAATATAAAGTGTAACACTTTCTTTACCAAAAAGTGCTGTTAGTCCTGTTACACATTTGTACTTTCGTTACCAAAAAGTGTTGTTACCAATGTCCTGTTACACATTAGTATTTACACATACCATTCAGTGGGTTGTTACATATGTGTAGTTACACAAACATTACAGCTGTAGATACTATGTACCAATGTGTACTTACACTGTGGTTACATACTATGTAGACATCTAGTTACTATGTAAGTACACGGGTATTAGGGCCACTTAATATAAAGTGGGACCACAGTATTTGCTTGGTTGTTATATATGTCAATAAATACAAAAAACTAAACAAAAAAAACCCTCTCATCTAATTGGCCAATTCCCAACAAGTCCTTTCTGTGACATTAATCAAAGCCACTAAAGGCAAGCCTGCAACCATTAACCGAAAAAGCGTAACGGCTAAAGCTAACACTTCCGGTCTGGCAGTACGTGGTAAACGTTTTTTTTTTTAATGGATGTCAATGGAGGAGTGGCTTCACTACGTAGAATAAACAGCTTTTTAGAGGAAACGACTTATTTAATGAATCGACAGCCTATCTGCTAATCTTCAACATGTTTTACACTACACAATACTTTTGGATTGAACGATTTTTTTGAGTTTACCACGAAAAAAATGCAGTTTTATGAGAGAAGTCACTGACTTTTTACGACAGCTGGGATTCAGCTTACGGCACTTCCCATTCATTACTATGGTATACGTAAATGGCGACAATGACGGCGTAAATTCAATGACGTCAAGGCTGTAATATGATTGGTTATTAAGGGACACGTGATCCAAGTCAGCCGTTATGCTTTATCCAATAGTAAGTAATACAGACCCTCTCATCTCCCTATACTAAGACAATCTCTGCATTAATTACAAAAAAGACCATCCAGATCAACTCAACATGAGGTTGAGTAAACGATGTCAGTTTTCATCATTGGGTTAACTATCCCTTTAAAGGGCACCTATTATGCCCCTTTTTACAAGATGTAATATTGGTCTTGGGTGTCCCCAGAATGTGTCTGTGATGTTTCAGCCCAAAATACCCAACAGATCCTTTATTATAACAGCCGGAAAATGGCATTTTTGGGGTGTGTCTAAAAAAAAGAGCTGTTTTGGAGTGTATCGCTTTAAATGCAATTGAGCTGCATATTCCCGCCCCGTCTCCAGAAGTGGGCATCGCATATACGTCTCTCTGCATTGCATATCTACAGCAATAAACAGCCGGTAGAAGCAACATAAGAGAGTGAGAGAACCGGTGTTTAGCCGTACATATGGGAAGCCAAATGCACAAAGTGGGACAAAACAGCGCGATGTTACAGAGCTAGCACCGCACTGACCTGTCATCGGCGCGGATCAATTGACCGAGCTACCGAACTAATCTCGTTCTACAAACGGCACAAACTAATCTCACAAGCACAGAGCTGATCAGTTAAAAAATATTTAATTTAGGCACACAAATACGGTTAAAACACTAAGCAATATAACGACATGATATTCACAAAGGAGTCTGGAGTGATACACGTATCTAGGTAGATTTTGAGGTGCATTACCTTGAAAAATGAAAGTAATCCACAGCGTCTTCAGCAGCTCAGATGTTGAGAGAAAATTAAGACCCTATACAATGTGACGTCACGCTGCATGAGAATCAAAACAGCAGGTCTAGTGAGACTGACTTGGTTTAAAGGGGATTAAAAAATGAGGAGTGGGTGGATTTTTATCATTGTAGGGTGGTTGTGTTCACACACTGCCAATAGGGGTGGCTGATATAGCCTCAAAATTATATCACGATATTTCAAGAATATTTGAAATAATGATATTTATGACGATATAGAAAAAAATATGGAACAATGTTTTACTGGTGATAGCAGCTGGCAGGCAGCAGCATTTATTAGTGCAAACACAATGAAGGGTGTTTTTCATCCTTTTCCAATGAGCTACTGTCATTGATGACAGACTACCTAATTCGAAGTGTAAATCAATTACCAGGGAAAGTAACTATTGCGTTACTTTTTTTTTTTTAAATGTTCAAACATCAAATAACTTGGATGCCTCCAATATTAAATGTTAAATGAATGAGTAACCAACTACCAGGGAAAGTAACTATTGTGTTACTTTAAAAAATATGTCAAATAACTTGGATGCCTCCAATATTAAATGTTAAATAAATGAAATGGACACTACATGGAATAAATTATAATTTTTAAACATTGTACACTAATACAAATCAACAATTTAAACAACTTATTTAACACTGAACATTTTTAACATTTTATCAGACATTATACCAACAAAGCACAATTTAACTTAAAATTAATAAGTTAGTAAAATAATATTTTGTGGCCATTTTTGAGACCCCCAAAAGCAGATTTATAAATTATTCTCATTACTGCACGTATCACATTGTCACATGCCTTGTAAAAATTCATAAAAATGTTACAGAGCAACTGACGAGTAACACAGTTTCAGCGCAGATTTCCCTTGCGGTTTGGACTTTGAACCCTGGCTAACGAGACAGCACCGCAAGCTCATGCAGCGCTGTTTGAACACATGCAATTCATGCGTGTATTAGAAAACATAACGTTCTGCAGTGTATTTAATTGTTTAAGGCCATTTCGCGATTTTAATCATCATACATCAACAACCACCCCTTCCTCTTCTCATCGAAGACATGAGATGCAGTACTAAACGGTCTCTCGCTGTCGGTGCTTGTAATGATTTTTGCGTCTTTCTCGGGCAGTTTTAAATGTCTCCACACTGTTGAAATGTTTGCTGCATTAGTGCGCGCCTCTATTTGATCGCGTCACATCATTTTTCGGTAAAATTTATTTGGTCTTTTTGCTTATTCGGCCAAACAGAGAGAGACCTTTTTTTTTTATATTTTCGGCCGAATAATTTTGGCTGCCGAACATTCGGTGCATCCCTAGTAAATACGTCATCGCATCGCTATATCGTTGATATCGCGATATGACACTTTTTTTATCATGTAAAAATGTATACCGGTGTTATCGTGGATGGTGTGATATGGCACATCCCTAACTGCCAACACACATTTATGTCCAAACACCATGTAAAAGTGGATTTTGCATAATAGGTGCCCTTTAAAAGATAAAATAAAGAAAAAGAAAGTGCTTTCCAGGAAAAACTTTTTTTGAAGTATTAAAGGATTAGTTCACTTCAAGAATAAAAATGTCCCAATAATTTACTTACCCCCATATCATCCAAGATGTTCATGTCTTTCTTTCTTCAGTCGAAAAGAAATTAAGGTTTTTGAGGTAAACATTCCAGGATTTTTCTCCATATAGTAGACTTCAATGGGAGCCAACGGTTTTAAGGTCCAAATTGCAGTTTCAATGCGGCTTCAAAGGGCTCTACACAATCCTAGCCAAGGAATTAGGGTCTTATCTAGTGAAACCATAAATCATTTTGACATGAGGGTGAGTAAATTATCAGGACATTTTTATTCTGGAAGTGAACTAATCCTTTAAGATAACAAACACACTAGGGCTGCAACAAGTGATTATTTTGATGATCGATTAATCTAACGATTATTATACCGATTAGTCGACCGATTACATTTCCGCTGATTAATCAGTAGACATTTCTTGATTATTCAGCTTTTGCAATCAGTTAAAATATTGAGTTATACGTATTCTAACAAATAAATTAAGGTAATCACTTCAGCTTTTGAAAGTCATATTATGTCATTACAATTATACAATACATTTATACAAATAAATATATTTGGCACACAAAATGAGATGGCAGAGAAACTCTTATTTACCATTTACTTAGCTATATGAGAAAGTAGCTGAATGACACATCATTCTGCCTAAAATCTCTTTTTGTAAGTCATATGGATAAGAAACAAAATAAAGGTTAAGTGATAAGACGTTTTATTTTTGGATAAACTATTTTATTCACAACATAATCTCTCTTAAAATACCTTATAGGGTTATGATAATCAAAAAAGTCCTGAGCTAGATCAAGCTTTGATCTCTGCAAACCAAACTATAACTTTAATGAAACCTCTTTTTTCCCCCACTAATAAAAATATTTCATCATTAGCTAGCTCCACACTGGAGAGCTGCCTTATAACAGAAAATCAAGTTGTAATTCTAACTGAAAGCGACACTGACTTGGTTTTTCATGGTTAATACTGTAAAGCTGCTTGATTTAAGGCTATCTATTGCATAAAGTACTATATAAATAAACGTGACTGGACTTTACTGAAGTACCGAACTGCAGAGCTCCTGCAAACATCCACATCGCTGTAATCAGGTGCGTTTTGAACTGCTGCTTTCTCACTGCTGTCCATTTTTGTTGTGTTTATTTCGTTACTGAGAGGAAAGCGCGCAGTATATGTTTACATATTCATCCAAACGCCGCTCAGCAGCCTCAGGTTCGGCTGTTTGCTCTGAATTGAAGTGCTGTCTTCTCTTGAATTGCATCAGGAGAGCTGAATTACAGTCTTGCGCTACAGCGCCACACTGGCCAAACCACGTTATTGCAGGCTCTTACATTAGGTCATATGAGATCAAACGACTACTCGACAACAAAAATATTTGTCGACAATTTTTTTATTTTTGACGTTGTCGATAGTTATTGCAGTCTCTTACATTAGGTCATATGAGATCAAACGACTACTCGACAACAAAAATATTTGTCGACAATTATTTTATTTTTGACGTTGTCGATAATGTTGACTAATCGTTTCAGCCCTAAAACGCACACAATGCATATGACACAGAACATCATTTCGATAAGGATAAAACAGCGCTTTGGAGATGATATCAAAAGAGAATGACTTATGGGCTGCACTGTCTACAGAAATGTCCAAAGACTCAAGAGACCACCTCAGGAAAAACAGCAAACGTCTCTTCTTCTGTGTCGCTTTCACCTCAGCCTCTGCTCTATCCCTCTACTTTTTGTTTCTCTCTAAATCTTTCTTGTTCTCTCTGTCTCCCTTTCAGTATGCAGGTGAGGTTGAAATCCAGCAGGACCTTGTGTCTAGTTTCAGTCAAATCTGACTGCCTCCTCTGTGCTGTTTAACAGAAACAAGGCCCAAATATATCCATATATCCCCAAACCTCTGCCTTTCTGTGCCAGTCACACTCCCCTGCAAGGTTTTGTTTGTTTTTGGTCTCTTTTTACACTTTTAAAAGGCATGAGGAACAAACACTTCAACACTGTGGTTGGATCGAATAACAGGCTGTAATGTGGGGTTTGGTGTTTGGGTTTTGTTTCATGTTCATGTTTTCATGTCTTTTATTTTGTAATTGTTTCACCGTGTTAGTGTCATGCTTCCCTTGCCCTCATGTATCTCTGCCTTGTGTATGTGTCATGTTCTGATTGGTTGTCCTAGTCATGTGTCTTGTCTCCCATTGGTTTGTTCTTGTCATGTGACCCTCTTGTTTGCTATAAGTAGCCATCATGTTGCCATTGTCTCTTGTCGTGTATTGATGTTGTAACCCGCTGTCGGTGAGTCTAGTCTGTTTATGCCTAGTCAAGCCTGTTCATGTCTAGTCAAGTCTGTTCATGTCAAGTCAAGTCTCGGATTATTGTTTGGATGTTTGGATCACCTGTAAATAAACTGAACTTGGGTTCTCACTTCAACCTGCTCTTATACTATATATGTTATTAACATGAGGTTAATAAATCAAATTCATTTTTTGTAGTAGATACTACCATCACACAATCTCGTGACTCAGCAAAAAGCAAATGCACAAAAGCTCATTAGAAGAATGCACATGAGGATATGAGTAAATTGTAAACAATCTTAGAGAACATTGCTTACCAACACTTACCAAAAGTGCTTTAAGAGTTTGTAGAAGGTCACACAATATGAATGAAAGATGTTACACTTGTATGCAATCTATCATGTTAAACAGTGGGCCCTAATGGATGATCCTAATAGCCCATCTCCAGCTCTGCCGGGCCTCTAAACGCTTAAAACATACCCCTGCTACCACTTCACAGTCATGTGACCCTGCATTTGGGTTGCTCCTCTCTGCTTATTTTCCAACTCAAGAGCTTTTCCCCCCAACAAATAATGGAAGATGAGAGCAAATGCAGAAAAAAGCACTTGAGCTAAACAACAGGCTGATGGCTGAACTTTTTTTCCCCCTTTCATTAGTATTTTCTTTTGGTTTTTGGAACACTTTGATCACTTAGCACTATGTTTGGCACTCAGCTGGCTAAACGTGAGAAGCCATTTGACTTCCAGAAAATTACTACATTTTGCTGTGCTTCAACAATGTGTTGACTTTGAAGAAAATGTACACTTTGTTAAATGAACCCTGGGGATTTTAATGAAATCATACACTGAACAACGTGAAAAATAAAGCTTTTAAAAATAAAAAGAAAAGAAAAGAAAAAAGGTTGGCTGTCTTTATTTCCTTCTTGCACTTTATAATCCAAATATGTACAATTTCGATAAGACTGTTCAAATTTATATCCCTTAACTGCCTTTAAGCTCTACAAAGGAAACGTTATAATGTCGGAGAGATGCCAGTCACTGTCTGTTTCATTGTATAGAAGAGAGCAATTTCGTACCAACTCCTCCTTTGAATATTTTTTTCTTAGATAACTTAATTATAGAACTTTGTATCACAGTCCAAAAAGGCAAACTGTCATGCACAGCAGATAAACAAGTAGAATGCTGGAAAATTAAATGTTCCACTATCCATTTTTTTTTCTTCTTTCTTTATCACATTGTGCACATTGACCCAGCAGACTTTGTCAACATTGTTTACTTTCCTTGAAAGGAAGCTGCTGTCAAAGCACCTGAAACTTATTGAGGTGGCAAAACAGCAAGAACAACATCAGAGAGTCTAAATACAACTCATACCTCTGTTTGAGAACACTGGAACACACAGCTGTAGTTTTACAGAAGTATTTTGTGTACACAACTCTCAACTATAATGGAGTACTGGATCCACATTATAACTTGAAAACTATGAAGACTTGCAACTGGATTTTAAAATTAGGGTTTTTTGGGGGGGGGGG
>NW_015549590.1:54261-68063 GCF_001515605.1 Sinocyclocheilus anshuiensis | reverse complement strand
TTAATATTGGGTTTTTTGGGGGGGTGGGGGGGGGGGTACAGTATAACATGAATTTTTAAATAATAGCCTATAATGAATTAATTGTAAAGATGTAGTAAGCATAGCACCCTATATCATTTATAAACGTATTTATAATTTAAAAAATTTTATGATCTGCTAAATGATGCAATGATTTAAAATATCTGTGCTATCATTAACAATAATTATTCATTAATTCTAGATTTTCAAGTCATAGATTTCTACACTGATGTAATGTCTTTCCCCCAAAGCAAACATTCTACAACTGTAGACAAGAAGAACTGCACACACAACAATACTGGAGAGTTCTTGCCTTTGTTCTAGTCTAAAACCTATTTCTAATTCAACTTGTATGGGACTTGAGGATACTTCAGACAAATAATACATTCTATATATCTTCACAGGATTGACTGCTCAAGTATGACAACTTTTTACATTTGCATTAGATTAAAAGTGTGCCACCCTGTTCTGCACTTGGAAAAACAGACTTATTAAGCCAGTAGTCAATCTTCCGTTGTTTAGCCTCATGATCACTGAAAAACAGCAGAGGTGGATTTTGGATTGCGACAACAGAACGACTGGAACGAAGAGGAGGACTTGGAAAGAGAGTCTGATGTTAGTCCACTTGGCCCATTTTTTCCATGAAACAAGATACCCAGAGGACTGGGCTGACCAGTGGGAGGTTTTCAGTGACAAATATGAGAAAGGCTGGACTCCTTAGAGGTTTTCCCTGCACCTATTTAAGTTAATCGGCCGGTCGATGTAGAGCTAACAGTTCCAGTTGACAGATGTCAGCTATTGATGTTAGTATCCTGTGATTGTTTCTAATTATGAGCCACCATCACTGCCTGGCCCATAAAGAATTCAGCTCTAAAAAGAGGAGCAGAGAAACGGACTCCCCTGTTCGAAAAGTAAGGAGGAAGAGAAGAGGTCCCAAAGACAACTCTGAGAACAGCCACAATCTTCACACTGTCAAGACTGTTCATTATTGAATTCAAACCATAATTATGGTATCATGTGGTGTCTGTTTTCTATCTTTGCAATCTCACATCACTCACTGACTATCAGAGAAGCCAGAACAAACCTCTGGGGCGAAGCAGAAGATGACTATCCTTATCTACCAAACACATATCTACCTTAACCATCCATTCCAAAATACAAGGGAAAACAATTATTCATCCATCCGTAAGTGAAGATCTCTCTATACACAAATCCATCTACAAATCCATCAGTTCATCCAACCATCCATGCACCTACCAACCTGTCTACCCATCCATCATTCTACAGTATCTATTCATCATTCCATCATTGGTTAGATATTCCATTTCTAACCAATTATCTACCCAACTATCTAGGCATCCATCAATCTGTCTAACTGTCCTATTTATCTGTATAACCATCTACCCATATACTGTATACCCATTCACCCACCCATCCATGCATCCATCCATCTATCTACCCAACTATCCACCCACCCGTTCACTTACCAACAGGTACCTATCCATTCATCTACCTACCCGTCTACTCATCCATCCATCCCTCCCTCCCTGTACCCATTCATCCATTTTCCCATATACAGTATCTACTCATCCATCCAAACATCCATCTACCCATCTACCTATAAATATACTTGTACATTAACTTATCTATTCACACATCCATCCACCAAAATCATATTATTTGTGAAAATATCTATCCATCCATCTTTACTCCATCCATCACCCATTTATCCAGCCATAAATACACTTTTTAATCTAATCTAATAATTTAATCCATTAATCTATACACACATCAATCCATAAAAAAAAAAACATCTGTAAATATACCCATCCATCCATCTAGTATATTAATAAATGCTGGTGCTTTAACAACTTCACACAACTGAAGTGAATGGCCTTTAGGCAGGTTACATAAAGCTGTTGTCTCTCTAACTGACCTACTACTGTGTTGAACTGTCTTGACAAACTTGTCAAATTTTCATCATAGTAATAAGAGGCACTTAGGAGGCCTTTTCAGAGCTAAAACAAAACTTCCGTCTGATGCTGTCAGTGCACTGAGCCCAACAATCTCCCCAAACCCATGGAGCGGTCAGTTCTGGAGAGATGCGAAGCAAATTTGACCTTTATGGTGCACTAACTACCTGAAGCCCAGCCAGTGAGCGGTCAGATTCGATACATTTCAGCACCCTGCACCCACGTCCTGTTGCCATGAGTGACCTTTTTAAACCAGCGCTGTCACCACGCGACAGATTAATCGGAGTAAAACCCAACGGCTCATGCATCCTCCACCCTGCATGACACAATGCATGCTGACCTTTTCTCTAGGCCTCTCTCTCTTTCTCTCCGATTACTCTTCTCCTCTCACACTCCCTTATCTCACTTGCCTCCATTTCTGTAGCTCAGCCTACATTTGTCTTGTCCCTGTGTTTGTTTACTATGACAGAGAGACACAGAGAGAGTGTTACTGTGACTCACTCTTTTGACATCTTGTGTGCAGATTGGAGGCAGATAGCACTGATGAGCAACGCACTTGGATCACTTGGGATCACTTGGGGGGAAACTAATAAATTTAGTTTCAGTGTTATATCCTTCTAACAATGAATTCAGATTTGAATTCAATATGGACAAACTGACAGTGTGAACAGTCCTAAAGAGTGCATACAAAATTTTTTTTTTTTAAATCAAGCTGGTCCAAGTTAGTTTTTGCTGGTTTGATACTGAAAGAAGGAAGCAACACCAGCATCCAAAACCAGCACTGTAAAACCCATTAAAAAAGTTCTCTTAAAACTCCCCTCCACAATTGACTGTAAGCTTGCATTTATTTTAAATGCAATGCCCACATCCAAAATCTAATTGACAACCAGTTGATAGAACCAACTCTCTGCCCTACATTTTTTTTTTTTTTTGATAACCCGTTACACTCAAATGTACATTACAATATGGATGAAAAGATCTGTCATTACTAACATTTTAACCCAATTTTTAAAACAATGTCACATAGGAACTAAATGCTCAAACCATCTTCACAGGGCAAAACTGATGACAGTTATTCTTCAGTTTTATATAAAAAATAAAATAAAATAAAAAACCAAGAAGAAGAAAAATGCTGAAAGCTTTTGATGGGCAGAGATAGTCTGTTCCTTCTGGGCTTGAATGCTCAAAGCATCCACAAATAAATAAATCCCGATGTGTCATCAGGTAACTTAAGCAGTAAACTCACTTTGAAGATCTGACACCAACTTCTGATACCTTGTAAGTTAAGAAAGAGAATCGACAGTAAGTTTACCTCTCTGGCCGCTGAATATCAAGGGAGCAGGGGTCGAGCCAGTAAAGGAAAAGAGATTGAAAAACTTCACCCTGTAACACAATGCTCGTAAGAAGTGATCGTCTTTGAAGAGGGGGAGGACGGATCCCAAGAGAGGAGAGGGAGATGAGCGTGGGAAAACAGAAGTTGGTTTGAAAGTTTCAAAGCAGGCACTAAAATAGCAGCCTCCACTTTTTCTCTGCCGCTCTAACAGAATTCACAATCAGAACCAAACAAACAAATCATCCATCCCACAACACCACAGTCCATATAAACCCATAGCTAGCCTGGCACCACTGAAGAAAGCCACCGCCAACATAATAGCATCACTCTTTGGCTTTGAAAGTCCCAACACTCTTTGTTTAATTTCTCATGCAATAAATCAATCAATAAATGAATGGTACCTGTACACAGCTAAACCTGATGACAATATGGAAATGGGAGACAAGGATCCAAGAAAGTAATTTCAGTGAAAGCATAGGACTCATGGGCAAAGTTAATTTGAGTGAAGGCTCCTCTGTGCTTGACCTACAGGTTAAACACCAATCAAGCAGAGATGGCAGTAATCAGACATACAGCACCTGTCACTGCCTGCTGCTCTCATCTGAAGCACACGGCAGCACATGCTGCAGATGCAAACACCCTGCTAACAGCAACCAAAATATAGAGGTTACTTTGCATGGTATCAGTTGATGAAGTATGGCTGCGGACCAGTGTTTTCCTTCCTGGTGACACTGCTCTGCTGCTACTAAATTTTATACCAGCAAATGTGAGCTTGCAGTCTGAATGCATGATGGTATGCAACAACAATGTGGCATACCATAAAATAAATCTAAGACAACACCTTATGCTATTGCATTGTATTCGCTAGATGCTCTCAAACACAAAAATGCAGAGAGCGCGACTGACTGACCGAGTTACCAGTGTGAATCAGTCTGATGAACCCTTCATTGGATGAACTCGCTGAATCGGTCAGAGCCATCCTGAATTAACATCTGTCACACTTATTGAATCCCATTACTTATATCACATTCAAAATGAACCAAAAATGACACTTTCATACATTACACTACCGTTCAAAAGTTTGGGGATGGTAAGATTCAACGTTTCTGAAAGAAGTCTCCTATGCTCACCAAGGCTGCAATTATTTTATCAAACTACAGAAAAATATTACAAATAAATAAATAATGTGAATTACTATTTGTTTAAAATAACGTTTCTTTTTTCATATATTTTAAAATGTAGGCTAATTTATACCTGTCATGGCAAAGCTGAATTTTTTTATCCTTGATCCATCAGAAATCATTCTAATTCACTTTGCTGCTCAAGAAGCAATTCTCATTGCTATCAGTATTTTTGTGAAAACCGTGATATACTTTTTCATGATTTTATTTCATTAAAAAATAGAACTGATTTGTAATGTAAATCCTTAGTAATGTTATAAATATATTTACTGTCACTTTTTTCAATTTATTGCATCCTTGCTGAATAAAAGTATTAATTTCTTACTAACCCCAGAAATCAAACACTTACTAACAGTAGTGTTAAAGACACAGGTATTCCACACTCACACTCATATTTAGTTATTAGTTGTAAGTATATTTAAATTAACACTGAACAATATTTAAATCATAAATGCCAAAAAAAAAAAATACATAAAAATGTAAAAAAAAAGAAAGAAAAGGAATTATGCTGCAAAACACAACAAAAACAAATTGGAAATACACATACTTTTATGCTTCAGGGACAGACATTCTTTGTCTTCCCACTCTTTCCATCTCTCTCAAAGTGTCATCCTTGTGTTAGTGCAAGCTAGCCCTTATCACAGCTCACGTCAGAGAAAAGTCAAGGAAATTGATTGCTATTTAAGGCTCAGTGGTATTTTCCTGTGGGTAATCTCTGGCACTCTCCAGCAGTTGATTTTGATGAAGTGGCTGTTGTGGTCCAGCCAGGAGACAGTAGCTGGAATGCAGAAAGAGCAGCATTCAGGGGAAAATGATATTGGGTAGGGAATGAGCAATTTTCTAGAATTAATGTTCAGCTATTAGTGCTGTTCAGTTTGTGAATGAATAGGACACAGAACATTTGTACTATTAAAAATTAATCTGTCAAACTGGTCAGTGAGGTCATTTTATTATTTGCAACAAGTGAGCTCATGTAAAGGGCTATTACTGACTTGCACCAAGTCTTCAATGTACCTCTCAGGTACTCAGATACAACAGAAGCACCATGCACCATAAAAATTTTGAAAGAGAATGCCATATTTAAAAGAATATAAGTCACCTTTTTCATCTGAAACATGCTGCAACTTGTAATATTGCAATATAATGCGATAATGTTATGCACCCAAAACGTGCAAAACACATACATTTGATTTGTGCTGAATGAGAGATGTAAGAGTTCAGAAATTTATTTGTGAGCAGAAGTTTACCTTTTGTGAGCAGAAATTTACAATTCCCACATGCCCATATGGTCGGCTTCGCTTGTATTAAATTTGTTTAGTCTTTATTTTCCAGAAAATGCAGTAAAAGTTCAATTTTTAAATTAACATTTTATAAAATTATAAAATAATGAACATTTTATAAAATAAAGAAATAAGTTATAAAATTAAGACAATTAACAAGAAAAATATTGAATTTTGAAGGTCACTAATCAAACAACCAAGATTATCAATTATTTTAGATCAAAAAGCTTATATAAAGAGCCTATATGTGACCTTTAAAATTAAATACAGCTGCACTACTAATAAAAAAAAAGATTTATTCTATTCATTAAATTATTCTAGAGATTCAGCTAGTATACTCTGTGAGCCTGAGTATTAACCCTCACCCTGAGGCCTTAAATGCAAGATAGCAGACACCAGACTTGCCGTTCACAGTGTGCTTCAGAAGCACAGCTGAATATACTAAACTTCTGGAGAACATATGGGCAAACTAAACCATTTGATTGAGATCAGTTAATTAATGAGCACCAGACAGCCCATTGTTCATCGGTTATGTCTAGAAGCTGCACCATCTGTTTTTCAACATGGTGCACAAGCAACTTCATTAAATGACACTTGACTGACACTTCAAGAACATCTCCACATTTCAAATAACCTATGTGTGAGCAATGTTAAAATTAGTTTGAAGACATGTCAGGAGATGCTTTCATGTGTCCATGCCGTGTCCCTTATATTGTGCTCTTGTCCTTGGAGTAACTGAGTCAAATCATTAGCTACGTCACATAGGTACACAATGATCTCATTAAGATATTCTAGACATGTTTTGTGTAACCAGGAATCACTCTATGCCTAAAACTTTCCAAGTTATAAATGACATTTTGCCTACTGAACAAATTTGGCCATTAACAAAACTATGCTCATAATCGGTCCACGGCCAATGTTTATACAGTAATTACTATAATGAATTGCCCAATATAATGGCTAATTCAAAATAGCTGGGCATTACTTCACTGGGTTGTTTAAAATATCACAATGGAGTTTTTTGCAATGAGTCCAACACTTTAAGACATGATGGGAAAGGATGCATTAATGAGTCTGCGCTACTCCCTCACACACACACACACAACAGAGTTTTGCAATTAAATGTGAAATACAACTCAATCCATCAGATGTTATTTCTTGATTATTGCCCATTATTTCCCTCCCAGAAAGAGTGAAACTCTAATGGCAATTTGCAGTAATGTTACATCCAATAATTCTTGCTTTCTCCGTTGGTTGTATCAATGGATGTTGTAATTGGCATTTTACTCATAGCTGATTGATTAGAACATAAAGTAACAAGAAAGGAACAATTATGTCAAGGAGACAGATGAGCACGCTCGATAGGCCAACTTGGATTCTGCTGATTTCTGGGAATCGATCCCGCCCTCTTCCCTCGCCGGGTGACAGTCTCGCCTATAACTCACTTCCAGACTCTTGGGTTCCTTCAAATACCCCAGCAAGGCGATATGTGTGCGCTTGGGCTTTAGGTGAACCGTGATTCCTGAGTATGACAATGACTGGTGTGCTGTATGTGATTGTAGGGTTAATGGTGTGGCCACGGAGCTGTCCAAGGTGCTGAATGAGCTCTATTTGTGAGAATCCCTGCTGTAAAAAGAGATTTACTATTTGTGCTCTGTGTAATACGGGCAACAGCTAGAGAGAAACGGATCATGGAGGAAATATTGAGCAAGCAGAAACTGTTCCAAATGCTTTGCAATACTTGTGAAGTTTGTTTCAAGGAAAAAAGTAGCAAGATATTGAGACACTGCTGTCTAATGTACATATATGATTAGGCTCCAACAAAGCTAACAAACATACATAGATTTTTACATTCACCTGATATAACAAAATTCTACACAACAAATGAAGAAAACCATGAAATCAATGCAGAAAAATGTTATAAAAAAATAAATAAAAAAAATTTGATCTTAAAACAATCTTTGGATTGGACTGGACTTGTAAAAACTATCACTTGTTAAAAAATAATTCTTTCTTTTTCATTTCATACTACAAAACTCATTTGAGTCATATGTGTAAATGATATTCAGGGGCCAGTTGCACCAGCTGTGCACAAGTAACAACTTAGCCAAGTTCCAACATAAAGGGGCACCAAGTTATGCTTATGCACTAATAAATATTTTTGGTAACCCTTTCGTATATTTCGTGTTACTGGAGTAATATTTTATTATACGTATCTATACTTTTACTCAAGTACTTGATTTGTGTACTTTGTCCACCACTGCTTATAAAGCATATATTTTGCAAGACCATATTCTACATCCCTAATCCTACACTGTAAAAAACATTCCATAAAATTTACGGTAAAAAACCGGCAGCTGTGTTTGGCGGAATTTTACTGTAAAAAATACGGTAGCAACGTATTATACGGTCTTTTTCACTTCCAAAAACGGTATACTACTGTAAAATGTATGTCCAATACATGTAATATCCAATACAGTTTTTCACCGTATATAGTAGGGGAATTTACCGTTAACCATTTAACAGGTTTTTACTGTAGCATTTTTACAGTCTTTTACCGTTAAATTCACGGTCATTTTTTACAGTGTATCCAATACCTAAACTGAACAACTACCTTACTAAGCAGTAATTATGAGTTTGAGGCAAAAGTTGTAGGTAATAGTTAATAGTGAGAATTGGACCATAAAATAAAGTTTGACCATACTTTTTCGTTGCACCATTAAACTTAACTGAAAACGTATAAACTAATTATTTATGAAAGCCTTCGACCAGAAGAAATAAAACAGCAGATTGACTGAACTGCATCAATAATTGCATGTTTTACCTCATAAACTTAAGATTCTTTAGACAAATACGATGTTGACATTTACACTTGTTTACATTTCAAGCATGACAACATTGTGAATAAATAATTTGTTAGCAGCATGAACCCAATAAAAACTGTGTGTGCATCAGTCAATGATTTTTATTTTTATTTTTTTTTTGGTATCAGTATTTATTTATTGCTATTAATTTTAAATGCATTTTCTGGATGTTATTTGCATATAAAAATGCTTGTTACATTATATCATGTATTTCAGTGTAAACTTACACAAGTTAGTTAAATGAGTTACATGAGGCAAAAGTTACAATCAACCATAACTGGATAAACTGACATTTACAGCATTTCAACACAACTTCTGCACACAAATTTGAAGGCTGCTATTGGATCATTAGGTAAATGCTGCATTGCTTTACAGAGAGGTTACAACAAATGATGCAACCAACTTAAGAGAGTTCCTTCAGCGTAAGCTATTCCCACCCATTGTATCATTGCTTAGAAAAGTAGCACATCTAACCTCAAAAAATCTGCTCAATTTGAGGTATGATTCATGAATATCAGGATAAATGAGCAACATGTTTAAGCTTAATATTTAAGAATTTAAACAAACCACTAACACAAATAAGATAAATAATAGTCATGCTTTCCTCTGTATTAATAGTTTTTTTTTCTGAAATTTAAGCAGACACAACCAGTACTTTGTGTTATGTCACAAACAAACCAGAAAAAAAATATCTTCAAAGAGACTGCACAATTTTTCATATTAAATCGACTGGCTTTCAACTAAAAAGCAGAAGGATGGATCAAAGAAATGTCATTTTCAGTTGTTTTTAAAAAATAAGTAGGGCAATAATTTCTGCTCCTCCCCTGTGCCTTCATCTAAAGGCTACCATAAAGCAAACCTGTTCAGCACTGCACCAATCAAATACATTTGATTAGAAGACCCTCTCTGTTTTACAGCACTGCCTAAGTTAAAAGTAATGGAAAATGAAGTCAATATCATTGGGGTGAGGGGGAAAAAAGAACAGAGAGACTTCAGGACCAAAGTCCACGCCGTAGGGAGGAAACATGAGACGGCTGCCATTAATGATAGAGTCAATAGAGCAATAATACCCGTAACAAGGTCAGAGCCGCACCAGAGCATACGATGCTGGCAAGTGTCCGTGCCGCCCCACAGACACTGATGAGTAAACACTGGCCTGGTCTGGTTTCTCATGTTGTGCTTGACCGTCAATAAGGACGTGATAGATTCTGTGTGACTCTGAACACTGGGCGGGGTGAGGTAATAAATAAGCGGCCCGTCAGAATAAAGGCTCTGGACGCTGATGCAATTACAAAGCAATGTCCAGTTAAACCGAGAGCAATTAACATGCTAGCAGAGCACATGATGCAGGGTTTGTCCACCGGTCCATATAATACACGTCTGCCAATGCAAACTCAATAGGCTTAATTAAACAGCTCAAAAAGGCTGTCAGCACAGGAGGAGGAAAGAGCGGTGGGGCTACATCTAATGTCCGTCCAGCAATGAGTTCGAAAATATGGAAGTACAGCGCTGCTCCCTTTTCTAATTAACTCCCAGCAAACCTAATCAAACACATTCTATATGTGTGCAATTTGTTTCTTTTATTATTTGTATCCATTCAGCACAGTAAAGTTAAGTTGTTAATGGAAAAGACGACCTGAAACAGAACTGCTTTGTGAAGATGCAGCAAAGCGTTAAGTTAAAGTGTTACTCAGGTATCCAGTGTTAACTACTTTTAAAAATGCAGTCTTTAAAAAAATAGATAAATAAATAATAATAGGCCACAACAGCCTAACAACAACAAAAACACATTGTGTCTACATCAACTTAATTGTAAAATGGACTTTTGTGGACTGTAGGATAATGAATGTCTGTGTTCAAAGATATGGAAATAAAACAAACACTTTTAATCGACTTATAACACTGGTTAAAACCACTGACCAGGATGACCACCATGTCATGTGACCAAATGTCACTCAACCGTAGAATGGCATCAAGTGACCTACAAAACGAATGGCAAACGGCAGCTGGGGTGAGATGCAAGGCGACAACGGTTCAAAACAGGCTCCTAGGGGCAGGGCAAAGCCAGAAAACAAGCCCTTCATCAATGAGAAGCAAAGAAGAGCCAGGCTGAGGCTTGCAAGGCCATCGTCTCTGATGAGTCCAATTTCCAGCTTTGCCCACCACTTGGCCGTCTAATGGTTAGACGGAGACCTGGTCTACAAGCCACAATGTCTCGCACCCACTGTGAAATCTGGTGGAGAATCGGTGATGATCTAGGGGTTCTTCAGCAAGGCTGAAATCGGGCACATTTGTCTTTAAGGCACATACAAAGTTGTCTTGAAAGAAAACTTGTTTTCTTCTGCTCTGACAATGTTCCCCAACTCTGAGGATTGGTTTTTCCAGCAGGACAATGCTTCATGCCACACAGCCAGGTCAATCAAGGTGTAGATGGAGGATCCTTGTCATGGCCAGCACAATCTCCAGACCTGAACCCCACTGAAAACCTCTGGAATGTGATCAAGAGGAAGATGGATAGTCACAAGCCATCAAACAAAGCCGAGCTGCTTGAATTTTTGCGCCAGGACTGGCATAAAGTCACCTAACAACAATATGAAAGTCTGGTGGAGAGCATGCCAAGATGCATGAAAGCTGTAATTCAGGTTTATTCCACCAAAAATGTATTTCTGAACTCTTCTTAAATTAAAACATTAGTATTGTGTTGTTATGTTCTGCAAAAATAATGTTCTAAATGACAATATGTTTAGGCCTATTTGGAATTTGGGAGAAATGTTCCCAGTAGTTTACAGAATTAAACAACATTCATTTACTCAAAACAGTATTTCAAGTGGAGGTCGGCAGATGCTTGTTTAGAGGTGAACCGAAGTTCTGACATGAGTAACTTCTAGAAATAAGCTAGTTTGCAGGTATGTGGATTTAAATACCTGGTTAACAACAGCATCAAATTCCTAAAAGCAAACAGAAAGAAAAAAGCACTTGTTATAAGAAATTATCCTTTTGAGTCTGGCATTAATAGGCAAACCACAAAATGTAACATATGGATGTCAATTCTGTCTATGAAAACAGTGCACAAAACTTTTATGAATGCAACTTTTGAAGGCTGCAGTATACCAGGTTTATGACAGACTGCAAATAAGTTATAAAAACTCCCCGCACTGCAGCAGGGTAAATCAAGATTTACGAGTATTGTCTTATTTATAGTATGCCGTGAATTCATCACCATCGAGTCTCATTCCAACGGCTCACTATTTTGCCAAAGCAAAATGAAGTTATTTCTCAGAAATGCTTATAAAACTCAACCATCATTGTAAAATCGGCAGCTGTTTTACTGAGAAATAATAAATCAGCAAAGTACACAATAAAACACAGCCTGTATGTACTGTATTTATAATTCTGCTGTGCTGCAGTTTTATTGACATTAGTGTAATGGACTCGTGCAGT
Source organism: Sinocyclocheilus anshuiensis (assembly GCF_001515605.1). Taxonomy (NCBI): domain Eukaryota; kingdom Metazoa; phylum Chordata; class Actinopteri; order Cypriniformes; family Cyprinidae; genus Sinocyclocheilus; species Sinocyclocheilus anshuiensis. The sequence continues at coordinate 55,973 of NW_015549590.1, read as the reverse complement.
TGGCTTTCATCAGAGATGGAAACAGGTGTTTGGATTTGCACAGATAGTTCATCTTTAGGGTGTCACGGTTAAACAGCTTTGATCTACAATCTGCACACAATCTGATCAGCATCAATCATTCAGTTTATCTCCCAGTTCTCCTCTCCATTACTAAAGCATTTTATACTTCATCTACAACCATTTCTCTTTTAGATTCAAATCAGCGTTTGGCTCAGGAGTATGAATTGAAGGAACCTTGAACATTCAATTCAGCTCATCTTTCATGACTTTGTCCTTTACAAAGTCAAAAGCTCTGTAACTCTCTAGAGATGAGTGAGCACAATAGGTTTTGTGCTTTCATGATTACTGAGAATGAAGGAATAAAGAACATAAAAATGTGCCTACGGCACAAAAGACTTTCATTCTTGAGAGACTTCTACACATACAGAAACTATACGTGGGCGATATGACCAAAATATTACATCATTTATATCCCAAAAATGGACATTGTTGCACAGTGTCATGTTTTTAATGCAAATTAAAGCCAAAAATGTTTTACATTTTAAATATTTAAGCCTGTATTTTGAAAAAGAAGAAGTCAAATTAAGAAGGTGAAGACAGTAGAAGGCAATGAAGAAGCAGAATGTTTGGTCAAAATAAATGAAACCTTGGTGAACAAAAGACTTACTGAACCCAAACTTTTGTATAGTAGTATGTAATTGTTTCTACCATTATACGGTCTGTGCATTCAACGATTGCACAAAGAAAAAGAATCAAAGTGCATATATGTTTCAAAATGTGGCTGACCTTGGAGGTATCAGGGATTTGTGTACCTCTTACTCTACTAACAACCTACATATATGTTTCAACAATAACAGCATGTTATTAGTTACTACACCTATTTTAGATGGTGCAGTAATTATGTCTCACTTAAGACATGCATTTCGAATCAAAGCAATGCACAAAAATGCTGATCACAATTTGGCTACAAAAAAAATAATTTTCATTAAATACTTAATTTTAAAAAACTTACTCGTTCAGTTAAAACACCGACAACACAATCAGTCACCTTCTGTGTACATACGCAAATAGTAAGTGCTCAAAATGTTTCTTAGCAAAAATATTTGGTCAAAGTATAATTTGCAATGTACGTATTTGTTGCTGCCGTGTGTTTTGAGTTTGAGCTCCGTCAAGTTAATTCTTTGTCGTCTAATTTTTTATCTTAAAATCAATTTTATACACCATCATTTTCGTTTCTATAACGTGTGAATATATCCCCTATCGTATTCTACAACAAAAACAATCAAAACCCCCTTTTATCACTAGTTTTATTTTGATTTCCCGAGTCCGCTATTAGCAAATAGCCCGCTAGCATCGCCAGCGTGGTTGCCGCTAATCTCGCTTACATTACTAATACTCTATTCACACACATTACCATTGTTTTACTCACTGTTACTTGCTTTAATGGCGGATGTGTGTCTACCTTTGAGTGCAGGCAACCCTCTACATTGCGAGTAAATCACTCGCATATGCGACTAAATCTTCACTCTGGTGACTAAATGATGTCTAATATTAGCCAATTGCTAATAAATTCTCAGATTTTACTCGCCAGTGTGTGAGTTGGAGGCTAAGTATAAGTTTAGCTCAGATATATTTTCACTCGCCGAACACTCTGACTGAGCGCATCAGTTTCACTCTCCGCCAAGCGATCTGTGCTGTTTTTCAGTTCATCT
>NW_015549590.1:21365-54120 GCF_001515605.1 Sinocyclocheilus anshuiensis | reverse complement strand
GAGTAAACAAAAAAATTTACTAGCCAATGGCGATTCAATTGCCAAGGTGTTCGTAGAGGGCTGGCAGGTGAGGACACGTTCGAGCTGCATTTGGTGCTGGAGGCCTCGTGAAAAGCACTGTACAAATAAACTTGACTTGACTTGACTTGACGTAAACCCAAGTGATTTTTAAATCATAAAACACAAGGGGTCTTAAGTTCATTAAGTCATATTTTTGGAGAAAAACAGGAGCTTCACAGTGCTTTTTTGTCAGTATTTCCAGTGACATAACGCTTCTGGGACCGGTTGCACCAGCTGGACGTACACCCGGTTGTAAGACTAGGCTGGACGTAAATGGCGCTTTAAGTCGTGCGTAGAATTTATACCTGTTGCACCATCTCGGTGTAGTGCTACGTCTGACACTAAATCTTACGCCTAATCAGAGGTAGGTGTAAAGTGAAGTGTCATGATTTACTCGGACATTATTCGTTTTTAGGATTCATGTCTGTTTGTTCATTATTACTGCAGATGTGAACTGTATGTTTATGGTCTTTTCGGGCAGGATAAGCGATATCAATCGCGAAACTCGGTGTAGACTATAGCCTATCACACTGCCGATAGTAATTGAATACAAAATATATTTCTGTACAGCATGTAATAATTATGCAGTAAAATATTACATATGAACTGGGATTATTAAAAGAAACTGAACCATTTGACATCTTGTTTGGAAGGACAGTGTAAATGCTTGGAAATATTTCACGTCTTTAATTCCATTCATTATTTGTATCGTGCCTGCCATCCAATAATCGCAATAAGTTTTGTGCTTTGTTACTTTTATTCAGAAATAAATTATCAACTTTCAAATTCTGTCAATTTTATCACAAAATACCAACTATAAACGTGTTTTTTTCAGCCACAGAAAGACGCCAGTAAAACACAGAATGTCACGTAAAGTCACAATTACCTCAGGAAAGACATTCATTGTACACAAACTTGTTAGTCAGCTACAAAAATAACTCTAGAGAGAAGCATTGTATTACATTTATTATATTTTACTTAACCTTGATGAAATCTGTCTTGGGAGTGTGCAGGGAGACTTCGGATATAAAAACGCAGACTTGTTAGAAAATGTTTACTCAATGAAATCATGGCGCGGTGGCTTCACTTGTTATGATGTCTTAAGCAATTCAGTTTTATATTAGTAGTTGTGGCCACTGCAGCGTGAAGTCGTCTCAGCCATCACCGCGGGAGAATGTGTCAGCGTGGACGCGCATTGTCTACGCCAGGCGTAGTTGCGCCTGATCGTGGTTTCAGTTGATGCAACAGGTGTAAATATTTATCGTAAAGCTGGACGTTGCAAAGCCCAGCGTAGGGCTTACACCCAGCTTTTTTATGTCTAGGTGGTGCAACCGGCTCCTGGAAGCTTACCTTTTTTTTAACAAACAAGTTTTGTTGTCTGTTGCGGAAGAACAGACGTTAATCTCGCTGATAGCAGAGGAGCGGATCCAGCGAGAGCTTGATAGGGCGACGTGGAATGAAAAATATTTTTTTAGGAGTTGTGGTAGTAGAGGCGGCGCAACTATAACGACGTGAATAATCCCGCCCACTCTAAAGCGGTACTGAACTGCAGTGGAAATGCGAACCGTGCCGTACCGAGCCGAGTCGTACCACGCAGTGGAAAAGCGCCGGTATTGGTATGATTTACCAATGAAAAGGATAGTTACCTCATACACACACACAGGAAAAAAAACACAGTTAAACCAGGGAGATCATCTGTTAACTATATGTTAAACTACGGAATAAAGATGAGGGCAAGAGGCATTTACAAGTACGTTTAAAAAGAAGCATAGTTTTAATGTTGATGTATTGAGGCCATCAAAGTCAAAAGTAGTGTCAATAATACAAAAAGCCCCCTCTAGCAGATACTTTATCTTGAGTCTTTCATGTGCAGCCATGTGAGGCAGGTGGATGAAGTCTTTAAAGCAGAAGATGGTCTGCAGGTGGACTGACCCGTATATGAACTGAGACTGCCAGCACAACCACAGCGCAGTCTTCAGAGGTAACTGTACCACTCAATCACAATAACTCCTTGAAATTGCCAAAGGATCTCTCAAAGAAATATAGCCAGTTCCCACTACTATGTGTGAAAGAGACATACTAACACAAAACATATGAAGAGTTTGGTTCCAAAACGCTATAAATCCATTTTGATTAATTTGAGTAAACATGTGTTTTCTTTACAAAGAAAGTGGCAAGATGAAACCACTATTTTCTGTTTCAAACTTTCACATAGCATCTTTAGGTTATAATAACATTACAAATTCAAATCCAGATTTTGATTTTCAAAGATTTATTATAAAATTGTATTATTTTTTTCCCCGAAATGCAATAAATCCATGACATGTTTTTTTTTTTCAGTAAATCCATTGAATCAATATAAAAGTTGAAAATACACAACATGGTTAATCCACATATGACAGCCTCTGAACTTGGTCAATACTAATCTTATATACAGGCACTGGACTAAAACTACATTTAATCAGTCATCGCTCCCAAAATGAATTCAACGGGTCATCTTGTTAATGCTATAAATTAATTACAACAATAAAAGAAAATTTCATCATGAACAATAACATGAACTACAATATCACATTAGACCACAGAAATTCCAAACTAACATTTCCCTTACTTCCAAAAGTGCATTCATCTTTGCCATGTTACATTCATTTAGTTGACTAGTGCTATACGCTGTATTAACAAAAACATAAATGGCATTAATAAAAACACTTACACTGACAAGCTACGTGATATCGTGTTCATAATCGGATGCGACTCATCTGCGATTATGAACGCGATATTGCATAGCTTGTCAGTGATCTACGGCTCTGTGTATCCATCTGAAAGCACGTGATGGAGATTTACTAGGCTATTAATCACAGAACCGGCTTTACTGACGAGATGCGCATGACATTCACATGCGATTTATAGTGCAGCCCTAAGTCTGTTTGTTGATCACAAAGTACAAAGTAGATGAGGAAAACTAGGATGCCGGGTGTATTCAAAGCGCCGCCATTACTGTCTAGAGTGCGTGGAATGGTGCGCTGTGATTGGTTGAGCAGATATATCGCATTCTGCAGAGAAGGGAGACTGGCGTTTGTCGCGGTTTGGAAAGAAAGGGAGAAAACATGACAGAATAAATCGGCGGATATCGCATTTTGCATAAAATAAAAAATTTACTTTTCAATACCGACCAGATGCAATACTGATTTTGGCGGAATCTCACTTTTTTTTTTAAACGGTGTTTATCGCATTTTGGAACCAAACTCTTCATATATTCCTGTCATCTTTCTTCATGCATCTTACTGGATTCCTTTTTTATTTAAAAAAAATAAATAAATAAAAATAAATCTCATGAGTCATTTGTTCATTAATCAAAGAACAAGCTTGATGCTGTAGATTCAATTTGCATGATAATGGAATGGCTTTTGAGAGAAAGAGTATAACGAAAAGAGAAAGGGAAAGGGATAAAACCTAATTAAAACAACTTCAAGAATAGTATGAATTTAAGAAACAAAAACACTTAAAACACACACACACACACACATTTGTTTTGCTATCGTAGTGAGGACATTGCATAGACTTCCATTGAATTTTTATCAGGTTAATGATATTTTCTATCCGCTAACACGACCCCTACCCTAAACCTACCCATCACAGAAACATGTGCAGAGCACTAGATCTAGCCTACATCAAAACATCTTTGGGCTAATTAATAAGCCTTTTTAACTAGTGAGGACAAGTCAAATGTCATCACTAGTGGATTGTGATGATCGTTCACTATATAAGTGAGGACATTTTGTCATCACAAGTATTGTTAAACCAATACACACACACACACAAAACAAGGTTTTAAATTAAGTTGACTTGCACAGTTGTACGAGAAACACACAAGAACCGGTTTTGTAAATTGAAGAACAAGCTTGATGTAAATATGAAATGTTTGCCAAAACAGCTCTGATGTGTCCTGTGGTCTCTGGCACCAAGACATTAGCAGATCTTTTAAAGGTAGAGTAGGTGATTTCAGAGAGGTTAGCAATAGCAAGCTAGCTTTGAAGCATAAGATCCCACCCTCCCTGCAAATCACTCTCCAAAGCCACAACTTCTTCAAAACACATGTGCACAGGCAGACCAGAAGCTAACCAGCTACACGATGAGAGATGGTGTTGGTGGAGGGTTAAAAACAACGCTGTCAGATTACCTCATGTCTCATTCACCGGTGAGAAAACATTACAGTACAAAATATTACAATAATAATGCCTTCCATTCTCGCTCAGTCTGCAGTCGTTTAATGGAAAGTGCTGATGACGGATCGTGTCTAAGCAAATAGGATGCACAGAGGTATGCAAATACATATGTTGACATGCAGGTAACACAGCCTATCGTAGCCCCCTGACCAAGGGATATGATTGGACGAACATTTTACAGTCCTACACCTTCCACAGATTATATAAACATATAAATACATTTAGACCACTTAATTTAGTGATTGCTCTCGACCACTGTCAAAATCATTGTCATGAAGGGGTGTACATTCTGAAACAATCTTAGGTATTTGTGCGTGTAAGTAGGTGGCATGTGTCAAAATTTTTTCCCAAAATTGTTATCATAAAATCATTTACGTCTTTTGTTATCAGATATTTTGGCACTATCTGGAGTTTAAGAAACAAAATTCCTGTGTTTCCCCATGAGCTAAATCAATAACAGGAATTTAATTACATGTTTTCGTCAGCCCACCTGCATATGAAAATGAATTCACAAGGAAACATCTGTGGAGAACTAAAAATATAACTAATAAGCCATGATTTGTCTTTTCATCTAAACTTTAAATTCAAGGTAAGTTCAGATATGTAAACCTACAATTGGTTTTCTGTCACAACACAGCAGGTGTAGGAATGGGAAAATTACATCTCAAAGAAAATGCAGATTAGTAGACTGGATAAATATTTGAATATAACAAAGCAAGTAAATATTGAGGAAAAACAAGTATGGGATCATAATAAATGATAATACCCAACACAGCAACATGCACTGAATGAATAAACAGCATCTGAATATCTATGCAAGAGCTGTTGTTACCCAGAATTCTGCCAGAATGACTGATCTTCCTCTTTCAGCAGAGAAAGCAAATGGGCGGCACTAAACTCTGAGAAGAACAGCCACAAAAGGAATCAGAACTGCCAAGCGTTTCCAGGACCCCGCCAACTCAATATTTTCAATCAAACTCTCTCTAAACTTATTCTGCCCTCCCCATAGTTAATTTAACATGATCTAAACCCTTATTTCCACAGTCCTACTGAAAACAAACACCTGCCTTTTCTTTCATAAACAACGCATATGGCCACATGCAGCTACACACACAAAGAAACACACATAAACAGCACAAGATGTTTGCCGAGGGTGGGATGTACTTTTGAGCGATTAGTATCTCGCCGCAGGGGGACACAAGTTCAAACAGAAATCTGTCACAGAGCAAATGAAGGAGAATTATGGATCCACAGGCGGTGGCCGTGGACTCCCGACTGAGTGATGTAAGAGTGTGGCCACAGGCGACGCATCACAGTCTAGCAGGGACATCCATCACATTTATCACACTTGCATCTCATTACACTCCTGTGTTAAGATGGGAAGACAAATAACCTACAGCCAGACGGTAATAGACACCCACTCAGAAACACTGCAACGGCAAACAAAGTTAAAGCAGAAGTTGCAAAGCATCACATGAGCCAGCACAGAGCGTGGGTAACGTTCACTCTCTCCGCGCTCACAAATGCACACTAGTGGCATGACTCAGGAATTGCAAACTTTCAACATCCTACCGGTTCAGAAGTCGTCTCGGCTTCAGTGCTGTCAGCTCAGCGACATTCGGCAGAGTGAAACGTGCCTCCTCTGTTCTGTGTGTGCGTCTCTCTCGGTCTCTGAGTGTGCCGTACCAGGCGGTCTAGCCCAGCCCAGCCAAGCGCAAGAAGCTTCAGTTTTGTTCAGTTCAGCGCGGGACAGCTCGGCTCAAAACACCGGGGGAGTTCGACCACTGACTTCAGAAGTGTGCCACCTACACTTCACAATCACCAATACTGTAGTCAGTTTCACCTTACCTCACTGTTTTACTACCACAGTCAGCTGATTTGTCAATATGAGTGTTTATGTGGTTGGCTGGTTTTATTTCAGTGTTAATTAACAAAGCTCACTCAAAAATGAAAATCCTCATTATTTACTCCCCCTAAGATTGGGCTAAACCCTTCTGTTATTCCATGGAACACAAAAGAACACGTTCTGAAGAATGCTCGTGCTACTCTATACAATTAAAGAGAATGGGGAACGACTGTCCAAAAAAAACAAAAAACCTTTAAAAAGATTTAAAACCCTATATTTAAGCATATGGCAATTAATTCTGCTGTGTCTAGTAACAGGTTGCATTTGGTATCATTGACATTTGGGACACAAATATTAAAATTATGAAGCCATATTCAGGTTATAACTGAGAACAGACAAATGAAAAAATATATATATATAATAACTTATAAAATAATTTTGTCCAAATCAATTTAAAATAAAACACCAAAAATTAAAATCAGTAGTTTTAAATTCTACAGAAGAATTTATGTGCAACAATAGTTTTTAAAGATTAACTTTAAGGTTAATGCTCCCTTATGATGACAAAGGTAATGTAAACATTAAGATAGGAGCATGAGCATGCACAATTAAATATTGTTATAGATGTTTTAAAGAAAATCTGACATGGTACCAATGTATATTGCATCCCCAATTGACATCAAACCTGACAGGAGCATGACATGCTATATTTGAATATACACTACTGTTCAAATGTTTGGAGTCAATACAATTTTTAATGTTTCTTTTAAGGAGTCTATTATGCTCACCAATGCTGCAGTTATTTGATCAAAAATACAGTAAAAACAGTAATATTGTAAAATATTATTACAATATTTTTTTTATATATATATTCATATATTTTAAAGTTTAATTTGTGATGAACTTTCAGAAGCCATTACTTCAGTCTTGAGTGCCACATGATCCTTTAGAAATCATTTTAATATGCAGATTTGGTGCTCAAGAAACATTTTTTATTGTTACAGAAATAATTGTGAAAAGCAATATTATTGTCATTTTAAGACGATTTTATGCCACTCTGACTATATAATGAAAATATAATAGCATAATGCACGTACACCCTTTCAAATCATATTGGTATTAGAAAGTAAAAATTTAATTTCTAAATAAACAATAATAAAAGGAATAAAGTCGAAGACACAAAATGCTACTTAAAACAACAGTCGGTTTTCCATATTAACTACTGCATATAGCGAGTTAACCGTCACATCAACAACTATAACTAAAGATAACTTTAACAATTACTATGTTTCTGTCCAAACCAGCAATGATATTGTTCCTTTGATGTCAGCATCTTAGTTGCGGTTTGGACTCTGCTATTCTCTAAGTATTAGAATCATTATTATAGTTTTTGTTATAGTTACTGTCCTTGGTGTGGACACTATCTTTGAGCAAAACACACATGTAAACACAATGGGCAACATATTGTGTCAGTTATCATGGTTATGTCCACATATCATAAAATAAGTCAATATAGTAATTATTGTTGTGATGGGCCTACCAAAGCTAAAAACACTTGTGCGGTTTAATATTTTTAATATTTACTGGCACCAAACTTTTGAAAAATATAGTACATAAACATGAATGAGTAACATGAACATGAATCAAACGGTTTCAAAAGACTTGAAGTATACAGCACAAGATGCAAGAACCACTTTTTAATGATTGTTAAAAGTCTTAAAAGTGTCTATCACCATTCACTTTAGTTGTATGTACATCTTAAGAAACTCGTTTTGTGTTTTCTGAAAAAAGTCAGTCATACAACATAACATAAGAGTGAGTAAATTAACAGATTTTCATTTCGGGTTAAACCTTTTAACACAAGAGGCATCTGTTTTTAGAGTTGTGTGAAACAGAAGGCAAAATTGGAAGAGTAGAACTCACTACTTAAGACACAGATTGGGTGAGAAAGAAAGAAAGTGATAATGCGTAATGCCTCCACAGCTCCCCCACTGAGACTCATTGGCAGCCACATCCTGTCTCTTCTCCCATCCTCTCTCGATCCCTTTCTCTCCTCATTCCCTGTGATTCCATCACTCGGTCTTCCTCTCCCGAGGAGGGAAAGTGGTTCAGATTAAGTTCCTCTCATCCTCACAAGCAGAGCCCTCTATCCTCTCACATCTTCACTTATATATGTACACCTACTGTGAGAACGGCCTGCCATCACCCCTCCATCTCATCTCTGAGGAATCTCAGATGTACCCAGGTGTTACCGCTCACACAGGTATGCTAATGTGCAGCAATTTTCCTCTATTTCATTGCATTTTCTATTACTCCAGAGACTTCAGCAGCCATAGGAAGACACTTCTCTTGACGTGAAGCAGTCGAAATTGAAAGAAAAACAGCCGTTTTGCTGAATACAGTCCATCAGGCCGTATCCATCCTGCTGTGGAGGTCTGGGTCAGACCGGGGCTGTACTCTTTCACAGGAAGCTGAATTTCAAGGGCTCGGTGAAATGTCAGCTGGGCCCTGGACCTTTAGTGGCTATGATATCTTGAGGGACGGCTCTGGTCTAAAGGTGACAGAGGTTGGTGTATTGTGTAAAAAAAAGTGCACCTGGCATTTTTTTTTTTCTCTTTTGTGAGAGATCTTTTGTGGAGATCCACCTTGAACCACATCTTTCATTTAGAGTCAACCCTTAAAAAGAGAGTGGAAGAAAGAAAGAGACTTCCTAGAAAGGTTTCCTATCAAGAGACAGACTTGAGACCTTAGACCCGTTCATAATAGAGCATGTCTAGCTGACAATGACTTCATTTCAAGTGTTGCATAAGACTGAGCAGGCTGAAAAAGATTAAAATAAAGTTAAATATAAAAGAACTATAGAAATGTAATCCCGCAGTAATACAGAATAGTATAAGAGCAAACAGGGCTGCAACTAAAAATTCATAATGCTTAATATTTATGGATGGCCCTGACTCTGAGCCTAAAGCAAAAATGAATGTGACAGGTATTAGGGATAAAACTTAAAAAAATACAAAAATAAAACAAACAAAATAAAATGCAAAATTAAATAAATACATTAAAAATATATAAATTAAAATTTTAAAGATTAAAATATTGTCAAATATAAAAGGAATATAAAAGTAGTAATACAGTATAGTATACCTGCAAACAGGGTTTCAACTAAAATTCATATTGCTTAAAGGGGTCATATGATGCGATTTCAATTTTTCCTTTCTCTTTGGAGTGTTACAAGCTCTTGGTGCATAAAGAAGATCTGTAAAGTCGCAAAGACTAAAGTCTCAAATCCAAAGAGATATTCTTTATAAAAGTTAAGAGTCAGCCAATGGGCTTTGTAAAAATCGACGCGTTTCAAAAAGGCGGGGCATAGAGGAGAAACAATAATGTACAGTATGTGGAAAATAATGTGTTTTTTTTTACTTTAAACCGCATAAACACATTTAATTACACCAAATACACAAAATAATGTTCTTTTTAGCAGCATCATATGACCCCTTTAATATTTATGGATGGCCCTTACTCTGAGCCTAAAGAAAAAAAATGTGAAAAGTTATTATGGATAAAACAAAAAAACAAAAAATTTATAAAAATATAATAAATAAAAAACATTAAATAAAACATTATTTTCTATTTAAGATAGAATTATCATATAGAAATATATAAAACATAGAAGTGTAATTCTCATGTAATACAGTATAGGCTTGCCAAAAAAAATTAAACCTGCAAACAGGGCTGTTGAAAACAAGAAAAAACTAAAAACTAAAATAATACACAAAACATATCATCAAATAAAAATAATTTGATTAAATAAAACACAAAATTGAGATAAAGAGCAGACATACATTTTGAATATAAAAATATAAATACAAAGCAGATAACCACTAGATCACAGCACCAATGAAAGCACTACTTGTAAGAAACACAGCATTTGACCCAGAAACTGTCCAATGTAGCTACTTCATAGAGTCTGTGAAGTAAGGAGAAGAATTAAGATTCCAGCAAGCCTGTTGGCAGCATGCAGGTCCAATATAATACAATATAGAGTGTAACAGTAATGGCTCCTGTGCAAGATACACACATCCACATGAGAAAAATGGCCAGTGTCTGAAGTCAAGGACAATCTGTCAGGCTGTGACCCTTGTACTCGAGCTACAGGAAGTGCCTCCCTCAGCAGAAAGCCTGTGTTACCACCACTGCAGTCCACCGAGTCTGCACAACTTTCAGTCAAACACACTTAAAACTTCCAGCTCCGTTTTAAAGCCTTTAAATCAGCCCACCAACCGGATTGTAATTCTCCTCACACAGTCTCATCCCATCTCTATTTGCCGTAATATAACACAGCTCCCACAGCGCAAACCCACTTTTCTTATGCCAATGTAAATATGAAAATAAAGTCACCATGCACTTTTAAGTGCACCCGGTAGAGCTGAACTACTCTGTTGTGCAACTCTGAGAAGCCGTAATGCTTTTACAAGTCATATTTTGCCTAGCAATGTACTCAGGGCATATATATTAACATTAATTGTAATGTACCTTGGTGCACAAAATACGCCAAGCTAGCAAACCTGTCCTAAATTAAAGTCTTGAAATATTCCAGTGGATTATGGGAATGGATAGGTAATTTAAGTCTACCTCAAGAGGAGTGTTATCTGCTGTTATAACACCTTTCAAAATGAAGAGGACTAAAGAGCTGACATGCATACCCCGAGACCTCATTCGAAGTTCTTTGAATAGGTTGGGAGGTTTCTTTAAAAGTCTTGCGGGATTGTTGAGCACCAAGATTAACTTTGGTTTATTTGGCCGGTTTGCCATCTAAAAGTTCTTAGCCTAATAATTCCACACACATTTCTCTGAAGGCCTCTTTCCACAGCAATAACCATCCAGAAACTCACGCTGGAGACTAGAGGCCGTTTGTTTACTTGAACGTACGTCACAAATGTCACGAAGTGGAAAATGTAAAACCGTACACCGAAACTGCTCATTAAATCCATACAAGCAGGTATGCAGTAAAACCGGCGCAAATAGTTTAGACATAATAATAGTTTACAACAGAGACACGAGTCTCTTGCTGAGTCACTGGTTTGAGGGACAGGACATGCTAAGTGTGCAGATTTGTTCTCCTGAGTGCATTTCTGCTAGTTGTGATATATTTCTGAGAAGGTCACTATTATAATCTCAAGCAATGCAAATTTAGGCTGAGATGGGACGTGAGAATTAAAGGAGCTGTGGTAAACGGGAATGCGAGATTTATTGGGACTAAAAGGAATTCATTTCATTTTAATATCTCTGAATGGCTCAGGTCAAGCCCTTGAACATTTTAAAGTAGAAATTGAGCCCTTCTTCTAGTTAACACTGCCTCTTGACAAGATTCAATCATAAAACCATATATTTGAATGATAGTTTCCAGTGACAGGGGACTCTATTTATGAGTAAAGCAATTAGAGCAATTATGGCTTGGAGTTCATTAGCTGGCAAATGTCCATTCATTCATTATTGCAAACAGTATAACAAAAGATATAATAGGAAAATTAATAATCTGAGCACAAGCCCCGCCGCCAGTGCAAAGGAGGACATTTTCAGACTGCTGTCTGATTTTACAGAAACCATGTAGCAGAAATGCTCTCAAAAGAAGGAAATGTTAAAAAAAAAAAAGGCCTTCATCAAAGATATCAGTTGTGGGTCATTATTATTTTAATACCTGCACCCCAAAATATGTGGGGGCATTTTTCCTCCATGGTTGCATGTGACTAATTGAATAAAGATAAGACTGCTTTACGTGTGAGCCCGCCTGCCCTTGTTTATGGTGAAAGGATGACATCATTAGCTTTGTTTAGATCAATTTCACACCGTCTGTCTGATTAATAGGGATGCAATTAAACTTAGCACAGCTCTAAATCCAACGATAAATTACAAAAGGATATGTGGAGGAGAGGGTTTCACATCATACTTTTTTTCCACTGTGACCAGAGTTGCTAAAGTCCACAGGCACTGAAAGATTAAAGTGATGAAGATTACAATTAAAGCACAACGTTTTTATAAGAACATCTTTCAAAGTCTTTTTTTTTCCTTGAGCAGATGAGAAGACTGGGAACAATTAAACACACTAAATTACTTCAATCACAAATAACCAAGATTGATATAACTAACTAAACTAACACTAAAGTTTTCTCTCTACCTAAAGGGGAAAAGTAATCACTCTGCAAGCGATTTTCTACCAAAAATTTTTTTGGTTGGGTTGTATTATTTTCAATCTATTTTCCTCTGCTTGCTAAAGTATGTGTGCCTTTGAGTATTCAATTTTATCAGCTGTTTGGACTCTCATTCTGACGGCACCCATTCACTGCAGAGGATCCATTGGTGAGCAAGGGATGTAATGCTACATTTCTCCAAATCTGTTCTGATGAAGAAACAAACAGCTACATCTTGGACAGCCTAAAGGTTAGCAAATGTTCAGGAACATTTTAATTTTTAGATTAACTATTCCTTTAAAGTGTACTTCATGATCCAAAGTCCAAAATATTACACATTTAGCAATGCAAGTCACACTGTGATGTGACAACGTTATTTAAATGGAATTACAGCCGCATTGATGCATCCAACCTCATAATAAACCACCCTTGTATTTCTTTTTTATTTTAACGGTCTAACTAATTACATGATGATGGCTGCCAAGTGAATAATGCATTAGAAATTATTGCTCTCTAAAAAGCCAATTTAGCACTAGCAGAGATGAAACTGCACAAACTTTGACTCAGAATAAGGATTAATTTAGAAGCTTAAAGTACACAGAACAACCAAGAACACTGACAAAGATGGAGCATAATCTTTTAATTGACCCTCTGTTGTAATTTTTTTACCAAGTGTCTTTATAAGAACTAATACATACACAAGAATATCCAATATAATCATATATACAGTGTATACACACGCGCATGTGCATGCATTAAAGGCATTTTATGCAGTTTGTTTTCAATTCTTTAATTAATATTTAAAAGGTATGTGTCAAATGTATCGTATAATTTTTTTAGTTTCTAGTTTGTAAATAAGCCACAACCAACTCATATTTTCCAGCAAATTACTACTTTTTTGATTAAAACATATTTAATTAAAACAATATCTGGAAATAATAAAACACTAGTAGAACAAGTAGATATCTAATAAAATTATTGTCCCAAACATCAGGAAAAAATTTATTAAATGATGAGCTCAGAAAATGATTGACATATTGTAGATATAGTCTAAATATAGACTTACAGAAAAGCACAGAACTTTGTATTCAGGTATTGTCAAAAAAGTTAGCCACTGACACTTCTGAAACTCATGTTTCTATGCAGATAATCTTACTATTTATAATACTTTTTAAATCATTTGGCTCCATTTCATATCACTACGGCTGCCATATGTCAGGGGGCTTACTAGAGGGTTTAAAAACAACAGACATACCAAAGACAGACACAACAATCACTGCATCCGTTCCCTTTTAAGCAGATTCTCAGGAGAGAGTTTTATCTGTACATGACTCCCACTGTTCTGTTATACAATCACATATCACAGACAGCATTTGTTCCACTCAGGTATCCAGTAATCTCTTCATTGTTCTAGCCACCTTCCTGCATCTCACCGCATTTGATCAGCTCCTCATGGAGTGCTTTACCCTCACAAATTAAGCTATCTTCTATGCCACAGTCGTCTCCCCTAAAAATGACCTACATCTACCCATCCCTCCACAAATCACACCCCATGCATCGGATTCTTGTTTTTTTGGACACCCCTTCATTTCTAAGCACTTTTGGCAATTTTCTTCACTAAATTGGCAGGTCTGAATGGCTGAATGAGCAGCGTGAGGTGGACAGGTCTACAGGAGGGGGTCGTCTTACACACAAACATTATTGTCATCCTTTTCATTTCTCTTTCAGCACGGCGTTGTCAGGAAGCAAACAAGATATCATTCTCTACCCACCTCCTGACGCGTGACCGCAGAAATAAAGCAAGAAACAAAGATTTGACAGACATGTGAGGACCTAATCTTAACGTATGGCATTGTTTCTCATTCCTTTATATAACTCCAGGCCCACCTGCTCCATGCGTTCGGACCACCTCTGCAGCTCATGGCGGTGAATGCAGACTGACAAAGCATGTTGTCAGAAGATAACTACATTAACCAAACTTTCATTTCCCTCACGCCAGGAGTTCCATCATACACAGATGTCTTTCCACCTTACGCACTGCGCAGCGGTCATTTCGTATTCTATATCCATCCCACATCCGACACTGCCAGCAGAAATGATAAGCAGAAAAAAAACAACAACAACAAACCTGACATCTTCAGTGGGGAATCTAGATTGCCATCCTCTGAAGATCTCATTCACCTTTAGCGTTGCTCTCACAAAGTAACTTCAGTCCACATGAGGCCATCTGTGCTCCATTATGGGCATATTTTTACACCCAACATAAACTTCCAGCATCAACGGGTCAGTGCGAGACAAGACTGTCACCCTGTCACAATGTAATGGCAATTCAAAAGCGTCTGAAACAACAGGAGTCGTAAACTCGTGGCAAGTTTAAATAAGCCTATCGATCGTAAATTAAGCAACAGCTCGAGAATGGTGCTTAATTTGTCATGTTTTCCTCAGCTGCAGCAATTACAAAGAAAGCGATCCAATTTTGTGTCGTGACAGCGATAAATAGATCGTAAAGAACGTGATTTAGGCCGACCGGGTGCTGCGGTGCGGTTCGCTTTAACGGCTTCAACAGCCAGGTCGCTTCTAGATTTAATACAGCGTCTGACACAGATGCTCTCCTTCATTCTCCTTCTTGTCTGGCCTGACATGAATACACCCGCTACATTAATAGGTTCACAATGCCTGGAGCTTCATGTTGATGACCTGTCAGAATTGGTAAGAATGCATCATCTAGACAGACAGGGCCGACAAGCCAAGTCGTTCAGCTGAACAATTAGAGATTCATTAAATTTACAGCACTAGCACGCCTTCGATGAAACTCAACAAGGGCAGAGAGAACAATCACTTTCGCGTTCGATAACAGCAAAGAAGTGTGATTGAAATCAGATTGAACCTTTATGCTCATCTTTTCACCAAATAAATCTGTACGGCGAGGCTGAATAGCGAGCGAGAGGCACGTCATAATAAATCTCAGCTGTTGAACGTCAACTCCTGCGCACCTTTCTCGGGGATCCAGCAGCGTTCTGCGAATTAGGAGCATCAAGCATCATTCAGTCAGAGGCGGTGTCATATTACGAGCCTCTTTTCACGGACTAATGCCGTTCTGATATAATCTATGCACTGGCCCAGTGAATTCAAGACAGCTTGTGGGAAAACAAAGCCTAGCACACCAATGGAGCACAGCTCCAGAGCCCCTATTTAACCAGGGCTCTGTTGGACTGGTGAATAGGTAATTTCCAAATGCCCGATATGGGAGTTGCTGAGGAGCCGTGCTGAAGGGCCCATCTGTGCATGTTCAGCCACCATGAGCCCAACTGAGCTGGGTGGCAATTACTATCAAGGAGGCGAAAGTGTGTGTGAAGTGTCCAATTAGGCTTTGTATTTTGGATGATGGCACTGAGGCATCATTGGAAGTTTAGAAGGAAGTATTAAAATGGGGTGCTGATGCTCTCCACCGTCCCATTAATGGATAAAAAGCTAGAGTGGTCTAATGGCCCTAAACATATTGAGAAAACATGCACTGATACATACAGCACACCCACTGTTAAAAGGCCTCCAGAAACAGGCCGGTTTTAACTCCAAAATCCAAAATAATACACCATTCTTGTGAAGAGGCTAAACAGACAGCATTTTATATTCTTATAGGCTCTTAAAAGCGAGATCTAATCCAGATGGTACAAATGATGTGCCTGCGTGCAGCAAATGCGCTTCAGATAGATAATACCGATTCCCGGCACCATGTCCCCACTTATCTGTCAGACGATCCATTCTCTTGATCTGTCAGCGTGTGTCCTGCAAGGCAGACACATACACACTCGCAGACGGACACGAATGCGCAGTACACAAACCCATCCGGCAATCATCTCTCTAACTTACCCGCAGGGGTTACGTCAGAACTAACCCTGCTCATTACTTGAGAACAAGCGTCATTAGCAGAAACCCTCGCGCACATTCATCAGAGAGCCTCACCTCAGCTTGTTAAGCATATTAAATGTCCGGCAGCAAGGGCTCAATTAGTCCTCTCAGGGGTACGGTGGCAATCATAGGGATTCCTCCGTAACACTGTGCACAGATCTATGGTCCGTTTAACCAGGCTGGGTGAGAACGATGGATTGTGGGGGTCACTGACGGGAAGTTCTCTGCACTGTGCTTCTTCATGTTGATGAGCTGCCCTGCAGAAAGCACATCTGTCTCTTTACAGCAGTAATGCACTGACTCTGGGCCAAAGAGGAAAGCGATATCATCCTTCTGTCCAGCCAAGGAGCTTATTTGCCATGGCCTCTCTAATTCACATTGTCACTCTTTCAGCTCGGAGTCAATTCTGGCTGTAGTATAACAGGGGTTTTCAAACACTTTTTAAGGTCAAGGTTAACCCGCAAATGTGACGATCCTCAAGAAGCAATAAAACACATTGTATGCAAAAAATAGTAACATAAAATATAACACAACACATAACATATAACATAACATAACACATAACTAGTGGTCGACCGATATTGGTTTTTTGACAGCCGATGCCGATATCTTGGAAAGCAGGGTGGCCGATGGCCGATATAATTGTATTTTTTTTTATTAATATTTAAGACATTTTAAATCATTTGAAAATGGATTAAGAAATACATTTGTAAAATAAACATACTTATACTTTAGATAAAGTATTTTTCACAAATAAATATGTAATAAAAATATAATAAAAAAGGAAGTAAACTGTAACCAACAGATAACTCAGTATTCTGGGAAGTTTGTGTGCATTGGGAATCATATTTTTTCAAATAAAGCCAAGGTAACACTCATTTTACATACAACACACAGTGAAAATGACATGAGTATGACAGTGGGCAAATGAATAAAGCGCAGCATAATTTGAAATCACGAAATGTAATGTTTAAAGCATTCAATTTGCACTGAACGAAAGTCACGCAGAGAATACGCAATCATGCAGGTCACATGCACACTTCACAAGATCTCAGAACTGGATTCGACTAAGTTTGCAAGGTTTGTGAAATTAAATTTTCATTAGTCATTCAAAGATTTGTTTAAATGATGTAAATGCATATTTGCTGAATGCTGACGGCAAACAAGAGAGTATTATAATGTTTGCCTTTCTATTACTAATAATATAAAAGCAATTGTTATAATACTTTTTGTATACATTTTAATTCCTTTGTTTAACAGTTCTATCGGATTATTACACAGACTTCTATATCCGTATTAGACAGAACTGTTAACGAAGACGGCAAACAAGATGGAGAATGTGAGCACTGTGTGCTTAGGCGCTGCGCGCCATCAAAATAAAAGTACCACCTCGAACGCATTGGCCAAACAGAAAAACTTATCGGCCTTGGCGATATATCGGTCGACCATTACACATAACATAACCAGGGTTTGAAATTAACACCCGCCAACCCGTCAAATGCGGGTAAAAATCAGCTGTGGCGGGTAACTCTGTCAAATTACTAGCCAGTTTGGCGGGTTACTTTTTCGTAAGTTATGTTCACTCATGACATTATAGAGTATATTGCAAAAACCAAACAAAACATACCTAAGTTACAAAGTGCACGCATACGCGACGTGATGTAGTCATCCTTAAGATATCAGCACAATAACACACTCAGCAAAATATTGTCTAATTATCTTTATCAATAAAATCCCAGAAAATATTGAGATATTATTTTTTGTCAATATCGCACACCCTAAGTACCGACACAAAATGATTTGCAACAGTCGCTTTGTCATGTAGACAGCCTGAAGCTGTTGGTTTATTTCGGGGTTTTTTTGGCTGGTAGAAGTTATGAATGGCCGGTAACTTAAAAATTTAGTAGCCAAATTGGCTGGTGAGTAAAAAAGTTCATTTCAATCCCTGAACATAACATAACAACACAACACAACACATAACCAGGGGCGTTTCCTCCAAGGAGGCAAGGGAGGCAGTGTATAAAAAAACGCATTGTACAAAATTAAAACGGCAATATTACAAAATACAACATTAAAAAGTGTATAAATCACTTGTTTTTCTAAAGAAACTCTGTTGCAACAGCAACACCAGCAGTTGAGTTTGGTGATGGGTTATTGAGAATGAATCGGGGAAAGTCACATGAGAGGAGGCAATGCCTCAATCGCGATATGATTGAATATGACTGGTTATGTACGGCTGTGATTGGTTCACGTGATAAATCCCACCTCGTGTTTACGTGCATTTCGTGTTCGCAAAATCAGTCTGAATGAACAATATAATGGCATTAATGGGAAGACTAATTTAAACAAATCACACACTTAAGATATAACCACTTTGTTACGTCAAAATAAGACTTAAAATGGCATGAAAACATGATCTGTGGGAGTTTTTAGTAAGTAATCAGCTTGGTGAAATTTAAAGTAAATCTCTGCATCTTTGACCAATATTTACCAAGCGTAGATGACCGATGATTCTAAAAATTCAAAAATAGTTAGAAGTTAACTATTAAAAAGAATAGCTGAAAATAAGTTAAGAAATAAAATAGTGTTTAAATTGAGTTATTATTTTGGAACTAATGTAAAATGTTTAAAGACACTTGATATACATACATGGCTAAAAAAAATAGATAGAATAAATGGAATAAATTGGCTAAAAAAAATAGTTTAAAAAAAAAAGTAATGTAAGTAAGTGACTGGGACATGAATTTACGTTTGATTTTTTTTCAAAATCATCGGGATCGATGCAATAAACTTGCAGCGTAGCAACAGACATCAGCGCTGCTCCTGATTACGGAGCATGGAAATCTGTCAAAGGTAAACACACCGCAGGCGCCGTTTGATTTAAATCCAAGCACTTGGACCCACAATCCAATTATTTAAGTGACAGTTCTGCCAAGAATTTATTTTTTTATTTTTTTTATTAAAAAAACATTTTTAGGCTTAGCAAGAAGCAACGATTTAAAATTTAGAAAGGCAACATAACTATTTATCTACACCAGCAAAGTGATTCAAATTGGAACCCTACTAGTCTTTCTCTGTCACACTTCTGTCAGTGAATGTGTGATGAACTCATTTAAGAGCAGCATGGGCTCTGTGACTGAACATACCGCAAACGAAGGCTAATCAGATCAATGTTTAACCACAAATCAGCATAAGAACTCCAGAAGCAATGAACAGATCTGAGGATTCATATAAGCAAAGATGATTGGGTGATTATTCTACTGTGAGTTGGCCATTGCAGATACAGACTCTTAAAGCACATTAGAAAAGAGATCATAAATCATCACTATCCCTTTTGAACTGATTAAGTTTCATTTCATATCTAATTGATGCATAAATGGTCCCAAAAGCTTTTGCTGCGCTTATAAATGGATAATTCACACCAAACTGAACAATTTGTCAACATTTATTCACTCTCATGTCATAGCGAATGAGGAAGATTTTTTAGTGAATAAACTCCAAAAGACGTAATACATCTTCTGTCTGTTTCTTACATAAATCTATAAAACGACTTCAGAAGACTTGGAAAAATGATGCTTGAGTCACATGGACCACTTTCAGTGTTATTTTGATCATTTTTAGATCTTGACAGCCTATGGTCATTGTACTGAAACACAATGTAAAGATTCTTCAGAATTATCATTTGTGTTCACAGAAAAAAAGGACTTGGAATGACTTACGAACAAGAAAATAATAACATTATCATCTCTCAGGTGAATTATACCTTTAATTTCACAGTACAGCAAGGTTGTACAACACTTCAAGCGCAGTATCTATATCTATGGAATGAAGTGAGATAACCTGTGAAGTCTGATCATAACACACGATGAGTCAGATCTGGTATTTTAATATCCTGTGCTGTGTGACGGAGAAGAGAGTTTATGACCTTTACTGTGGCATTAAATTGAGGAGGGCAGTTTCTCTGCTCCCTCTCACTCATCAGCAGGCTGTTATTTCAGAGAACATGATCGATTGTATAATCATATATGATTTAAGGCAGCAATCAGCTCAGTTTTCTCCATTATCTGCTCTTTTCCTGCTGTATTCTCAGTTCACTGAGATTAGATGAACAATAAATCCAGTGCTTCGTTCCTAAAAATGAGTTGGCTGTGTCCTAGGGGTTATCAAACGTTCAAATGTTGAAGCGTGAACAATTTGCTGATCCTAAACTTCACCCAGCTTCTTCCCACTATCTCTTTCACTCTCTGTAAAAACAAATTGATTTATATTTGATTTAATTTGAAATTCTGAACATGTAAAAATAAAAATGCTATAGTAAAAGGGGCCTTACTTCAACTACAATACCATTTAAAATTTTGGGGTTCTGATGTTCCAAGATTTTGTATGTTTTTGAAAAAAAGTCTCTTATGCATTTATTTGACCAAAAATACAGCAAAACATAAATATTGTGAAATATTATTACAATTTAAAATAACTGTTTTATATTTTAATATATTTTTGAATGTAATTTATGTGATGGAATTTTTTCAGAAGCTCATTACTTTAGTCTGCAGTGCCACAAAACTGTTGAAAACATTTTTGTTACTTAAGATTTTTGTGGTTATGGTGATTCATGGATTCACAGAATGTTCAATAGAACAACAATTATTTGAAATATACATTTTTTGTAAAATTATGGATGTCTTCACAGTCAGGTTTGACCAATTTGCATCCTTGCTAAATAAAATCATTTACAATTTCTTAAAAAAAAAAAGTTTATAGTTTACTTTTTTTTAATTACCTTACAATACTATACTTTAAAAAAATATAGTAAACTGGAGCGTAAAAATATGAAGTAACATTATTTATACAAAAATAAGAGTATTTACATACAGTAGGTCTCATCACATTTGTTAACATTTCTTGACATTTAAATGTTAGCATCACATCATTTAATAATTCATCCAGCTATGAACCGTTAAATATAGTCACCAAAACGAACAACTCAAGGGCCTGATTAAACCCCAAAGATCCCAGAAACTACCTATCTGAAACTGTTACACACCAACTCAATCAGGCATGTTGAGGTCATGGGGCAAGTTGTGTGTATGGGGTGGTGTCAACACCTGCAGATATCTGCCCCATAATAATGAGTCGACATGGCCCTCCACTCCTCTATATCAAACTGTAATTGTGTTGAATGTCCCGCATAGCTCCGTCATTACCTGACAGACGCCTCATAATTTACAGCCCATTTAGTTTGGTGCTACCCGCCGCTGTGTTTGCCGCAGAGAGGGAACTAATCTAAGTCGGACGAGGATGCTGATACTCCAAGAAGCAAGAGGCACAGTTTACAGATGTCATTAACACAAATAACCCTGCATGGAGCGAATGTCTGATTCCTGATTAGCCCATCTGTATACGCATTAGCAAACGCAGCACAAGACACAGTTCAGAATACCAAAGCCCTGTTTGCTGTCAGTGGGCCTGCCCTAGATCAATAACACACATATTTACTCATCAATATTACAGTGAGAACCTTGTCTGAGTCAGTGCAGATGACAAGTGGAGACGTGGGTGTTTGTAAAATGCTCACAAGGTCAAATATTACTTTTTATTGAAGAGGCAATCAGAGAACTGAATCAGAACATACTCTGGGTTCTGATATTCATGTGCCTCTTTAAGCGAGAGCAAATAGCTTTCACTCTTATATACACTTTCAGTCCCACTGAATGTCATTCTCTCTTTTTATGCAAATCTGTTCAAACAGGCCTGATCCAAAATCACACAGCACAAACAGTGCAGCTCCACTCAAGAACAAATGACTCATGTCAGCTGGTCCTTTTCATGAATCATTCTAAAAGAATTACAAACTCACGAGTTACCATATGATGGATCCTTTAATGAATGAACTTGGTTACTGAATAAGCATCAAGTTTCAGTGATTGATTATTTAATAAAATATAATAGTTTAATAAAATAACCTCATCATTGGCTAAGTGTTTTTTTCTGTTTTTTTTCTTTGATACCCTCTAAAAAATGTTGGCTTATATTTGTTTAATTCAGTTCAGCCTGTTGGGTCATTTTATTTTTATTTTATTTTTACCCAGGTGCTAGCATGCATATTATTAGCATATTGGCTGTTTATAAGTACTTTTAAAGCACATTTTAATGCCTTATTCTGCATGACCATATTTTAGATCCCTTAACCCCACCCCATACCTAACCTTAACAACTACCTTACCAACTATTAATATGCAGCAAATTAGGATAACATGTATATATATGGCAGAGCTTTTAGAGTCCATTATTATTTTAAATGATCTAAGCTTCAAGGTTGTTTGACCCAGCATTATGTAAAACAATAATAATAAATAAATAAAAATATAAAACATACAACCCAGCAAATGGGTTACATGGGTTATAAAACCCAGCAAGATGATACATAACCCAGAAAGTGTTCTGTGCAATATTTACCCAGCACTGGGCTAACAAATAACCCAGAAATGGTCATTTTTTTAACCCAGCATTTTTTAGAATGTAATCAAAATGGACATAATTGAAATAGGCCCAGATTAATTGAATTGAGAGCTTGTGATTAGAATGTGGAAATCTGTATTAATTCTCAGCTCTTCTAAAAACAGTATCATGATTTTGCCAATTTCAGTACCTGACTGGGAAAACAATGTGCTGCTGTTCAGCACAGAAGGCTGCATGAAGCGTATAAGTTATGCACATTATAAATATTATGACATTAAGCCTGATACTATAATCCATTTATTATATAAACCCAGATGGGATGTTCAACAAAGGCCAAGTCATCTGCACCCTTTGTATAGGAGAACTAAATTATCATCCAAAGCCTAACAAGTATGAGATATCATAATTTGTAATTTATGAGATGACAATCAAACAACAACAGTTGGGGTGCATAAGCATGGAGAAAGTTGTATTTAATCAGTGTGTGCAGATTTAGACGCCTAATTTTGTTTTCTTTCCTTAAAAATAAACTGCAAACATTGCATTCTTTTTTTTTTTCATTTCACCAGACATAGCTTTTTATTTGTTGCCTAAGATATCAATTTTGCACACTGAATACAATGAACCAGAGGCTTGTATCATACTGAAGACAAAATTTTGGTATCGATCCAACCCTATCATCGACTCATCTTAACAATGAATCGAAAACATTTGCTTGGACTCAATCACCAGCATCCCAGACTTGCTCACTTGACTTGTCTTGGGGAAGTTATTGCAAAACAAATCCTTTGTAATGGCGGGAGTTTGTTCAATAAAGCTGATTTACGCCTGGCCTGTTAATTTATCTCCTCTCATTAACCCGGGCGGCTGCTGGCTGCACTTCCTGCACTAATCAGCTGCTACTCCCACAGGCTGTGTCCACACAATCCCCAACATCCAGCACTGCAGACCCCCGCTCAGATGGGCCCTTACAATGCACCATCCACAGTCCGCTTGTGTTCCTCACACTCTAATTAACCAGATGAAATATTCCACAATTACAGCTGCACAGCTACCAAAACAATGAAGATTATATCATAAACTCAGTAAATTGCTCCATTGTTCTATTACAGAGCAGCGAAAGTCTATATTTTTCAGTGCAGGTACAATTCAACACATTGCCCCATATAAATGTAATTTTATGAACATACATAAGCAGATGAGTGTGTTTATCTAGGTGTGAAGTTCAGCCTGCAACTCTCTGGTCTCTTGTCTTGTAGACTATGAGGGTAATTAGGCAGGTAATGTGCTTAATTACAGGTCTGTTTCAGTGTGACCCATCTCACATGACCCCAAAATGTCAGTATCACCAGCTACATTAGTCTTGCATAGCCAGAATAATAAGGCCCAGTCCACATTCTGGCCATGAACATCGCATTTAAACAACCAAAACTCATCGCAGCTGTACATGCCATTAAGGGCAGGTTTAAAGAAAATGTGACAATAGATAAAATAAAATAATAAAATAAAATAAAATAAAATAAAATAAAATAAAATAAAATAAAATAAAATAAAATAAAATAAAATAAAATAAAATAATAAAATATAAAATAAAATAAAATAAAATAAAATAAAATAAAATAAAATAAAATAAAATAAAATAAAAAAATAAAATAAAGCTGCTGAGTTATTTTCTGCAAACAATGGAAGTGCACAAATGTGCACTGACTCATTTGGTCATTTTAAAGAAAAAGAAAACAAAAAAACAAATGAAAAATAAAATATTAAATTAAATGTAAATGAAAATACATTTTTAAAAAAATCTATAAATATAAATTGAATATACATACATAAATATAACATGAATATGAACAAAAATAACATATGAACCTAAATAAGCAAATAAATAAATTAATTTCTGCTCATGGATATCTACTAAAACAAAACTCTTATATTTGAATATATCATTAAAATATTTGATAAGACTAACCTGCAAAATCTGAACACATCCAGTGATAAGTTCATTCTCGAAAGCACTGGTACTGTACTTTGTAAAAACAAATAGGGAGGAGTTATAAAATCTTTGTGTTTTACTCCCAATCAGATTAGTTCACCGGATTGAGAAAGTTTTTCCAGCGTTGAGTGAATTATGCAACAGAGAAGAAGGTCAGTGAATGGACAGCAGGCGGCCATGTGAGCATGACATCTGAGCAATGACAGCGAAATCACTGTCATTTGAGATTTTACACTCGAGATCAAATGTAGCAGCCGTATATGAAAGACCGTCTGAGAAAGTGTGTGAGAAACAAAAGAAGAAAGTAACGAATGAAAGAAAGAGCTGTGAAGAGGACAGTCACGTCTGGATTGAGCTCAAAGTAAGGGCAAGTCCCTGGTGCCACAGCGCCAGGCCATGAAGGATTACTTCTGCTGGTGGCCCATAGAAATTGAGTCTTTTGATGTTACGTTTTAAATTAAAATTCTAATTTGGACAATAAAAATTTAATCACCATTTTCAGACTCTCAAAGAGAACAGCAATAAGCATTTCCATGCAGGAAGCGCATTAATGTTAAGCGGATATAGCTGGTCTTCCATGACACCCTTTTTTCTGCTGCTTGAGTGAGTTGCTGCCGTTGATTCAGCTCTGACCTTCTTCTCATCAAAGTCAAATGCTTTTGTGCCACATGCATGCTCTACTTTTCCCTATGTGAATCAACAAACAAGCTCTGCTTCACCATTACTCGGAGGACGTAACATTTACTCCTGCAAAACAACCGTACAACAATGAAAACGCATCTGTGTTCACAAACCAAGATCCTGTTACAAATTTACCAGGAAAATGGAAGACCCTTCATGAGATATACTTTGAGAAATTTATGTAAGAACATTTAATAACTTTCAGTGATTACATTAGCACATGCCTAACACATCAAAGCGAACATGAAATGGCATTCGCAGACCATTGTACCCATCTAGTGTGACATACAAGAAATTGAGAGTAAAAAAAGTAGGGCAAAATTAGATTTTATTCATGTTATTGGATTGTGAAGTGGGCTTTTAATTATATCTGAATGCATGTTTGCTGTCAATTATGGATAAAACTTTTGTCCAAGTAATCAGGCCGCATTTTGAGCCTATGTTTACTGGAGTCTGAAGTTAACCCAGCATCAGTGACCTGCGTCTTTCTTTATTTACACTACATGCGCGAATCGGTGGGCGGGGCTAAACAGGCAGTGTTGTAAAAGCAGGTGTTTAGCCACACTGTTACATCACAAAGTGGTACATTCCACAACCTGTCGTTTTGGCAGACTGGCTTCAATATAAGCTGTTTTTAGACTAATGAGAAAGTTTTGAGTTCTGAAACTTAGAGAATGTTTTATAGCACAATGACCTCTTATACAAAAACATATCAAGGGAATTTTGATTTCTCTGTTCATGACCCCTTTAAATAAAAGTACAAGACCTAAAACGATATCTAAAAATACTGAATATATGACTATTGACTAACACGGCATTCCAATCCATGCATCCAATGTGACATCAGCCTAGTTCAAATTCAGGGCAGACAAGTTACTAGATTTTGCTTAAGATTTTTCCCCCAAGAAACATGCACATTAAGACCTAGAAAGTGTGAATTAAGTATAGTGAATAGTACATAGTGATTTAAATTGATATTCACATACACTACCATTTAAAAGTTTAGGATCAGTACGATTTTTTTATATTTTTTTCAGGGCTGTACAGTGTGCTACGAAAAAACAGGTCTGTGAGATGAATAAATTCAACACTGCAGCACGCGTGCGATACAGTTTTGCATGTTCATAACAAAGCTGCTCAATAGTGTGAAATGATTTTGTTGTGCTTGTTTGTGTGTGTGAGAGATTGATTATACTAGGGGTGTGCAATATGACAATTTTTGATCGTAGGCGATTAAAATGTCTCCACAATCTGCTTTTTCTAGAAATAGTGTAGTATCGTGCTACAGCTCATATTATCAGCTGCAGTTCAGGCGCCTCCGTCTGTATAATATACTGTACAACGCCACATACATTCACTTCAAATGTTAACTCAGCAGTAGAGTTACACTCACAGGACACTGCACTTATTCACAATCACAAAAGTACATTATTTGTATGTGCTTTACCGGTTAAACATTTCATTCGCGCGCTGTTCTGACATGCACTTTTTCTCAGCGTGTACACCTGAAGCGAGCGCACAAAAGCCTGTCAAACAGCGCCTAATTACTGGACTAAGTTGTCTTTCGCATCCGATTAATTTCGTGTCCAATACTGTCAAAAACACACAAGGCTTACATATAAACACAATTCGTTATGTCTAAAATGAAAGTAAACTGTTGAGAGAGAAACAGATGCGTGCAGCTCTTAAAGCGACAGTACTAAACATGCTGCCGACTGTCATTAAAGTAATAGTTCACCCAAAAATTTTATTTCTGTCATTATTTGCACACTCACATGTTGTCCCAAACCTGTATTAATTTCTTTCTTGTGCTGAACACAAAATAAGATATTTTGAAGAATGTGGGTAGCCAAACAGTAGCTGGTCCCCATAATTGACTTTGATAGTAGGAAAAAAATACTATGGAAGTAACTGGGGACCAACTGCTTGCTTACCCACATTCTTCTAAAAAAACATTTATGTTCAGCAAAAAAAAGAAACTCAAAGATAACAATGACAAGGATTTTTATCTTTGCCCATGCACTTTGGCCTAAATGTCTGCCATATTTTTATTTGATACTTTTTTACAAAATTTTATTTTGTTGAGGTGTAAGAGGTATTATGTTTCTGCACTCTTACATTTTTATCAAATTAAGAAAAAACTTGTGTCTCAAAACAATTTTTGTGATGGTTTGTATTTTTTGTGCTCTGTATGGAACATCAATGCCTGTTTAGATGATGAACTCCATTACTTGTGTTTGTTTTCAGACATGATAACAGACATTTTATACTTGTGCTACAACTGTTTGTTACAACTTCTGTAGCACCAGTGCTATGCGCAAAAAAAGTTAACGTACAGCCCTGTTTTGAAGCATCTCTCTTATGCTCACTGATCAATACAGTGAAAACAGTAATTTTGTGAAACAGTATTACAAATTGATATTACATGTAAACTTAATAAACATTACATTTCGTATTACAATTTAATATAATTGTATTAAATATTTTCTCCCTTTAATGGTAAAGCTGAATTTTCAGCATCATTGCTCCAGTCTTCAGTGTCACATGGTCCTTCAGAAATCATTCTAATATGCTGATTTGCGAACATTTCTTATTATCAATGTTCAAAACAGCTGTGCTGCTTAATAGTTTTGTTGAACCAGTGATACATTTTCTTAGAATTCTTTGATGAATAGAAAAATTGAATGAACAGCAATTTGAATCTATTTGAAATATATTTTTACATTTTCTTTGAAGTCACTTCTGGTCAATTTAATAAGCACTTGCTGAATCAAAGCATTATTTTAATAAAAGAAAAAAACATTTGGTAGTGTATATTCAGATCTGAATGTAGCTTAATAAATGATAGTTAATGAAAGTTATTGTTAACTGTTAAAAAAAATAACAGGCCATACGAGCAAAAATCCCCTTTATCTTCTGGGAATGTTTCAGTGAACAGGAGGTCGGAGCACACAGCACAGCACATTTGACTTCCTCAGAGACCTCCAGGATTGCCTGAGAGCTGCCTAATGATTTGGAATGATTTGGAATGACAAGCGGAGTGTAAACAGCTGGTGGGGGTGCTGGGGTGATGACATCGAGAAACTGAGTGCCCTTGGACACCAGGAACAGCTGTAAGACAGTACACACCCTCCAAACAAAATTATGCCATCCACTCTCCCCTTCCAAACAATGCACTGAAAAGACACATGTCAGGGTGGAGGAAGAGACTACTTACAAAAGCTGACAAAAGTCTATCATGTGACCATGCAAATCATAGCAGCTAGCAAACTTTGTGTGTTGTTATGCATCCAAATCCTCTACAGCTCACATTAATAAACTGGATCCAGACACATGCCAAGCATTCGTGAGGACAGCTTCTAAGGACGAGACTGCTCCCCTCTTCATCCTGGAGCTAAGACTGTCGTCTCTTCTCCGTAATGAGTTTGGTCCCGTTCCAGGGCCCAGCACGAGCTTTACTGTATAATGTGTCTTCAATGGTCCGCTGGTGACAAGCTCACTAATTCACTCCACATGATTGCAGAACTATTCCCATTAAATGTTCAGGAAGAACTGCTGATGAGACAGTTAGATGGAATGTCCGATGAAAAACAGAGAAGATTCCCCCAACGTCTGCCCTGCATAGCTCAGCATGCTTTCTTTCTTCTTAATTCACCTCTCCTCTCTTTTGTCATGAGTGCAATAATGAAATAACTGATTACTTTCTTCATAAACCCAGTTTTGACAGTTATCTCAATAGAACCTAAAAGTATTACAATGCAGGTAGCAAATGAACAAGAAAACATTACTCTACAGACATTTATCTGTGCTCCTCCAAAACATCACTCTGATATTGTTTTCTATAGCCCTATTCGGACGGGATTAG
This sequence comes from Sinocyclocheilus anshuiensis, assembly GCF_001515605.1. Lineage (NCBI taxonomy): Eukaryota > Metazoa > Chordata > Actinopteri > Cypriniformes > Cyprinidae > Sinocyclocheilus > Sinocyclocheilus anshuiensis. Next base: position 24,893 of record NW_015549590.1, on the reverse strand, counting down.
TTTTACAAGGGTAGATGGAGTAATGTAATTTTTACCTCAGGACGTCTGTAATATTAATGGCCAATTCGCCCGGGATAAGAAATCTCTGTAAAACTACCAGAAGTGGGAGGGGTAACTCGATTTGCACTCCGCCATCACCTGCTTGTTGTCACATTGCTTCCTGATATCCTTGTTCGACTGGACCTAACTTTAACATCAAAATGTAATAATTTAAGTAATAAATCGTTCGACCGCACCTGTGAGATATATATTATATATATATATACATATATATACACACACACACACACACATACACAAACAGGTCGGGTCAAACGATTTATTATTCTGTTGGTAATAGGCACTTACCTAAAGCCAAAAGAAGTTTCGTGGCTTTCAACCTTCTTTTTGATCTGAATGGTGTGTGGAAAACTACTTTTAAACAGAAAATAGTGGAATATTTACGTACATATTTACAGCTGGTCTATTCGGACGGGATTAGCATTACCTGAGGTAATTTCTCCGGACCTTTTTACAGAAGGTAAAAGTCGCCGTAATCTTTACTGACATTGTCCATAATGATTACTGAGATGGCGCATTCGGATGGGACTGAAATCACCGAGAAGCTCTGGTAATACTTACTTTTACCCAACCTCTCCATGTAAAATGAATCCCATCCGAATAGGGCTTATGACTTCTGTCACATGGTTTTGACATGTTATGTTTACATGCCTACTTGTATTCTGTATTCAATTGTGCAGTGTACATATCAATCATACAAACTTATGCAATTCACACAGTACAGCAATGGAAAAATATTGTGTACTATATTGTGTACTTTGTACTAGGGCTGCACGATATTGGAAAAAACTCACATTGCAATATTTTTTTTTCTGCGATATATATTGCGATATGGAAAAAAAAAAAAAAAATCACCAGATGACTTGAATAGCTCTATTTGAAAAAAAAATAAAAATAAATGATTGGGGTGATTTTGTAGGTGAGTAAATCAGCATAGGAAATAAACAAATTACAAGCATAGATAAATATAACAGGACAAAGATACAAATGAAATAAACAGTGCTTTGTATTAGAGTACTTGAATAGCTCTGTTTGAAAAAAAAAACAAAAAAAAAACAATGTTTGGGGTGATTTTGTAGGTGAGTAAATCAGCATAGGAAATAAACTAATTACAAGCATAGATGAATATAATAGAACAAAGATACAAATGAAATAAACAGTGCTTTGTATTTTTAAGGCAAGTCTAACAGTATTCAGGTAGGCCTACAGAAATGGAATAATCAAATGTAAAATAACAGCATAGTCTTCACTGTACAAATTAAATCTAATAAATCTTTGTTAAAGCTACAAAAGTGATTTTTCTGTGTGTTTTGTTGTTTGATTACCATGGCACAGAAAGCAACAGGGACAATAAACTTTAAACTGTTACCTTCACCTAAGCCATAAGCAACTGTTTTTACAAGGATACTTGCAGAGACATGCATTTTTACATAATTTCGCGCATATGTGTCATTTCAGGCACAAATAGTAGCGGAAGTGAACGGAATTCAGAGCTCACGTGCATCTGCGTGGCTCTCACCGTGTCTACACCGGACACGGTGCGACGCGACAAAATACTATAGAACCCATTGTAATCAGTGATGCTGTGGGACTGTCTACACTGGATGTGGCGCGACACGACAAATCCCCGACAGTAAACTGATGCCGCGTTCTATTATGACGTACTGACACAAAGTTCAAATGATTTGCAAAGGTCGCTTTGTGGCTTCCAGTGTACACAGACTTTGGGGCCGTTCACATGTCGTGCCTAAAAACGCGTGGAAAACGCCAGCCACGCCACTTTCTCCTTCTTTCCAAAGCGCTCGGGAGCTTGCGCTTTCGTGGCGTCTGCCGTTGCTAAGCAACCGTGACCTGCGCTCTCTCCACGACGACACGGAAGTTTCAACAAAGGATAAATGGATTTTCAGCACTGAAAATCGCTTGCAGTAGCTCTGCTACTAAATTTATTTAAAAAATGGGTATCTCTGTACATCAGTTGTGTCTCGTGTAGACGCGGTGTCTGTGTGTGAGCAAAGAAAACGATCAGTATAAATATAACGATCAGTATACTAAACATCGCACATCCTGCGATGTGACTATAGCGGATTCGCACATCGCGATATCGATGCTGAAACGATATATCGTGCAGCCCTACTTTGTACCTACTTGCATATTCATGCAACATTCAGAGATAACATGCTTGACAAAATCCTCTGAAAAGCCTCTGATAAACGCCACTATAATTTCCCCTGGAGATTTTTTTCAAAAGTGACAGTGAAGACATTTCTAATACAACAAAATATTTAAATTTCAAATGCTGCTTTTGAACATCAAAAAATCCTAAAAAAAAAAAAGGTATCAGAATTTTCTGGAGATAGACTGCTTTAGTGATGCATTCAGGGCTGTCAGACATCAAAAGTTTTTTTTTAACTTGAGATTGTAACCCTTATTACAAATTTAGCCAACTAACTTGAATCAGCGCTTGAATAATGCAGTTTTCTTTTGAAAATCTGTTAAAAATGACCACTGAGACAACTTATTGTCTCCACCTGACTAGGCCCCTTAATATTTCTGGCAGTTGCAATATGCAATATTTAGGAGCATAATTAATTTCTTTTCTCCAACACAACTGGTTCATTAAAATGGGACACTGCCTCTTATCTTTTCCCCAAAGGTGTTCAATAATTTTCTATTCTACTGCTGGCCTATAAACAGGGTCTTTCTGAAAGAGACAATCAAGAGCTATTCAATTATCAAGCTGGACTGGCTCCCTAACACTGAGAGTTCACTAACCTTACAACATTTAATTGAGTGAAGAATAATTTCTCTTCCAAAAAACCAATCTATTTAACAGTCCTCAATAATTATAGCCGGCCTCAGTGGTTGAAAAAGGCAGAGATTGGTAAGAGATTCTTAGCATTTGTTGACAGATCTGTCTATCAATCTATTTATATATCTGTCTGATAGGCCTGGGCGATAAAACGGTATCGATATTTATCGACGGTACACCTTCTTCGATATCGATAGAAAAAATGTTCGATATAGCGCACGATATAGGCACGTACTATGAGTGACGCAGACAGCATACACAAACACGAACACATGCTGAAATGAGTGCTGTGCCTGCCTGTGATGAGGAGATTGTGAATAAAGAATGAATATTATTCGAATTTAAAATAAACATTTGCATTTGAATGTTAGGTGTGCATCAGGGAGCGTCATCAGTGGCTCGCGAGATGCGGTGATGATGTAAGTGATGACGAGACGCGCAGTTGCTGCGTTATTCATTCAAAATATTAGAGAAATATAGAAGCTCAATGCGGAGAAGATCTTGAATGGGTTAAAAACGAAACCAAGCCATTCACACAGAATGCATATTCAGTGCATTTTTTTAGACGGACAAATATGACTGCTGCACTCGCGTCTCACAGAAGAGATGTATAGAAAAGCCATGCAAAGTTAAAACAGTTTAAACTTTTAGAAAACACG
>NW_015549590.1:8969-20755 GCF_001515605.1 Sinocyclocheilus anshuiensis | reverse complement strand
GAGACGCGCAGTTGCTGCGTTATTCATTCAAAATATTAGAGAAATATAGAAGCTCAATGCGGAGAAGATCTTGAATGGGTTAAAAACGAAACCAAGCCATTCACACAGAATGCATATTCAGTGCATTTTTTTAGACGGACAAATATGACTGCTGCACTCGCGTCTCACAGAAGAGATGAATAGAAAGCCATGCAAAGTTAAAACAGTTTAAACTTTTAGAAAACACGTCATGAATTTGTGGAGGTTTATTCCTTTTCACTGCGTCTCATATGTTTTTAAATGCAGTCTGTGTGAATGGCGCTTCGGCTCTTTGGATTAAGCAATGCATAAATACATGATGCTGTTTTGTTCATAATTGTTTATGCAATTTATGAAATTATATTTGATTTTTATGAGTTAATTTAGACGTAATGCATGTTTTTATAGTTACTTGCTAAATGCGCTGCATTATTTTGCTCATTGCGCCCTCCTGTGGCCTCGGGAGACAATTAGACCTATACAATAAAGACTTTAATCTGCATATAAAATATTAGAAATGAGATATTTGTTTAATTTTTATTGTGTTTGGTTGTTAAAACAAAAAACATTTGTTGTTTGTCTCAATAAATTGTGTTGATTATAAATACAGTGGTTAAATTTAAACAATTTTTTCTATTGCTTTTTGTTTTAAAAAAAGATTATAAAAAATGTCAATAATTATCGATACCGAACGATATGAAACATTATTTTGTTGATAATTTTTTTAGCTATATCGCCCAGCCCTACTGTCCGATCTAATCAGCAGCATCCATATCATCATGTACACCAGCAACAGTGCAGCAAAATGCAACCAGCCAGTTGTTACTGGCCCCAAAAAAGACAGCACCGAAATGGTTCTCTAAAGCCATGTACACGGGCGCCGCGTCGCATATTGAAAGAGAAATCCCAATCTCAATTCAGAGACCAATTCAGCAGTATAAATATTGATCTTCTCGCTATCTCTCATTGGATTAGTCGCCACAGGTCCATATTTCTATTTGTGTGGGACTGTTTGCAAGGCTGGCCAGACTGCAGCCAATGCACTAAAGTCCATTCAACATATAAACAAATACATCAGAGCTCTGTTTAAGCCAGCGCATGGGAACCAGCTCCTGCTGCAGTGTCATACTGCCACCTACTGCTGAAAACACTGACCGTGTGTCATCACCACTCCAGATCAAAGCTTGGTTGCTTTGCCTCTCAAGTGATGATAGTGTTTAAATATTAAATGAAAAGGAGGATGTGCCGATGAGGTTAAGCCATTCAATTAGACATAATTGTTTAATGATACGTTGGGGTGATCATCTTTTGGCTTCATCCAAAAGGCTTTTAAAAGATCATTATGGATCTTCTTTTCTTTATCACATAAACTGTATATTTAATATGTGCTTATTGATATTTTCAGGGATAATAAAGCTAATCTTAATGTATTTTCTTTCTAAAACTGCTCATTAGATGCAATACCAGGCCTTAAAGGGATAGTTCACCCAAATTATAATTTACTCAGCTTACTCGACAGTTGCTCGTAGCCAGACTTCCGAGGTATTTTTTCTACATTATGGAAGTCAATGGGGACCAACAACTGTTAGGTTACTAACATTCTTCAAAATATCTTTCTTTGTGTTCAATAGAAGAAACCAACTCATACATGTTTAGAACTTGAGGGTGAGTAAATGACAGTTTTAATTTTTATCCCTTTAAGTAATGAGAAGCCTGAATAGCGCATCATTAACCAGCACAACACAAGAATCTTATTGGTATTTTTTAAGTTCGTCATTCATTTGTGGTGATATTCTAGACATTCATTTTACTTCTACCACTGTGAAAATAATAGGAAGGTGTACTATTACCAATTTAAAATTGCACCATCATATGCCATTCTCAGCATCTCTCCTGCCGGAGAATGCTGTCGGAGTGTAAGCGGTGATTGGGCCTTTTCCCGAAGGGTCAGGTGAAAGCGGTGGTTTGGAGCTGAGATTGACTCTGGGAGCAGTGAGACAGTCGGTCCTGCTCTTTTCTCATAGATAATGAATCAGACAGTGGGCTGCTAGACTGTGTTTATGGCCGTTCAGAGGCATAAAGCGGGACATGGGGAATTCATATTCGCATATACCAGCCTGTGACACGCACAGAAATGACAGGGAGCGGCACGAAAGCAGTGCGCCTGGTGACTCGCACCTAAACTCGGGGGTAGAGGAGGATCAGGGATAGCAAATCGATTCAGCGCTCGCCATCCCCGACCACCAAAGTCATTTTGGCTGCAGTAAAAGGAAATTCTATTACCAGTGACAAGTTTGTTTCATTTGCTCTATTGCTTTCATAGCCCAGACATTGACAATGTTGATGGTTTTTCAAATAAAATCATTTTATGTCAAGGCCATGGTTCTATATTATCTGCAGACCTGTCTAAATTGCTGTCTTCTTCTTATAGAGGTTTTGACACTAAAAATGCCACGGTCTGATTGATATCTCCCAAGATCTCTCCTGATGGAGTTATAACCTCCGGACTAATAAATGTCTGACCCCACGTGACCAGAAGCAAAGAACAGACTGGAAGGTCAATGTATTCTCGCCTTCAAAAGTTTGGACATAACCAACTTGTCATTAATTACATTTTTGAATGATAGTGAAGTCATCAAACAATTACATTTTCTACTACCTAAATACCATTTACACTACCTAAATATCATTTAAAAAGCCATTCATGTATGCTGGACACTTGTTGACTGTTTTGCCTCCATTATCCAGTCCATTTAATAAACGAAATAAAATAAAATAGACTAATTTATATGTATCTGCACAAATAATTTAGAATTTAGGCATAAATCTTCAGATAAAAAGGTTTTTAAAAAAATTCACACACACATTTTAGATATCATAAAATAGGAACTACTTAAATACTGTTGCGCTTTGGGCGTCCCAAGTTCATGTCCCGTCTCAGACCTTTCTCGATCCCGTTCCCCCTCTTTAATTTAAAAAGGCCAAAAATAAATCTTAAATTTAAAAAAAAAAACAATACTCCATGCTGGGCATTTATTGACTGCTTTGCCTTTATTATCCAAAACAAAACAGGCAAAACTCTTTAGATCAAAAAAATAAATGAAGAGTTCATTTGCAAAAACAGATAACTCAGATAATTTTCAAAAATCATGTTTTTTCATTGTGCATTTCAATTAATCTCAATCAAACTGCAGTTGGGTTATTTTGATTAGGTTTAAAAAACAACTAAAAAATAGAGCTAACTAACAATAAAAACACGATAACATAATAAAAAAAACATGATTTTTGAAAATTAAAAAAAACGGAGTAATCGGTTTTTGCAAATAAACTCTTCAAATAAGTAAAATAAATATCAGACAGGACATGCAATTCACTTTTCATAAAATTTCTGTCCCTTTGGCTCCTAATGCTTGAAATTACCCCCTTTATGAAGACCAAGATGCCTTTTGTATACAGTGTAAACCCTGTTTGAGTTATCTGCTGTTAAAGCCCATCTAGCTCTTTAGAGAAGCACACACAAAGAGAGGACAAAGACAAAACAAGCCTGTGCAAACAGACATCCACAATTGAGAATGCTAGGTACATAGGCATGATCCGGCTCTGATCCAGCACCTCAGACTGACATGATCCCCAGTAATGACAAATCTCTCATTGAGAGGCTGCAGGGCCCACCACAGAGCTCTCTCACACACGCATACATCCTTAAATAAAACTTCATGTTTCAAAAGCTCAAGCTGCATGGCCAAATAAAACACCACGTGGCAGTCAACCGTACAATAGCATTCTGAGATCTCTCACACCTGAATGCGCATTGCACAACACACCATATTACAGCCTTACAGAGAGATGTAGGGCAATAATAATATTGCTACAGATCTTTATGTCTGACATTTAGTGTTTTCACATTGAAGCTATAATACAGTGGGTACGGAAAGTATTCAGACCCCCTTAAATTAGCAAATGGCTGCAATATAAGAAAGAGTGAAAAATTTAAGGGGGTCTGAATACTTTCCGTACCCACTGTACATCACTGCAGCATTATTTTAAAACTAATCAGTTTAAGATTTGTCATCACACAGCCTAATAGTGGAACCATTCACAAAATTGCTGATTAAACACTATATACTGTATATGAAGGTAATTTTGACTGCGTGTATGGACCAGGCATCATCATTAAAAGAAATACAATTGTAACAGACCGAGTAGCTATTGAAAATAAGACCTTTCAACATGCCTCGCTCATTAGCGGTGCATAAAGTACTTCAGACAATCTCACAGAGTGCAATAAAAAGGCTGCATCCTGCCTCCGGCGACCGTTTTCCACAAAGACCCACATATACGATTAAAACTTTTATACATTTTAAAGTTTTCGCTTGATATTTACGCTGTGGGGAAAAAGCAAACTCCTGGGATAAGACAATTTGGTGAGACACATTAATTGCACCGATGATTATCAGGCAAGATCTACTCTTGCTTCATATTTATAGTTATGTCCACTTTTCATTATGGTGTTCATTACTGGGTATAAATAATGTGCATAAATGTGCCTGCACCCTTCGACACACTCTATAATATTGCCAAGCAATATCCATCTTGTCTGAGGTTATCAGACATTACCTTACTGAATTATGTCTATTAGTTGCTTTGCAGCTTGCCTTGCCATCAGCCTCTTTCTGCAGCCATGACAGCATTAACTTTTAGCTTTATTGCATCTTCTTTACCCAACATACACCATTAATCTGCTTAATGACTACCATGACCCCTTTCATCCAATTTCATAAAATAAAACATATTAATAAAACGCATTAAAGCTCCTATTGTACAGGATCTTCTAATAAATCAGAGAGCACTTTTCAAGGAAATGGCTGCATATAGGGGCCACTGGTTACCTTATTTATTTAATGTTAAGAGGGATTTTGTGCATTTGCACACAAAAATTAAATCAGAGGATATTAGATATTTTTAAAATGAAAGGAATTGCTTTAAAGATTGACAGAAGCCTTCTCACTTGTGATAAAAACATGACTTTTTTTAATGTTGTCCATCAAGACATCCATGTCCTTTTTTAATGTTGTCCATCAAGGCATCCATGTCCTGTTGGACACATAGGCTACACATTTGCTGCAAAAAGTTGACTGAAACATTTCTCTTTATCAAAAAAATCTTTTGAGAACTATTTGTGCACATATAAACTGATCCCAAATTGCTTTACAAAACATACATATTCTAAAAATGTAGAAAATAGGAATAATGAAGTGTCTGAATGCCTCCACCTCCTGTTGTCTTCTCGCATCAAAGCCTAAAGACATTTGTTTAGAACTGTTTTAGCCTGTAAATGGTGCTTGATCTGTGCATATTTCTCTCCTGATTCAGAGAAGATTACTTTTTCACTGGAGAAAGCATTATTATGGATAGAGGACTCATATTTTAGTTGGAAGCAACAAGTTTGACACGCACAGAAATGTCTTGACAGATTTACCAACTTGCAGCTTTTTCGCTTCAGAGGACGTTATTTGATGGACTGGAGTGGTTTGAATTACTTGTGGATTATTGTGATTTTTTTCAATCAGCTGTTTGGACTCATTCTGACCTGATGGTAAGTACATTTTCACCAACTGTTTTCATTTTTGGATGAAAATAAAAAAATGGCTGCCCACTGCTGCAGGTGTGTGTTTACAGTGTGTGCGTGTATGTGTTTGTTCACTACTAACTGCTGTGTGTGTGCACTTGGATGGGTGAAATGCAGAGCACAAATTCCAAGTATGGGACACCATAATTGGCCACACATCACATCCATTACTTTCCTTTCCTAAAGTCTCCATTCCAATCACTGTACTTCCTTGTGGCCTTGCTGTGTGCATAATTATGTGATCTGATTAATAAGAACACGAGAGAACTGAAACCTGCCATATGCACGCTTTAAAATACACTTTATGATCTACAAACCTGGCAAGTGCTGAGATCAGGAGTTATGGTGTTCACTGCCCTGGGTCTAAGGCCTTTGAAATCATCTACAGACAGGAAAGACTAATCCCTTTGATCAGGGCCTGCCTGACACCTTGTCATAATTAGTCCTGAGGTCCAAAACACTGGGCAAAGACTTAATTAAACTAACATTACACATTGTGCATTCATAAATCTGAAGTTTTCAGTGACAGTAAAGCAAGTGGTTAAGACAAATCCTATTGACTAAATATTTTAGCTACCACTCACAATAATTTAGATTTCAATAGAGCCTGAGTGAAAAAGAAATAAGACACTTCTCAAACAGCTCTGTGCAGGGGCAAAGGGAAACACACTCTGCATCGTGAAACAATCGTGACTATTTCTGTGATCGCAGAGGCTCCTAATCGGTGGTCCTTGTGTCGTACAATGAGAGAGGTTCAAAGACGGCCATTGTCATGGTTTTGCAACCAAAGATAGCTTACAATAATTTCCTGACAGTGTCAGAAATTCAGCACACACATACTGACCAGCCAATAAAAATGTGACATGAAATCAACGCGACATGGCGCTAAAACAACTGCTTACCTCAAGCTCTTATTCCTTCCTCTTTCGCCACTACCACTTTTTTTCAGCACACATAAAAACTACAACTGACAAAGTGTGATTCATCATGCTGTTTTTGTTTACCATAGCGCATACGTTTTAGTCTTCTATAGAAACATGCGTCGTAGCGTACGAGTCAATAGGTGTCATCATCGTACAGTCTACATGCATGTCGTACCCAAGTTTATTAGATCCATGTCGCACAGTGTGATCTGCAATGATCTTATAGGATTGCTAAAATCATGCAGTGTGTAGAAGGCTTTATTTAACAGGGGTCAGGACAAGGGGTGGACAGCTATGGGATGGGAGCGACAAGGTATCAGCAATATTTCTAACAAAGGCAATGAATCAAAGAACCACCAGCTATTAAAAGCTTTTTCACTTGAAAACCCTCCCAAAAAGACATTAAATAAATAAATAAAATATTCATGCGATAATCTTCATTTAAAAAAAAAAAAAACATTTTAGACAAATATGGCGATAACCACATGAAAACATTACAAATGAAAACCTCTTAAAGAACTAATAATCTTTTAAAAGATCCTTACACTGTGCTTTTATGCTCCATACACACTGCAAAATCATATTCACTCATTTCAAAATAACAGAATCTACCCAAATAGACCCCATTAACATGAGCCAACTCAATTGGCCTCTCATAAATTAACCATACATCAAATACAGCAATCAATTAGAATACCATGAATATTCAAACTGTACTGCCACCCACTCTAATATCTATATTCAAAGAGGAGTAAATACCTTTTAAAATTTCACAGGGGATCAGAGGAAATAAATCGCTATGCATTGCATCCAGTTCCAGGCACGTTGGCTGGTGTTGATTTTAATGTCAAAGCCTCTTCGCCATCAAGAGCAGTGCTTGAGATCATTACCTGGCCATGATAGACGAGAGGCAGAGCACACCTGCCACACGCCTCAGTCACCCATCCACCTGCTAACGCAAGCCTCTAAGGGACAGTGGATCAGAGCAGAGCTCCTCAACTGGTGACACTGTGCACTCTTCTGAAAGGGTCACGGATAAACAAATGCAAATAATAAAATGCTACCAATTATATAATCGTGCACAGTTAAAATGCATGAGTTTATCTTTAACTTAAAAGGAAGACAGAAGCATTTCACTTATCGATTGATGTGGATGAGCATCTAAAGGCCAATCAAACTGTACGATGATATTTTGCCATTAATTTATTTTCTTGGTGAAAAGCTAGCTAAAAGAAACTAACACGGAACAAGATTCTTAGCATTGCCTCATGTATTAGCCTTTGAAAAATAAAAACTATACAAGGTAAAATTGTATTTATTTAGCTTTGTTTTGTTTTTAAGTGTGCAAAAATGCCCCAAAAAATTAAATAATTTTAATTTAAAATGTATTAATGTTAATAAAATAAAATCATTTAAGTGCTTCTGTCATTCCTATCACTATCATATCAATAAATACAAAAATTAATAATATTTTAAAATAATAATAATTATTAATCATTTCTGTAAGTGCTTTCTGCATTCCTATTACTATTCTATTAATATTTTTTTATACATTTTAATAAAAATGTATAAAAAATGAATATATTAATAAAAAACAAGTGCAAAATAGATGGTAAATAAATAGTTCATAAACCGTTTTTAAGTGCTTCCAGAATTCCTATCACTATCCTATCAATCAAGGCAGACTTGTTAAATGAATAAATGAATAAATAGTCTTAAAGTGTTTCCGACATCCATATCACTACCCTATTAATAAAGGCAAAGTGCCAAAAAAAGCAAACACCTTTGGCATTCCTATCAATAAAGGCAAAAATGGCAAATAAATAGTTTTTAAGTGCTTCCAGCATTCCAGTCACTATCCTACTGACAAATTAATAAATTAATCCAAATATTTGTAAATATTTATTTTAATATATATCACTTATTTTTCTATATTGAACAATTTTGGAACTCTGTAGGGTTACCCAAAGTTGAGTTATCCAAAGAAAAGACATCCTGACTTTGATCGTCCTCTCAGCTCATGATAAATAGTCCTCCTTAATGAGTGAAACCATTTTTTGATGTTACATATATGATTAACACCAGGGGCTCGATTTGGCTAGGTGTCGCAATTTGCCATGGACTAGTAATGTATTTGAGGCATGTGGTCACTGCTGATGAGAGGGAGACAGATTAAGCCTGTTAAAATAATTAACATAAAAAAGCGAATGACATTAAAAGCAAAAGACATTCCAGCACTCCTTTTACCCTTGACATTCCCTCAGTGAGGCGCAAGATGAGTTGCAAAAGGATTTAATTTGAGAAATTACAAAACAGCAGGACTCAGGAGCCCCACAGGTAGCGCAGACTGAATCTCTCCCTTGACAATTTAAAACATAGACATTGAACAAAGAGGGTGTGAAGCTTGAAGGGATATAATTCTGTCTTGCACTATGCCTACAATGGGATTTGGTTCAGCATTCTATTTGGCCTCCTGTGGAGGGGTTTCGAACGGAAGGACAACACCATGTGCCTTTGCAAAAAATCTGAATCTTATTTCACACAAGGATCGGCCCTCATCAACACATCAAAGACTCCTTACTGCATTAGCATTTGACTGAAGTGAGCTTGAGCTTCTGCTACACTACACGGACCCAAACAAATGATCACCAGCTAATGGCCCCAGCTAGACAGCCAAACACATGAAACCGTGCAGAAAAGCCTCAAGCCAATAGTTAATAAAACGCTGAATGTTCTGATATAAATCTGGCAATTAGGCAGAATCTCAGACCTTATTGCCAACAAATCCAAAGGAACGCAAATATTTCATTCTATAACACCTCAAAGAATAATATTTCCATCATGTTTTAGTGCCATTTTTACACACAACTGAGATATTTATTTATGCCATATTCTGACTTCCGTAAGTAAGCAAGCCATCCTTGTTTGGAAAGCTTGTTTGGAAACAATTGTTATGATTATTGCTATTACATTTGATGCTGATAGAGCACAGAAATTAAATACTTCAGCTTTAAGGACAATCCAATTACCTTGTTAGAAAAATAAATAACCTACTGGAACATACTCTTGACAACCTGATAACTGTATTTAATTTAATTCACATATTTGTAGGATAAACACTCAAAACCTTCAAATGGATGAAATATATTACTAACTGACTTCCACTGTGTATTACATACAGTTTTTTTTTTTTTGCTATGCAACGCACAGTGTCATCTTTTTTATATAATACATCACAATTGTGTTGACATGGGGAAAACTACTTGACCGTATAAAAAATGTAAGTTCACTTACTTTTGAGTTTCTCTGACTGATCCATGCAGAACAATCTGGTGTGATGTTTCAGGCATGTGCTGTCTTGGCTCGGTGCACCCATGTCAATACTTTCGCTTTATTAGCATTATTGAGTCTCAGTTCCTACACTGGTCAAATCGATTCCTCCACGTATCTATTTGAATGACTGAGAAATAAATCGAACCACGGCCTCTGCCTCCTAATGAGACTGGTAACAGGTGTCAGAAGGATTCAAGAGCCTTATGTTTTATTTGTAGTGAGCACAATGGTAGGCTACTGTTGCACACCTAACCCAATAGTAACCAGTAGGATACACCTGCAGAAACAGGGAAGGAAGAAAATGTTTTCATTTTTTACCGAAACCACATACAAACCATAGACTTATACCCTTATTCCTACCCTTGTTAACAAGTTAGCGAATACCAAAACCATGAAGGGAAAGGAAAAAATATATTTCAAATTAATTAAAATATTAAAAAGACAAAGGCACTTTAACTAGACGTACTAAATAAATTACAACTGAAGTAAAAAATATAACGTGTATAGACATATTTAAGAAAGAAACTAATAAAAAAAAATCACAAAAATAAGCAACAACATTACTAAAACTTTTACTAATATGATTTAAAAAAAAAACAATAATAAAAATAAAAACTAAGTCAATTTATATATATATATAATGAAAAAAAACTCTAAAACGATACATCACAAATATTTACAGTTGGAATAATTAGGCTTAACATTACTCCAGACAAACGCCAACATAAACACAACGTCAGTGCTACACCTAAATAAAACTAGTACGCATTTCTGAATGATAATAATCAATTTTGCAGACGAAATCAGACCTAAATGTGACATTTTTCCAGATTTGGCTAACTTCGTGAGACAGCCAAGTAAACACATACATGTAGTTAGCGTTACATATTTACAAAAAGACAGGCAGCGAAACGATTTGTTTAAAGGTTGGTGATGAATATCCTTCAATTAGATTTAACGGACCATTCTGAATTCAGTAAACTGGTTTTAAATGTTGAGATATAATCCAAAAAATTGATACCACTTTGCTAACAGCTCACCTAAAAGCAGGTGCAAACCTCGAAAAGTCCCGGATGCAAAACTGCGCGAGAACGAATGCGTGTTTTTGATCAACTCTTTTAAGTAGACGAATCATTCGTTCGCTTCCATACTCTTAAATTTGGAATAGCTTATATAGCATGATACTATTTCTGTCAAACATGAGTACTGTGCTAGTATATTATGCTAAATTGAAGTAAACGAACGATTCTTTCACTTAAATTATTTGTTCAAAAACACTGATTCACTCCGAATTCAAAGTAACCATAGCACGAGCAAATAACATTCGACCGCGGGCTGTCAAAGAAACAGCTCATTGGTTGGATCCAGTTAACGAATACGCCCCTTCACTAAATGATTCACTGTTATGAGTCCTTGAACGAATCTGTTGAGTAAATAAATACGCCAGTGACTTGTCGCCACCTACCGGCGTAAAGATGTAGCCAAATCTGCAGAAAGAGTCACTGAACGAATCAGAAAAATAAAATAAAATAAAATAAAATAAAGGGCACTTACATTAAGCAAAGTGTTACATTTTGAGAAAAAAACAAATCAAGGAAGGTTTCTGCCAAAATGAATGAGTAATGGTTAACTACGATAACTATATATATAGGCTATACTGTGTGTATATATATATATATATATATATATATATATATATATAAGCATTGTATAATGTATATAGCCTAGTGTTCAGATGATGCTTGTTAAATGAAATCATCATTAATTAACTACAATAAAAATAAATATATATTTTTATGTTCTTGTATAATTTATTTATCCAGTGTACACCGTTTTAATTAATTTTTTTTTTTTTTTTTTTTTTTTTTTTTTTTTTTTTGTGG
>NW_015549590.1:0-8923 GCF_001515605.1 Sinocyclocheilus anshuiensis | reverse complement strand
ATGTGTGTAGCTTGGTGGCCTGTTAAACTGTTAATGGGCAGCTGTGAGCAGGTTTAATCTCTGAGAGCACGAGTAGCGCACGACAGACCCCCGGAGGCCGATCCACGTGTATCGATTAACCCGCGCGGTGGATGTGGTCATCTTACAGTCTGCTCCCCCGCACTGCCAAACGCAACACACCCCTCTCTCATTCTGCTCTCCATTTGCACTGCGACAATACCAAAATCCTGCTCTCTGTCCCACTCCGCCAGTCTGAGCCAAGAGAATTAGCCCATCTTTCCAGCGCAGGTTGATCGATGCAGCGCGCAGACTCCAGCGCATCTTCATTCTGCAGAGGCCTGACAAAACTTCTCCATTCTGACCCGCACAGCGCAAGAAGCAGGGCTCATAGAGGGCCAGCGGTGCAGACACTGCAAATAGGCTATCATGCTCAGAATAAAGCTGGGAATGCTCCTGAAAATATTCCTTAATGGCAGAAAAGAATCATAGTCGAATAGCTTGAGAGGAGGGATGTTGAAAGCAATCTCCAGGGAGAAAATATGCACCGGCATCGATCACATTGAAGATGACACAGCCGTAAGAAAATGAGACAAAACTCAATTCCAACAGTTCATATTCCATTTTTCTCCCTTGCAGCTGAGGACTAAAAGGGCAATTGCCTAGCACTTCAGAAATGCCTCTTTCTTTACAAAGAGATAAAGAGAGACGTACCCCGGGCTTGTTGTTTTATTCTGTGGGGATTTGTCATATCTGAGACATTTAGCCATTTTCTCAACTGTCAACTCTTGCTGTCACTCAGCTCCATCATTCTGTGGCGACATTCATCATATCCCGATATCAGCAGGACAGTGTTTTGATGCGGATCTCTCGCCTGGCTCACCGAATTTAGCATTCCAGCGTAAATCTGCAAAGAAAGGACCGTGAAAGTGCAAACGCCAGTCTTGCTTGTTTTCGAGTGGGAGTGGAATGGCAGGGAGAGCCTAGGGTAGGTCACGGCAGGGGTTAGTGCTGAATTACAGACTGTCACTGCTTGGACACAGAGCGCAGACGCAGGGGACAGGCGGACAGAGCCGGTGTCCAGACGAAGAACAAGCCGCAGTCAGGCCAGCGTTGGACTTTGGCTTTCCTCCTGTCAGCGCGTAAGACACGAGGCGGCTTTAAATAAACTACTCTTCCTATAGATACCCAACACCCAGTCTCACGGCAGTTCGTGATATAGTCACGAAATTTAATCTATTGATTCGTGTTCATGGACACGAATTTCCCTCTTTTTTCGTGTCACTCAGCACGAATTTCCATCTAATGTATTTCAATAGGAAATATCTTTCGTGCCCTCCACCACGTTTTTCTTTTTTGCCACTGGGTACCACAGACGCTGTATATTTTTTTCTGATTTGTTATTCTTTTTTTATATTCAAGCATTATTACTCAACATATAATCCGGAAATTTTATCCTTCTTTTTATTGCTTTATATTCTGTAATCTACTCGCTATTATAAACCAGCGATTCCTTGCGGTCACATATACTATAACGTTACATATACAAATATACGAGACTGCGTTAATTAGAGACACACACATTTATTACAGTATAGAAATTATAAAATATATTTTCTGCCTTATTCTCTGATAAAAATGGGGGGAAAGGTTACATTTGGCATTTCTGTCAGCATTACCCATGATCCTCAGCCTCCGGAGCCAGGCCGCGGCCGCGGGTGAATTCTTCTCATTGCGCTCAAACCACTGTCCAGGTAAGTTACGAGCTAATTACTAATGATCATGTTTTGTTTAAATGTTGTAATTGATGCCTTTCTTTGCCATGAAACTCACATGGTTTAAAATTTAGAGCAACAATTAAAACCCGACCAATGGTTTGCTCCTTATCAGCGAATAATCATAATAACAATAATAATAAACCACTTGTGAAATTAGGCTTGCCAAACGGGGCTAACTTCAATATAAGCTAACTCTATTAATAGAAAGAAATCCAAGACACTTCTTCCGGTCCAAAAAAAGTTAAACATCCTTTATTCACTTCTTGGCCATCATCACTATTAATAGAAACATAACTAAAACACTGCACACTGATGCATTTGGGCCTTCAGCCTTCCTCAGAGTGTGCGTATAATTAACAGGTGTAGATATAATTAGTCAGTGAAGTTGGGAGAAATCAAAAGAACCGTTACAGGGTGACATACAAAAATTAAAAATGTCAAATAAACAACTAAATGAAAAAAATAATAATAATCATACTAGTAATGATTACTAGTAAAAGCTAAGTGTAGTTTAAGTGATATCAGCTGAAGGGTAACTTAGCATGGAGCATTGCATTATTGTGTGAGCTCTAGACGATGACATTTTCTCTCGAAGTCTTTGCAACTTCAGGGATCTTATCTATGCACAATCAGCTTGTAACACTCCAAAGAGAAAGCAAAACTTGAAATCGCATCATATGACCCCTTTAATATGGTGGAAAAGGCCACTGCTTATTACAGACCTTCGACAAGGCTACATTTCGGAATTAACGATATTAGGATAATTTTAATATTTATATCTGGCTATGCCACACAACCATTTACCCAACCATGTGTTCCCTGAACAAGTCAGCAAAGGATCAGCACGTGTTAAAACAAATTGTGATTATCACAAACAGTATGGGCATAAGCAAGAAAACAAAACACGTGGGGTTAATGAATCAACCCTAATTCAATCGCAAAAAAAAAAAAAAATGCATGTACTTTACACCTATTAGTACGTGTACTGCTGCACTTGTGTGATGTTGTGATCTTGATGTATTTGAAATAATATGTTTAAGCTTTATTTGGTATATGAGTAATTTTCTTTCTCAAAACCCACTGCTGTCTTCACAGGGTCAGCCATGGGCACAGTTGATCTCGGTTACAAAAAGAAAAAGTCAGGTATGTAAATAATGTTTGTAGGGTAATTATTGGTGTTTCTGGTAACTATGGATTACCATAGCTCATTAGTCAAACAGATTTTCTTAAGGAATTAAATTAATTAAATTGAATTTAAAGGAGACCTATTATGCTCATTTCAAGTTCTATATTTTTATTCTGATACTCCACTAGAGTAATTTTGCGTGAGCCACAGTTACAAAAAATCATTGTTTATCTTATACTGGGCCTTTATGCAGGCACTCAGTTAATTGTCTGTCAGAAACAAGCCATTTTAGATGGAGCCTTCTAGAAGCCTACTATGGTAACTATTCTAATGAGCCTGCATGTAATGTAAAATGTGGAGCCAAATATAAACAGCGTGTTTGCACACATATTTACTATAAGAGAGAGGATGGCCTTTTCTCATATTTTGGGGGTCTCTAGATGCACATACACTCATGGACAAAAATATTGGCACCCCTGCATTTCTGTCAGATAATAAATTCACTACTTCTCCCAGAAACTTGTTGCAATCAAAAATTGTTTGCATTGGAACAACACAAAAAAGCCAAATCTGAGACATTCTACACAAATCTCCAAAATTGTACTGGACAAAATTGACGCCCTCATCTTAATATTTAGTTGCACATCCTTTGGAAACAGTAACTGAAATCAATCGCTTCCTGTAACCATCAGTGGGTTTCTTACAGCTCTCTCCTGGAATTTTGGACCACTCTTCTTTTGCTAACTGCTCCAGGTCTTTCAGATTTTAAGGGTTTCTTCTTGAGATCTATAGACAGGTGCTCTATGGGATTTTGATCTGGACTCATTTCTGGCCACTTAAACCTTCCAGTGCTTTGTCTTAAACCATATTTTGGTGTTTTTTGAAACATGCTTTGAGTCATTGTCCTGCTTTAAGACCCATGACCTCTGACGGAGACCCAGCTTTCTGACACTGGGCCCTACATTGCGCCCCAGAATTCTTTGTTAGTTTTCAGATTTCATAATGCCATGCACACAGTCAAGACATCCAGTGCCTGAGGCAGCAAAGCAACCCCAAAATATCAGTGAACCTCCACCATGTTTGACTGAGGGACAGTGTTCTTTTCTTTTGAAGGCCTCATTTCATTTTCTGAAGATAGTACAATGATGTGCTTTACCCAAAAAAACTCTTTTGGCAAACTCCAATCTGGATTTTTGTTTCTGTGTCAGCAGCGGGGTCCTTCTGGGTCTCTTACCATAGCGTCCCTTTTTATTCAGATAGCAATGGATAGTGCAAGCTGTCACTGTTGTGACAACTGCGGGCGCCAGATCCTTTTCCTATTTAGCAAACTCTGGAATAAACTCTGGAATAATCTACCTAACTCTGTTCGGGAGGCAGACACACTCTGTCAGTTTAAATCTAGATTAAAGACCCATCTCTTTAACCTGGTTTACACATAACACACCAACACATTTCTAATATTCAAATCCGTTAAAGGAATGTTTGGCTGCATTAATTAGGTCAACTTGACTGTTGTACCCTGTGCCTGCAGGTCAACTTCAATTTGTTTGGAAGTTGACCGAGGTTCTTTATCCAATCTGATCAATCCTTCTTTGCAATCTTTCATCAATTTTTCTAATTCGTCCACATCCAGGTATATTAGCTACAGTGCCATGGGCTGTAAACTTCTTGACAGTGTTGTGCACAGTGGAAACAGGAACATTAAGATGTCTGGAGATGTACTTGTATCCTTGAGAGTGTTCATGCTTTTGCACCATTTTTGTTCTCAAATCCTCAGACAATATTTCACTCTTCTTTCTTTTCTCCATACTCAGTGTGGTACACATAGACACAACACAAATGTTGTCGATTTTTCCACATTTTAACTGGTTGCAAGTGTGATTTCTATATTGCCAGTTCCTATGCATTGCTACAGGTAGTTTAATTACAAATTAAAGGAGCATCACATGCTTGAAATACAATTATTTCTGAAGATTCTGAAAAGCTGGCAATAATTTGGTCAAGTCCATTTTTGGAGATCTGTGTAGAATGTCTCGGATTTAGCTTTTCCTCTGCTTTTTTGTGTTGTTCCAACGCAAACAATTTGTAATTGCAACAAGTTTCAGGGAGAAGTAGTGCATTTATCTGACAGAAATCCAGGGATGCCAATATTTTTATTTTTGTCTGTGACTGTATTTCCAGTATGTTGAAAAGACATTACAAAGTGCATTTTGTCCCTTTTTTAATGTTTTTTTTTTCCTGTGTATATATGACTCAGCTGTAATCTTGTATCCCACAGAGGGACCAAGGAATATGCCTATGAGGAAAAAGCCACAAAAGAGTAAGTCCATGTAAATGCAATGATCGATGCTTCTATCAGTGTGTTGACATTGCTATGTTTCTAAAGGAAAACACTCTGATAAAGTACTGACACTTGAAAAGTACTTTTATAGCTGAGTAAAAATACTTCACTACTGTTCTCAAGTTCGGTTCCATGGTACAAGTTAAACCTGGTTCAACTTGTAATTAGTGATAAACAACACTTGTCATCCTTGCAGGTCTGGTCACTACTGAAGTCTTCAGAGTTGTGTGTATTTTGGTCCTACTCTAAGAAATATGTGAAACATGTTTTTGATGTTCACAGATTGCTCCTACCACACTCGCCTAGAGGCTTTCCCCATCAGGAGTGTAGTAAGAGAAAGAGTGAGAAAGGTTAGACAGTCATAAAAGAAATGCATAGTGTAGACAGTATGCAAAGTGTAATATATGATTTGGAAACTTGCTTGTGTGTTGGCAATACATACAGTAACTGTTAGGTAGATACTTTTTTATGTGTTTAGTCTTTTTGAATTACAGATTAGGAAGGAGCTTGTACTGAAAAAATCATGATCACATGCTGTAAATACCAACAATGACCCACTGTATATTGTATCAGTGAAACTCAATGCCTGTAACCAAACATAATAGCCTTATGCTAAGAATGGAATGAGTGTGTGTGTGTGTGTGTTTTAATCTATTCTTTTTTTTATTTTCTTATAGGGCAAAGCCGAAATATTGGTTGACTGGGAGCCCTGTCCAATATGGTATGTATTCTTCTGTTTTTCTGCTTTATCAATTAATGTAGGCATTATTAATTTACTTTATCTTTGTTAATCTTTTTTATTTGTTTTTGCTACAATAATTTCTTATTAATCTGTTTTGTTTTGTTTCGCAAATGGTGGCGGTCCTTCATGGAAAATAAAACTGTTATGCTTATAAAAGACATGTTCTGTAATGATGTGTGCTTCAAACTTGTTAAAATGTTTGTTTATTGGAAACACCCAGTAAATAAAAAAAAAATTCACTTCTGTTTTTAGTGGCAAGGAGTGGGCCCATTCCTGGCAGCCAAAGGATTCTCTTCAAATTAATGAGAAGAAATAAAATGTAGAATTTGAACTACATTTTGGTTTCTGCCTGTTTATTAAATTGTTTTTGCGCTGCTTTTGAAGTCATGTCTCATCTTTCTGTAGTGGTGAAAAGATGAAAATCCCCAATAAATGAGACACATGGAGTTTAGTCTCAAGTAGGATTAAATAGAAATTTACTTAATCCAACTCAATTTCCTTTTCGGATGTTATTCGATAACATGTTTTATATTTCATGATTATACATTGCACTATATTTTATTTTATTACAGTTGACATATAACTTGATTTCATGTTCTGTTGTCTGTACTTTTCAAGTTAACTTAACGTCACAGACCACTGTTAAGACATGCAAAAACGTTTAAGGTTGTTCCTCCCTCTGCTGCTGACAGTTGTCATTTCAAGCATATCGATGCGACAAAAATCTTCAGATCTTCCACCCCATTCACCTCCAGTCCTTATCATATTCAGCTCGCAGGAGTCCTTCCACTGCTCATCAGGAGCTGAGCTCCACATTCATCCAGATCTCAGCATTGCTTTTCACTCCTTCACCACCGCCAGTGTCTAGACTCCATGGGGGGATATTCCTTTTCATATCATGCATTTTTCTACTACTTTTCAAATAATGACGTCTCCATGTGTTCTAATTGCCAAAGACTAAATAGTTTCAACTTATGCACCTTGTCAAATTTGTTTGATCGCTCTTTAAGCCTGCAGTCAATAATTAAGCAATAAATAAGCATTTGGTGTTTGTTCACTTGTATTTCTGAGAAAGACCACAAATACACTATTTGCAAAAGTTGCAAAAGATAACTTTTCCTTACATATTAACTGAAAAGAAAAAAATTATTACAGTGACAAAAATAAGCGAAATAAGCGAAAGAAACAACGTACACTGAGCATATTTATGTGAGGAATTTGTTTAACTTTACATCACATTGATTTACTAGTTGTTTTAAGTGGATTATTTTGAAATGACAATTTGGGCATATAAATTAATTATAAAGATACTTATCTGGATAACCATGGTTATAGCTACTAGAATTGATTGAACAGTTTTTGACACTAAAACACAACTGTTGATTTATTGTGGAGTAGGCTACACACATTTTGGAAGTCTTTATTGGGGTATTGTTTGGCCTACTTATTTCTCCTAATACTTGCATATTTATGAGCACAGAGGCAGTTTATTACATTCCTGAGGGGGCTAAACAAACATATTCAGGCCATAATTACAAAAAAAAAAGATCGCATAACTCGAAATAATTTCTGCAGTAACTACCCCAGATGAACTGATATCCTGAAGATTTTTTCATAATATCCTGACGATCATCTTAATATGTTTCGGCTGGAGAACACTGTTGATATATTTAGTAAAGATACGTTTACTTTTTATAACCCATTCCTACTCTGGAAACCGAAAGAACTACAAATGTGGTGGCTGATTTGTACGCTTCGTAAGAAGTTCTATCGCGCGTCTCTGTGGGGAATTGTAGTTTATAAATACATTGGAGACGGCCCTTACTTGGTTGTTCTACAATAACGGTTAAATATCCCCGATGAACTGACATACTCACGATTTTTTTTAATCTTGATCATCTAAATGCAGTATAATGTATGTTTCAGCTTTAGGAGATAGTCTACATATATAGTAAAAATAAATTTTTATAACCCTAAACCTAACCCTACTGTGGAACCGGAAAGAACTTCAAATATGGACGCTGATTTGTACGTTTAGTACAAAGTTCAAAGGCGCGTCTCTACTGGGAATTGTAGGTTTTAAATACATTGGTATATTCCCCATAATTAGAAGATTGCAGTATAAAACTGCAGGAACTCTTGGGGGTTTTAGGGGCTGGGGAAGACATTGGTGTTATCAGATTTTAAAAGTATAATTGTTAAATGTGAGAACATTGCTTTTGGGCTACTTTTGATAGCGTCCCCAGTTGGTGCCCAATAGTGACTATGCTCACATGATAGCTGGGGTCCAGAGGTCTCTAGAACAGTTGGTCCCATGTCTGTAGACCTTCTTGTTGCTGGATTATAAACCTTCAAACATGGTCCGAGTTTGAGGTTCAAAGGTCAGTATTTAGCGAGCAGGAGCCATGTAGAATATTCATACTGACACATGTTACTCTCCAGGTCGAGACCTTTCCAATGATGTATTTGGTTTAGCTCTATGACAAAGTTTTAATTTTCTCATTTCATTTACACAAGCTGTTCCAGACCTGGTTTCAGAGAGCAATTTGAAGGCGCAGTATATACAATAAGCCTTTTGTTTGTTTGTTTATGTCAAATGAAACAAGATTCCACATATAAATATGCTTAATTTATATCCCTTTCCTTTTTCCTCCAGCTATTACCTTGTATCAACCATGAAATCACATTTTATTTTTGAACAGCAATGCTATAGTGCTTTTAAAAAAATTCAGATTGTGTCAAAGCAGCTTTACAGTATCAAATAGGAAAATAGTGTGTCAATAATGCAGAAGGACAATAGTAAACACTCAATTTTCAGTTAAAAATAGTGTGTCAATAATGCAAAAGGACAATAGTAAACACTCAATTTTCAGTTAAAGGCAGTTCATCGATTTAGTGATGTCATCATCCAGCTCAGTTCAGTTTAAATAGTCTCTGTG
>NW_015549589.1:184219-187636 GCF_001515605.1 Sinocyclocheilus anshuiensis | reverse complement strand
TCTCTTTATTCCAAAAATATACTACAAGTTTGTCAGCATATTCAGTAGGCGTAATGTATGGTAAGTTGCTCCAGAGGCATAAGGTATTACAAGTACTACATACAACAATAATAAAATAGTGCATTGACATATAAAAGGAAATTACTCTTGAAGTACTTTAGTACTTTTAAAAGCAAGTACTTCTGTACTTTTACTAAGTAAAAATTTGTCTTTACAATTTTCACTTGTAATGGAGTAATATTTGACCAGCAGTATCTGTACTTTCACTACTTGTCCACCTCTGCTTGTCATGCACCGTGGTGCCCAGCTATGACTTAGGACACTGTCCTGCTACACCACTGCACCATTCACATTAAATTGTTATATTTGTCCCAAATCATTGCTAATATTACTAATAAATAACATAACTTCACCCAAGGCTGGAAGAATGTGTATTGTGCATGTGTAATAATATATATTGCGCTCACTCCTTCCTTTTGCTATGTGTTTCATCATCTCATCGACGCCACTTTGTTCATTCTTAATGTAAACTTTCACATGTTAGGTGTTTAGCTTAACTGTTTTGGACTACCCTCTTGAATGGAATGTGACGTTTTCAGGGTGTGATACCTTTGAGTTGTACTAAACATGACATGGCACTCCACTTTTCATCAGGGGCGTATTCCAGAAAGCAAGGTTAACTTACCATCTGCTAAACCCTGAACTCTCGGTTGATTAACCCAAACCTTGCTTAATTTTGAGGTATGTTGGTTCCAAAAACGCGTCCGGGAGTAAGTTCATTCAACTCAGAGTATGGTCCTGGTTAAGATTCAACACATTCTCAACAGAGCGACGAATCAACGAGTCACTGTGGAAATGGGTGCGAAGAAACAGCGCCATACTGCTTCTTTCTTCTTCTTCTGTTCATTTGCATACTTGGTTCATATCGCCACCTAACTGGTGGTTGTGCAGTCATTTTTCTTTTTAATCTTTAATCCTTGAGAATAAAGAATTAAATTGTTGTTTGATGCTAGTTATATAATAAGTCATATCAGATATGTATTTTTATTATAGAAATACATTATAGAAAATGCCGATCCATGCTGTGAGAGATAATATAAAATGAAAGAAATATATATAATAAAGCAAATATTACCTTGTCGTAATAGTGTTTTATAATTTATACAGATAACTATTATATATGCCAATAAAATAAATATAGTAACTAAATATAGTCAAATATAGTCCCAAATTTGAGGACTTGGTATTTGACTCGAGACTTGCTTGTGACTTAAAAGCAATGACTTGTTCCTACCTCTGCTGGCAGGTATGCTCCGACCAAACTTACTTTGAATGCACCTGACGACGTAATAACAACTTGCCAACTTGTAAATATCAATTTCACAGGTGGACTTGAACATACCATTTTAGTACATGGCAAGTTATTTTAAACATGTTCTGTGCACATTCTGGGAACCAGCATCTTCTATGTCCTCTGTGTTACAGCACCTTTCAATTTACAAATTAAGCCCTGCATCCTACTAACTTTACAAGTTGACATGTACTTGCAAAGTTAATTCTAGTCAGTACAATGTCTGCAAAATTAGAACTAATGTTCATGTCTGTCAGGAATACTGTATAAAGGAAGATTAATCGTGTGTGATCGTGTGTGTGTGTGTGTGTGTGTGTGTGTGTGTGTCTGTGTACAGGGAAAATGTGGTGATAGAGTTGGAGTATTCCCAGCTAATTTTGTGCAGCGAGTGCGTCCAGGTGAACGTGTCTGGAAGGTGACGCAAAGTGTCCATGGCAACAAAGACCTGGGCCACCTGACTGTTAAAGAGGCTCAGGTAACACACACACACACACACACACACACACACACACACACTGCTTAATAATAGTTAGTAAGGTAGTTCGTAAGTTGGGTATGGGGTGTGATTAAGGGATCTAAAATATGGTCATGCAGAATAAGGCATTCATTTGTGCTTTATAATCACTAATAAACAGCCAAAATGCTAGTAATATGCATGCTGATAAGCAAATAGTTAATAGTGAGAATTGGACCTTAATAATATAAAGTGTTACAGTAGGCCTACTGTGCAAAAGTCTTAGGCCACTAGTATTTTCACCAGTTAAAACATGGTTTCAAGTCAGTTATCTATCTTTTGCTGTAGTGTGTCAGTAGGAAATATCAGTTTACATTTCCAAACATTTATTTTGCCATTAATTGTAATAATCCAGTGAGATTTTTGTTTGCACAAGGAGTCTGACAACAGCCAGTGCTCCACACAGAGATCTGATCTCATCATCATCCAGTCTGTCTTGAATGATATGAAGAAACAGAAAGAAAAAAAAACTGAGACAGATTAAAGCCCAGCTCACACTGTGTGATTTTGGCCACGATTTGGTCGCCTGAGAAAAATTTTGAAAATCCTAAAAAATTCCAATAATGCTAGGCTAAAATCAGTAGTCTTCGATCGCTGGTTTGACATATTCACCAGCAGCCGATTAATGGCTGTTGCAATCAAATTTTATTTAAATTTTATTTAAAGGGGTCATATGATGCGATTTCAAGTTTTCCTTTCAAGGATTATTGGGGGTGGGGTGGGGTCTCATGTTCATAGTCTTCCTCTCAAGAGATTGCATAATGCAGAATTTTCATGAACTGCAATGTTTTTGGTTTTATGTCAGTGTTTTTTGATACATTATATACAGTATTATATTTGTTTTAACTGTATAAATTTGCCGTTTAAATAATATTCATGAAAAATGTTATGAAATTAAAACAATTATAAATCATTATTCAGCAAAAAAATTATAGAATAAATAAAAGCACAAGTTGTTGGAAAGTATGTATAAGGTGTCAATTATAAGTACTGTGTTAAAGCTTATAATAGCACCAATTGAATCAACACAAACAACATTTCTGAGGAAAAATATTTATTATAAGTAAGCTTACACTTATTCTAAGTTAGATCCACTATTGTATGCTGTTGCCGTATGGCAACATATCATAAAGTACCTTAAAATAATATTTTTTTCCAATTTTTTTTTTTACAGCACTTCAAGTTAAGCCATTCTTAGAAAAGAAAAAGATTAAAATATTTTTTTCTATAGGTCTATCATAATGCGTGCGGTGGCTTGTGTACTGCAAACACATACCAGCTTCGGGCTTGAACTGATGGTAAAACTAATGACATTATTTACTGTCTTTACATTTATTTTGAAAGATTAAGCTCGCGATTATGGTAAGGGAAGTTACATTTCCAACGAGTGCTTGCGGTGTTCGGCCAATCACAATGCCCTGGGTCAGCTGGCCAATCAGAGCAGACTGCGCTTGTCGGAAGGAGGGACTTTGTAGAAAACAAAGCATTTGACAGAGGCGGGGAATAGAGGACCTACAATAATGTACAGTATTTGAAAAATAATGTGTTTTTT
>NW_015549589.1:177691-183460 GCF_001515605.1 Sinocyclocheilus anshuiensis | reverse complement strand
GTCAACATATTCTGTTACACCAAATACACAAAATAATGATCTTTAAAAAAGCATCATATGACCCCTTTAAATTCTAGCAGTGTCAGAAGATTTGACGACAAACTGTCTCCATTTTTTCAAGACAAGCCATGATCAGAATTAATGTTAGAGATTTCTTTTAACCCCCATAAACGCTCCCATCCTCCGCTCACGAAATTCATATGATACGTTGCCTTTGCTCTGATAAACACCGGTTGTGCCGCTGTTTTCGTGTGGTTGTGTAGTGCCGCTTACACTATTCTTCTTAAATACGCCGCTATTGCCGCCATTCATATACTTTTCATGATAGCCAACATTTCAGCCTAGCGTGTAATGCAGCTCGCAGTCACTGAACGTGTATTGGATAATAATGTAAAACCCTGGACAAGTTTTCTTGCACGCACCCATTTTTTACGTGTTTTGCCTGTTGTACAGTTTGATATTAATGACAACTGAGATCCCACAGTGTGACATGATCATCATGTACAGTCTGACAAGTAACAATCGTAAAGGACTATTAAAAATTGCACAGTGTGTGCCCAGCTTAAAACCAGATGTGGCAAAGTCTCCAAGACGCTTCAAGAGACCTACCTACAAAGCTACATTACTGTTAAAAGTTTTAGGCACTTGTGTACAAATGCTGTAAAATGAGAGGATGCTGTCAAAAATAATGTCACAAATAGATTTTATTTATCAATTAACTTCTGTTAACTAAATTAAATCAACATTTGGAGAGATTGCATAATGCTGAATTTTCATGAACTGCAATGTTTTTGGTTTTATGTCAGTGTTTTATGATACATTATAAATGTAAATTGTGAATATATACTTATAATTCTGAATATATTGTTATGTCTGAATATATAGAAGTACATGTACTCAATACTTGGTAGGGGCTGCTTTTGCTTTAATTACTGCCTCAATTCGGCTTTTCCACGACATTCTAATTTATTGAGATGCACCTGTAGAAGTAAATCTGAATATATAGTTATAAGCCTGAATATATAGAAGTAAATCTGAGTATATAGTTATAATTCCGAATATATCAATGTAAATCTGAATATATAGTTATAAGCCTGAATATATAGAAGTAAATCTGAGTATATAGTTATAATTCTGAATATATCAATGTAAATCTGAATATATAGTTATAAGTCTGAATATTTAATTTTAATTTATGCATTTAGCAGACTTACAGTGCATTCAGGCTTTACATTTTTTTTACCAGTATGTGCGTTCCCTTGGGAATAAATAAATAAATATATAAGTCTGTATATCTAAATGTAAATCATTGATATACATGCATATCATGAAATCTGAAAATATGTATAAATCCTGAATATGCTGTATAAATGCAAATATGGATATATATTGTCTACATCTCAATATAACTATATCTTTATTATAAACCATATCAATAGACTTTTTATTATACCTGTACATACTGTATATAGTTATCAATGTAAATATTTTTACTATATTAATTATTGTAAGTGCATCTCACTAATCGAAACCAAAAGGAGTATTTTCCCTATACTTTAAAAAGGGCTGGCTGTGGTGCCAAAAGGTCCTCACAGTCAGTGACTATAATAATACCCATCTTTTCTGCACAGTTCAGCATGGCTGAGAGGGCTAGGGAAATTGCCAACAACATCATATATTTACAAATTGAGATTGGAGTGAATAGAGACAATTGCAGCAGCATGTGATAGACAGTAATAATTAAAATAATTAATATAGTACAATATCTGCATTGATACATGTACAGGATACATAGGCATACTGTTTTCATTAAAAAAGCAAGAACATCTGCCTATTGACATGCCTAATAGTAAAGATATATTTATGTTGAAATGTAGACTATATATATTCAGATTTGCATTTATATACTCAAGATTTATAAACATATATTGTGATTTACTATTATATAATTAGAATAATAAATATAAATTCACAATTTACATTTATATATTCAAAATTTACAACTATTTTTTTCATATTTACCTCTTTTAATTCAGACTGTAACTATATATTCAGATTTACTATTATATATTCAGATTTGCTTCTATATATTCAGACTTATAACTACATATTCATATTTACTTCTATATATTTACAATTTACATTTATATATTCAGAGTCATAACTATATATTCCGATTTACTTCTATATATTCTAGTAAATCTGAGTATATAGTTATAATTCTGAATATATCAATGTAAATCTGAATATATAGTTATAAGTCTGAATATATAAATGTAAATCATTGATATAAATGCATTTCATGAAATCTGAATATATGTATAAATCCTGAATATATAAATGCAATTATGGATATACTGTATATTATCTACATCTCAATAGAGCTGTATCTTTATTATAAGGCATATCAATAGACTTTTTAGTATACCTGTACATCCTGTATATAGTTATCAATGTAAATATTTTACTATATTAATTATTGTAAGTGCATCTATCTAATCTAAACCAAAAGGAGTATTTTCCATCTACTTTAAAAAAGGCTGGCTGTGGTGCCAAAAGGTCCTCACAGTCAGTGACTATAATAATACCCATCTTTTCTGCACAGTTCAGCATGGCTGAGAGGGCTAGGGAAATTGCCAACAACATCATATATTTACAAATTGAGATTGGAGTGAATAGAGACAATTGCAGCAGCATGTGATAGACAGTAATAATTAAAATAATTAATATAGTACAATATATGCATTGATACATGTACAGGATACATAGGCATACTGTTTTCATTAAAAAAGCAAGAACATCTGCCTATTGACATGCCTAATAGTAAAGATATATTTATGTTGAAATGTAGACTATATATATTCAGATTTGCATTTATATACTCAAGATTTATAAACATACATTGTGATTTACTATTATATAATTAGAATAATAAATATAAATTCACAATTTACATTTATATATTCAAAATTTACAACTATTTTTTTCATATTTACCTCTTTTAATTCAGACTGTAACTATATATTCAGATTTACTATTATATATTCAGATTTGCTTCTATATATTCAGACTTACAACTATATATTCATATTTACATTTATATATTCAGAATTCTAACTATATATTCAGATTTACATTTATATATTCAGACTCATATATTCAGATTTGCTTCTATATATTTACAATTTACATTTATATAATCAGAGTTATAACTATATATTCAGATTTACTTCTATACATTCAGACTTATAACTATACATTCATATTTACATTTATATATTCAGAATTATAACTATATATTCAGATTTACTTCTATATATTCAGACTTATAACTATGCATTCGTATATTCAGAATTATAACTATATATTCAGATTTACATTTATATATTCAGACTCATAACTATATATTCAGATTTGCTTCTATATATTTACAATTTACATTTATATATTCAGTTATAACTATATATTCAGATTTACTTCTATACATTCACAATTTACATTTATATATTCAGTTATAACTATATATTCAGATTTACTTCTATACATTCACAATTTACATTTATATATTCAGTTATAACTATATATTCAGATTTGCTTCTATATATTTACAATTTACATTTATATATTCAGTTATAACTATATATTCAGATTTACTTCTATACATTCACAATTTACATTTATATATTCAGTTTTACAACTATATATTCAGATTTACGTCTATATATTCAGACTTATATCTATATATTCAGACATAACAATATATTCAGATTTACTTAAGATCTCACTTTAAATGTTTTACTGTACAAATCAAAATATTTTACTGTCAACAAATCATATATAAAAAGTTTAATATTCAACATAAATACACAGATCACTATAATCCAATGACAAAAATGTGATTATTTCATTTTATTACTGATCAGATGAAATACATCTCACAGATGAAAAGATCATATGATTCAATTACTTTGTTTTTAGTGAAATCAATAGTAGGAAAATTAAACATGGTGGCATATATCTATTTAAGTAAAGGCGTCAGTTTATTTTACTCGTGTTCTTTTTCATCTTCAAACCACATTTCTTTTTGTGATAGATTTGTGTGGGTAAGAATGAAGAAACTGATGGCTTTCTAAAGCTAAGCAGTGGTAAGAAGAGAGGTCTGGTCCCGACTGATTCGCTGGAGGAGATATAACAGCTTATAGAGATGAACACAGTCATGAACAACATTTATCATGATACAGCAACATAATTTACCACATAAACCTTTTGTATTATGTCAAATGTTAACACAAAAACAGGTTTGTTCAACCTGATTGGATCCTCATAATTTATGTTTCTCTACCATCATGTTCATGTTTCTTTGTTTTTTGGGAAAATACGTTTTTTTCCTGTTATTCAGGGAAAGTGATATGTTGTTGGCATATATAATTCTTAGTGCATAGTGGAATAGAAATTTAACAACTCCTGGGGCCAGTTGCATAAAATGTTTAGTCTTAAAAAGTTAGTCATCTAATTTTTTTTCTTAAAGACTGGTCATTATTTTTTTTTATTCAGTTATGAAAAGGTAGATTGGTCTTATTTTTATTAGAAAATGGTCTTATTTTTATTGGAAAAGTAAGACTGATTTCCCCTTGGCAACTGCTAGCTGGCCAAACTAGATCTTAAGACACAGTCTCAACATGGTGGCTACGTTTATGCAACTGGCCCCTGGAGAAGATTAAATGCTGATTTATACTTCTGCGTCGGACCTACGCCATAGCCTTTACGCCGTAGGCTATGCGTCAGTTTTCATTTATACTTCTGCGTCGTTGTCCGCGTCAACGTGCAGTACACATGCAAACCGCTAGTCAGCAGTGTCCACGGGTATGTTGCTGATGTAACCCGCAGTACCACGGTAAAAGCCGAAGAAGAAGCGGCTCGTCGGAGAAGCATTATAGCCGTGACGGCGGCAAATAAATATCAAATCATTATTTAAAACTACAAAAAGGAGACAACAACGGAACAGGAGATGATGGCATTCTTTCAATCTGCACAAGGACTTGTACCACGGCAGATCAACATTGTTTGTTGCGGACAACTACTGATGTATAATGCTATGTAGTGTAATAAATTATAAGACACTTGTTCTTTGCTTTGTTTTATTTTATATAAGAAGGTGTAACATTAAAATATATTAAAGTGCACATAAACACACACAAAACTCAAGTACATATGGAGGGAGGGGTTCTTGCAGACCAATCACAGCGCTTGCGGTCTGCGTAGAATTGACGCGCTGTTAGATTTTTGGAGAGGTGCACGTCAGGCTACGGCGTATGGGTGTGCGTCTATGCGTAAGCTACGGCGTAGGTCCGACGCAGAAGTATAAATCAGCCGTAAGGGTTAATCTGAAAAATAGAACTACTCTGCTTTTTCAAAACAAAAACGATACAACTTCCATTAGAATACTAACAATAAATACATTAATAATGGGTTTAATTAATAGAAATTATACGAAAAGAGTATTACGAATTGAGCAAGTCTCAGTTTTGTTCTTATCCATCAAACAGAAACTTTCACAATATCTTAAGAACATGGACTTCAGTTCCTTTACCATTGAACAATACTAAAAGAAAACGGCAGATAATATTTTACGTTTTGTAAGATTTATAATGAACACATACACTTTCAAAGAAAGGCAAAGGGTTGGATTTCCTTCTATAAAACACAAACACTTATTTTAATGTGCTTGATTATCTATACTTGTGTGTATACTATGTGTGTGTGTGTGTG
>NW_015549589.1:177447-177597 GCF_001515605.1 Sinocyclocheilus anshuiensis | reverse complement strand
AGAGTAGCCTATTTAAAAGTACTCATGAGTATTGAGTAGTGAGTACTGAGCTGTGGATTCTACCCCCCTCATAATAAACGCTGTACACCGCAATTTACACATTTAAAAAACGTTGTACATTCTGTAATTCACATTATCTTGTTTGTCATA
>NW_015549589.1:177013-177290 GCF_001515605.1 Sinocyclocheilus anshuiensis | reverse complement strand
CAGCAGTTTTAATTTTGACTGCCAACTCTTTAAAATACATCAAAACAGCACGGAAACAGTATTCAGTGGAAGAAAAGATGAAAGTTATTCTCAGTACAATCAATCCCCATTTAAATCATAAAGTTTGAAAAAATAGATTTAAAATCATGTGTAAGGCCACTGAAACAGCATATGCTTTTGTTGCACATAAAATATTAATGTTTAGAACAGTGCAAATACAAACACCATTAGAAACTCATAGTTCAGCATCACACACCATGATATGGGTTAAAATGAG
>NW_015549589.1:166631-176858 GCF_001515605.1 Sinocyclocheilus anshuiensis | reverse complement strand
AATACATCACGTGCTGGCACAGATGCAGTATATTAATGCCACGGATCATCAATAAGGTGCAGATTAGTCCTCAATTTGTGTTTCCAACACACTTTTTCACAGCACGCATCACGCGCTCAAACTCATCAAAAGTCAACAAGTTCAACAAGCAACAACGACTCATCCAAGTGACTGCTGCAGAACACATGCGAGAGAGAGACGAGGCAGCGCAGATCACGCGTCTTATAAGTGAGTGCGGGAGTTAACACTTAACACTGTACGCAATACCTGCAACCTCACACCAAATTTCAGGCCGTGTAGATAGGCAAGTGTGTGTGTGTGTGTGTGTGTGTGTGTGTGTGTGTGTGTGTGTGAGAGAGAGTGTGTGTGTGTGTGTGTATGTAAGCAAGCACCAGCTTTGAAACAATTACTTGCCTGTAAGAACGCTATGAACTAATATACTTGCATAAAATTATATTTTTGCCCTCTTTTAAAAAGGGTTATGTGTTCATACAATTATGAAAGAAAACTATGTCTGTTCCATGTAATGTACTGTATACCTATTAAAACATTTGAATGTTAAAATATTCAGTATTTTATTACACAGACTAAATGAGTTGCTTGCTGTTTTATAAGATGTGGTTATAAAACATGGCTTCCTTAGCAAAACAAATAAATATTAATGGAACTCTACACTGACTAACATTTTTTTTTTTGTCAGATCATACAACTACTCGCTAAACATAAAAGTGTGACTTTCATTTCAAAAGTGGCCTTCATTTCTTATAAACCAATGAATATAGACTGCAACCTATTTTACACTATCACTGCTGTACATCTATTTTTGCCTGCCCTCATTCTGACAGACATTATGTGTGTATGTGTGTGTATTTAGTAATCAGTACACTAAAGTAGGGCAGATTTCAGAGATGACGAAATGTGCCTAACAGTAGAGTGCAGTGAGATGTCCTCATGAGAACATTATTTATTAACATTTTCTTTTAGTTATTTCTGTCATACAGCAGGTGTTTTACCTGAAACAGACTATAGACCCACATAACTTACAATACTCAGAATAAACGAGTACACCCCCTCTGAAACTTAACAAATTCAGGTATTACTCATTATTTAGAAGGCATATTAGGGTTCTTTGGAGATACAATGTTTAAGCAAGTCTGCTTGATCAGTTACCAAAGAAGCATACCAAAATTATAGGCTACAGGAAATAAGATTTTCTTATCAAAGTGATAAAATGTTGCATTGCAACAATTAGTACACCCTTGTGAATTTTCTGGTGCAAATTAGGCAGTTTTGAACAGCATGTAAGTATGTAAAACCAAAACATTTAAAGAGAAGTAATTTATTGACAATTAAAAGTATTAAACAGCCCACTGAATAATTCTTCAATTTAATGCATCAGTTTAATCCATCAAATTAATCCATCAGTATAAAAGGTCACCAGTAATGCATGTCATGAACTTCTTTGTTTGAAAGAATAGGCAGATCCAGGGCATGGCAATGAAATGCAGTGTCTCGTTCCTCTTCTTAGGGAACCAGGGTTACACTTCTAACCAAGTCTCCTTTTGAACGGCAACTCACAGTGCACAAGAAGAAGATGCTATGGGGAGCCAGGGGCGATTCTAGGATTTATCTATCTATCTATCTTTCTATCGCTCTGTGCCGCCGCGATCTGTGGATTGAAAAAGAACGCACTGAAAGACTGGGAGGAGCCGATCGAAGTCTGCCACCGTTTTCATTTGAAGTTTAAAGGGGACTGAGGCAATCACGAATTTGTGTACAGTTTATGGAGCTAATTGCAAAATTTTAGGGGGGCTGAGTAGTCATTTTAGGGTGGCTATAGCCCCCTTAAAAATGGCCTAGTGACGCCCAGAGAGTAGACAGCTGCATTGGGATTGGGACTCATTGCAAATCTACCGGGAGTGGGCAGTTTTACCTTTACTGTGGGCGGTCAAAAAAATTTAGCACGTGACCCGCCATTCCACAGTCCCATGATTTGGCACATAGCAAGAACAATGGCGTTACATAAACAGGTGTTTACATGGTGTTCGTTCGTACATGATTACATTGCCCACCGCGGTACCATCACCCACTCTTGTTTTGCTTTATTACAGAAATACAAATAATTTAGTTCAGCTGGAAAATGTACGCTACACTAAACTGAAAGCGTCTGCTCTGCTCCGCTCCATACAGCCATGGTTGCCAGGTCTGCTTGACAAAACTAGCCCATGACAGTCATAAACAGCCCAAAGTTGTGCAATGAACATATCCCAAATATCAAAGCCCAAAATATGTCATTTCCATACCTAAAATACATATTTTACAGTTACTGTTATGTACAATGATAATAAAGTTCAAAGGCTTCTTACCAGTGACCCTTTTTCACAAAACTTAACATCTAGCACAGTTTTATCATACGTAGATTGCAAAATGTTTCAATACAAGCATTTCAGTCAAATGTAATTCAGCAATATTTCAAACTTTTAACCCATGGAAAAAAGCAGCCCGATTCCATTGAAAAAACAAGGACTTGACCAACCCTGCATCCAACATGAGCTGCAGGAGTCAGATTTGACTGATCACGAGTCGAGAGTAAGGAGAGATGACTGATAAGATGGTGGAGGATTTGCCGCTCAACAGATCCTGAGCTCATTGGCAAATATCTTATCCAGGACACACACAATGCGGAAGCAGGCGGTAATGGTCAGAAATTTAGCGGGAGTGGGCGGGAACCGTTTTAAGAAAGCAGTCCCACGAAGGGCTCTACCAGGGAGAGCTCATGAAACTCGAGCTATTTAGCCCGGAGTCACTGTGACTTAAGGGGAGTCAGCGGAAAGCTAGGTTACATCTTTCAGAAACTGCAAAGATTTCTAAGGTCTCAAATTTCTAGCACTCCTGAAGGTGCCTAACAACAAGAAGGGTTCACAAATTAGGGTGTTAAAAGGACCCTCCTATAAAGGTATCCCAGTAATGCAAAAGGGTTAAGCTATGCATCTAACCCTTGTCTGGAGGAAGTGACTCCAGAAGACGGACCAATTTCAGGTGCGGAAAGCTACTTAAAGTGATCCAAATAGTGGGACAGATATCTGAGCTCTCAAGGAGTACTAGATTACACCACTTGATAACTGCAGTCGATGGCCAAGGTCCCAAACATTTCAGCCATCCGGTAGGTGCCTAACAGCAAGAAGGGTTCACAAACTGGGGCAAAAAACTTCTTGCCAGGTAAAGAGACCAGCTTGAGCTCCTAGCGGCACAAAGGATTCTCCTAGTAAGGTGTCCCAACAGCAGGAAAAAGGTTAAACCTTTGAAGGGCAGCTTCAACCTCATTATCACACAGGTCCTAAAGTTCGAATGAGCTGAACACAGGGAAACGAGGACCCTACTTTAAGACCCAACAATGGGGAGGGTACTACTCTAATTTCAAGCCAAACACAAGGAAGTCTCCTACTTAAGGAACCCCAGAAACTGGGAGAAGCAGCTTCAACCTTTATTTCCAATGAGCACAGTTGTTAATAAAGAATATTTTATTTATTTTTAACAGGTATACAATACTGCCTACATTTAAGCTAGATTAACAAACATTTAGAAGCAAAAATTAAACATTTAAAAGCAATTCAAGTGTAATCATCTGGATAATCCGAGTATGGGTCACCATACTTGGCCACATGTCACGTCACTTTTAAAAACTTTTAAATAAATAAGATACGGTCCTTGCAGAAAATTACCAGGGGTGTGTTTCCTGAAAACGTTGTCTCCTAGCACACTATGAAGACTCTAAAGTAAGGTGAACATACGTGCCATTTGGGGACACGTTCTGGCCAGGATTTCAATATTGACTAAAATATATGCGCTGCGCAGATTGATCGTTGTATGACATCTAAGTACCGTGAGAGCCATAGAGAGCAGACAGCTCCTTATGCTTTCGAATTGCTCTCGAGGTACTTTGATGTCTACAACGATCGATCGCAAACAGCCGCAACCTGGTTATTTTAGGCAATATAGAAATTCTGGCCAGAACGTATCCCTAGAAAATATCACGTATGGTCACCTTACTCTAAAGGTATAACTTTTCTAGGCGTGTTCCCCAAACTATACTTTAGGAGGTTGCTTAAGGTATACCTTCTTAAGCCCAATTTATACTTCTGCGTCGAACCTGCATTGCTGTGTGTAGTATGCGCAGCCTACGGTGTAGCCTGACATGCACGTCAATTCTACGAGGACCGCAAGCACTGTGATTGGTCTGCTAGGACCCCTGTCTCCGTATGTATTTGAGTTTTGTGTATTTTTGGCACTTTAATATACTTAAACGTTGCACCTTCTTATTTGAAATAAAACTAAGCAAAGAACAAGTGTCTTATCATTTATACAACATTACATTATACATCACTTTGTTGTCTTCGACCAACAATGTTGTTCTGCTACAGTACCTTTGTGGAGATTGAAAGAATGCCATCTTCTTCTGTTCTGTTGTTGTCTCCTTCTTAGATAATTATTTGCCGCCATCGGTCTGCATATGTAATTGCACGTCGACGAGGACAACGACGCAGAAGTATAAATGAAAACCGATGTATAGCCTACGGCGTAGGTCCGACGCAAAAGTATAAATCAGTTGCTGTCCATGGCGGTGGTGCTAAATTGGTTGATATTGATGGCTCGAGAACGGATTATTCAATCTATGCAGGGGCTAATGCTTCAGTGCATTATGTGAGAAAGTAGTGTTCTTTATAAAAGAAGTGTTGATTTTAAATAAGCACACGTAACTCTTTCGTGTTAGAATGCAATGAACTTCATACATAACATACATCACCTCAGGGAAGAAAACCAAGTAAGAAAAATATATGCCCAGAGCACCTCCAATGGTCACCACATAAAAAACAAGGACAAAAATCCTGCATGGGACACTGCTTAATAATTTAACAGCTTTTAACAAAAGAAAGAAATAAAGAAAGAAAGAAAGAAAGAAAGAGAAAGAAAGAAAAAAAAAAGAAAAAAACTTAGGCCTACACAAGTCCAACAGAAAAACCTTCTGGGCTGCGTTTCCAAAAAGCATCGTAAGCCTAAGTTGATCGTAGCTCCATTGGGTTCAATGGGTCTACAATGTACTCAAGCTTACGATGCTTTTGGGAAACACAGCCCTGGTAAGAGTGCTTTCCAGCAAGCACTTTAGAAATAGTTGAAATTGCATTTATCATACTCATGGGATCTTATAAAAATAATCCAAATTGCAAACTAAATCCAATTGTATATCATTTTGAAATAAGTACACAAACCTGCAACCTCATGCCCAGACATATTATGCGTATCACTTACTGGCAGTATGCCTTCACTGGCCTTTGAAAGGGTCATTTATATTATCATAATATATTAGTGTCTTCATTTACTCCACGACCAGGGTTGATTGTCCAGCAGCTACATTACATTATTGGTGTAAATCACTCATTTCTGTTACTGGATGACCTACTCAATAAAAGCGCAATGCACGAAACATATAATCAACAGCTACTATGGTGGAGAAAAAAAGAGAGAAAGAGAGAAAGAGGAGAGCCGCTAGTAGCTGAATTTTGGGGCTGAGGGGGTAGCTCCATCAAGTTTGTCACGGCAAAATCAGACCAACAAGATCTAAAAGCTGCTGAATTTGCTTCCATGGCAGGCATTTTTTTTTTAGAATTTCAGCTTCTGACATGGTAGCCAGGAGACTAAAGTTTTAGTGCACATACAGTAAATGGCTTCAGATGGCGCCATCTTTGATTTAGCACAACCATTCGCTGTATTGCTGCCATATTTGACCAAACTCCCCACCACAATCTTTCCCTTCAAATAGACTCCTAAGCCTTTACTGCCTATTGGTTTGCCAGCTGATATAACAAAAAGTAATCAATAAATAGAACACAAAAAATAAAAAAAGACTGCAAGTGACGTCGCTAGCGGAAGCGCAATGCAAGTGTGAGAGTGCAAGTGCAAGGCTGCAGCCAGACCCTTCTCAATGTACCTGCAATTATAGAATCACTCATGTATAAATCTCAATTTCGAAAAATTGACACTTAAGACTGGTTTTGTGGTCCAGGGTCACATATTGTCCTGGTGAAGCTGTTTTACAGCAGAATTTGGAAGCAAGTTTAGAACATTTATTTTTACTTTCCTGTTTAATACTGTGAAGATGCTTCTCTGTTGTACAAAGTGCTATAAAAATTAAGGTGCCTTGACTTGAAGCATATGTTTTTTTCTACAAGGTTTGCATTTTCACCAAAATAATTTGAGAAAAGCAGATATTTTTCAGTCTCTGATTTTGCACCTCCCTTACGTCCCCTTCTCTAAGTTTTGCAAGATGAATTATTTTGTCCAAAACATTTATACTTATATTTATGTCAAGCTCAAGCTTCTGCTTCGGACCAGCAGCGAGTTGAACATTAATCTGGATCTGTCTACGAGGGAAGGTGATTGCTCCATCATCTGGCGTTCATCTGCGGGGGCTTAGTCCTTGGAATGTACCCATTCTACCGAGCTCGTGGGATCGACGGCCTCAACACCACTCGCCTCACCTCCACCGTCGCGGCGTTTCTATACATTATCTTCACCCGCTGCGTAGAGCAACGCAGCTGTTTGAAGACTCCATGCAGATAAAGATGGCGTTGGTCAACGCGAGGTCTGTGGTAAATAAGAAGCCTCTAATAGCAGCCTTTGATTTAGTGCAGCTTATTAAAGGACCTACACATATACATGGACACACTCTCGATCTTATAATGTCTTCTAGGTTCTCTATGGGTGATATTGAGATGTGCAACCACAGCTTTTATGATCACAATCCTATTATATTCAACACGCCATTGTCATTGAATGCTGTAAAACCTCATGTATCGACTCGCCTGACACGGAGGATCACTGCTGCTACCTCTGCTTCTTTTTCTTCACTGTTTGAGGAGTTTTCCCATTCCTACTGCTCTCCTTCATCTGAGCTCAGTCCTGATGAACTGCTATATTGTTTTAATTCAGTCTGCACTATAATTTTGGATCCTGTGGCTCCTATGAGGACTAAACATCACAAGTTAACTCCTGAGCCGTGGTTGAATAATACCACTCAGACATTGAGACAGGCTTGTAGAAGAGCCGAAAGGACAAACTACAGATTTCTTACAAAATGTTAAAGGATTCTCTTAAGTATCAGAAGGCGGTGACAGTGGCCAAATCAGAATATTTTTCAACTCTGACAAAAATCATAATAATCCCAGAACCCTTTTTAATACCATTAATGCTGTGTTAAACCCTGCTGTCTGTGTGTATCCTACAGAGTCAGTAGCTATGTCTGAGCGATTCTGCCAGTTTTTTATTAAGATATATGAGATCAGACATACCAGCAAATCGGTTGCTGGTGATCCTGCAGGCCTTTTAAAATATACAGGTGTCTTTAGTCAGTTTACACCTATTTCGCTTTCTTTTTTAAATGACATTGTTAATCAACTCAAACCTACTGGTTCACCCTTAGATATAATTCCCTCACGGTTACAAGTGTTCAATTTAATGGGTCCGACACTTTTAAATTTGATTAATAAATGCCTCGAGTTAGGAGTTGTTCCTGACTATTTAAAACATGCCTCGGTACAACCCAGACTTAAAGGGCCTAATTTAGATTCCTCCGATTTATCAAATTTTAGACCCATTTCTAATCTTCCATTTTTAGCAAAAATTATAGAGAAAGTAGTTTTTCAACAACTCAAAAGTTTCTTAACATTTTTGATGCGTTCCAATCAGGCTTTAGAAAATTTCACTCCACTGAGACGGCTCTTTTAAAAGTGTTTAATGACATTTTTTTAGCTACTGACTGGAGATTCTGTAGCACTGGTGCTTTTAGACTTGAGCGCTGCTTTGGACACTGTAGACCACAATGTTCTTCTGTCCCGCTTAGAACAGGTAGTGGGCATTAGAGATTCTACCCTAAATTGGTTCCAGTATTATCTTACGAACAGGGGTTTCTCAGTTAATATTGGCAAATTTCACTCTTCTTCTGTACCTTTGACCTGTGGGGTCCCTCAAGGTTCTACTGTAGCTCCCATGTTGTTTTCCTTATATATGCTTCCCCTCTGATCTATTTTTGAGAAGTATGGTATAAGTTATCATTGTTATGCAGATGACACACAAATATATCTTCCTTTGAAACATAAGACTGGATTAGACCCGTTGGCCACCTGCCTCTTGGATGTTAAAGCATGGATGTCCGTAAATTTTTTAAGTCTGAATGGGAGTAAAACAGAGATTGTGGCGTTTACCCCTTCTGATACATACTGTATACCAAATCTAAATCTTGGTCTTCTGGCACCTTATGTAAAGCCGTACGTGAAAAAATCTGGGTGTGGTGTTGGACAGTGCCTTAAAGCTTGATAGGCAAGTTAACCAAGTTGTGAAGTCAAGCTTCTATCGGTTGCGAACACTGGTAAAAATGAAGTCCTTTCTTTCTTTTACTAATTTTGAAAGAGTAATCCATGCTTTTATCACCATGAGGCTTGATTATTGTAACTCTTTATTTGGGGATCAATCAATCTTCCTTAAACCGCCTTCAGATGGTTCAAAATGCAGCTGCCAAAGTCCTGACAGGAGCTCGAAAGCATGAACATATTACCCCTGTCCTTCAGTCGTTACACTGGTTACCTGTGCGCTACAGAATTCATTCTAATGTGCTCTTATTGGTTTTTAAGTCTTTAAATGGTTTAGCACCCTCATACCTCTCCGATTTGTTGATAGACCACCAACCTGCAAGAGCACTTAGGTCTACTAAGGCTCTTAGTGGTTCCTAGAACCAGACTCAAGTCTAGGGGTGATCGAGCACTCACCATCCCAGAGTTTGGAATAATCTTACTACAGAAATCAGAACTGCCCCTACACTATCCATTTTAAATCTGTTAAAATCACTTTTATTTAATCTGGCTTATTCATGATTTGCCTTATACTTTGAAGTTTTATTTGTGACCCATCTTTGTTTTAATTCTGTTAATGGTTACGTTTGTACAGCACATTGGTCAACGGTAGTTGTGTTTAGTTGTGCTTTATAAATTGAAATTATGTAAAAGGTATACTAACATGAGCATAATAGAAAATGGAGCATTATAGTTAACCGTTTCTAACTGGCCTAGTTTGTTAAAGCCCTACTTAGTAAGACAAAACAAAAGAATTATACAGACTCCTCATATTTCTAGACTGCAAACACAAACCCGTTCATGTTTGGTTTGCATTTTGTTGCACTTACAGTCATGCACAGCCAGTATCAGCAGTGTGGAGTCAAGCATGTTGAAAGGCTGACCCAAGTTGCAGAGCAACTGGTTCAGTGGAAACAGAGTTTGGAAAATGCTTAATTTCTCCCATCACTGCGACATACACAGTAATTTATCATTTCTGTACACCATAGCCATGCAATTGCAACGATTACAGAAGCAGAAAAGTTAAAGCACTAATATTTGAAGTTGCGGTATAACATTTGAGGTAGTATTATACAGCAAAACCTAACAAAATGTAAACATTGGGTTTTGGATCAAAACATTCAGCACTTCACTGAGCGGAGTATAAAAGTCAACTTCCAAAATGCAAACAAACAGTACTTCCTTAAGAACCATAGCCCCAGCGACTATAAACTTATGCAGAAGCCAGACTGACAAAACAATACTTTATTTTTATCATAAACAGAACTTAATTTCTAGTTTCGCAAACAATGGTAAATCAATAAACAAATTTCCATACCTCAAGTACTAACACCTGAAACAAAACATTTTTCCTTTAAACTGAATTCATGTCAGCACAGTATTTGTATACACGAGAAAAAAAAATAATTATTTATCAGCAACCTTAGTCGGACGGATACTGAACAGATCTCTGAGGTTTACTTCAGGATCAACATGGTGTGGGATTTTACGCTCATTAAAGAGGCCTGTCAGATCAGCTTCCAGTTTGGCCCTCGGAGAGATCTTCATGCGTAATGAAAAGAGCGAGCGAAGGTCTTCAACTAGAGGACGACGATTTCGCCCTTCCAAACGTTTCTGCCAACTCTTGCTGCTCCGCTTATGTGGGTGCTTAACACAAATAACCAGCGAATTAAAATTAAACTTAAAAGCGGTTTTTAAATATACAATCACCGATGGATTTAACAAAAATGTGGTAACATATTAACACTTATTCAAGCAGCTTTTAAAATTATACTATAGTCGTCAACATTTGAAGTGGATTTAAAAAAAAAAAAAAAAAAAAAAA
>NW_015549589.1:162030-166235 GCF_001515605.1 Sinocyclocheilus anshuiensis | reverse complement strand
TTGTGGGTTTTGTTTTTTTTGCTTTTAATGTTTTTTTTTTTTTTTTTAGTCTTTACTAAATACTGCTGTATTTACATAGATCATTGCTTCACCTCTCATTTTCAGCATCATTACTCCAGTCTACAGTGTCACGTGATCCTTCAGAAATCATTCTATAGTCAATATTTGATCAAGTGGATCAAAAAAGTTAATCAGAGCTGTCCTAAGGAAAAAAAAAACGCATTTAAGCTTTA
Organism: Sinocyclocheilus anshuiensis; assembly: GCF_001515605.1. Taxonomy (NCBI): domain Eukaryota; kingdom Metazoa; phylum Chordata; class Actinopteri; order Cypriniformes; family Cyprinidae; genus Sinocyclocheilus; species Sinocyclocheilus anshuiensis. The sequence continues at coordinate 166,002 of NW_015549589.1, read as the reverse complement.
GGTTTTAGGACAACTTTGATGAAAGGTTTTGATCCACTTCAAATGTTGACTGGTGTACAAGGTAGAACTACCTTGAGTTTGGCCATATCAGGTTCATGACGTAACAGATGGCGGACGAGGCTTTCCTGTTGAAACCGCACAGGTGAGGCAGGGGTTACTAGCACAATTTTTCACAACCTAAACACTGTAAACACTACAGGTCTACAAATACACAAACTTGAACATCAAGTCAAAACTGTAATTATTACCTGCAGAATTCAACCACTAGTTACTTACACTTCATGTCACTTGGCTTTAAGAGACAATAAGTCACAAGACCATTCTACCTATGCTCCACAAATGTACTCACACGCATGGCAAAACTCTTGCTGCAGCCAGGGAAGGAACAGCGGTGTGAGAGCAGCTGTAGATGGATCTTTCGAATATGATGCTGCAGGTTGAAGGTGGTGGAAAAGTAAGCCTGGCAGCCCTGACTGGGACAGAGCAAAACCGGCTTCTGCAACGCATGTGTCCGCTTGTGTCTCCTCAAAGCATCACGCTTCCTGAAGGCTTTTTTGCATGCCATACAGGGGAATGATGCTGTTGACAAAAGGAAAATGTCTTCAGAGCTGTTGTGCAAACCATTACTGACACAAAAAGCTCACACCACTCATGGAAAACAGCAGTTTACGTCCAATAAGCAATCAAACAGTTTCACCGGTTTACCTGGGTGACATGCCATGTGTTTTTGTAAATTCCTCCAGGTGTGCACACTGATGGGGCATTCAGCATGAGGACAGCGATAACCTGAAGAAACAAATACTGGGTGGGCGTTGTGAACTCGTTTTAGAAGTGGTCTCTCACTTAAGCACTTCTGATACTACCCAATACTAGAGTAACCTACTGAAACTCATGGGTCTTTGTTTTCTGTGAACCAGAGTACAGTTGGACCACAACCATAATCAGATTTCACACCCAATTTAATATGTTTGTCCCAGTATGGCTTTGCCATCAACCTCAACTCCAAAGCATCTAAAAGTTTGTACCTCATAAGGAATATGCACTCCACTTCCCTGCATTTTACATCGTTTTAATTTTTACTAAAACAAGTTCAGTACACAAGGCAGCATTACCAAAATGTGAACCAGTAAAGAGATTTTGGATTAACCACTGGGTAACATGTTAACAGCTAATGAGCATAACCATATGGTGATCAATTAACGGGGTTAAATAGTTAATGCCAGGATATGAACATTTCGGAATTGATGAATCCTCACCTGAATGTCTCCTATCATGTGCTTTCCGCGCAACGTGAGACTCAAACCTCATTCCACATCCGGTTTTCAAGCATCTTAAACAGGAAAAACGTAGATATTTTCACGGTATTTTACTTTGTGGTCGAAGTTACAGAGCATTGGTTATTAACACATTGTGCAGACGCACCTGAAACTGGATGTACCGTGCGTCGCCAGGTGCAGTTTTAATGCTCGCCGTTTCCTAAACGCCTTTGCGCACTGTGGCTCTTCACACTGAGAAAAACAATACTACGTGTTGATTACAAGCATAAAGCGTGTTTACGCGAACAGCAAAATGTGACCAGTAATTGTGTGGTGGGAAAGAAAAGAGTCCGACCTTGAAATATTCGCGTTTCTCGCTGTGAGCGTAGCGCACGTGCCTCTTAAGTTTATCAGCGGTGAAGAAGCTCTTGCCACATGCAGCGGCACTGCACCTGCTCCACGGTAACCACAAACATTCTCAGATGTACAAACAGGAGGAAAAATTCACAGACGTAGAACTTTTTTTAAACTGGCCACTTTTTCCTACCATGCCAGTTCATATTCCACATAGCATCTCAATTAATACTATCCCATAACTAAACTTAACTACGGAGTGTTTAGCCAGGTAGGTCATCCAAGTGTATCTAAATAAGCCTATACAGGTCTCACTACAGGATGTACAAAAACAAAAACTGGCCGTTTTTAACGACATTACTTCAAGTCTTTCACCCCGCTGTGTATTAAAGCATGTCGGCTCAGGTGCGATTTACGGGTGAAACTGCGTCCACATCCTGCTACAACACACTTGTGAGGTCGCTGAGAGAAACGGGAAAAAAAAAGTCTGATCAAGCGCAGAAAGGAGAATAAAGAGAACTTGATAAACGCGGTCTTTTGTTTCAAGAAACAAATGACTAGGACTCACCGCACCGGTATGCACGGTCTCGTGCTCCAGCAGACGCCACTGACGAACGAATGTCGCGCCACAATCAGTGTAAGCGCAATTAAACAGCTGCAGTCGCGGCACAGCGTCCTCTTTCTCAACCACCCGTGCGTTCATCATCTTCAAATGCGTATACAACTATATCATTGCACTTTCAATGTGATTATTGTTACTTTGCCTCGTTCAATTCACATTAATAAATAAGAGATTTTCACGGCTTTGTGAGCTATATACACTCCGGCCACCTGCAGATTGTTGCGCTAATGATGGTTGGTAATAAGATAAAGATAGGTTATTCAACGTAATGAGAACACAGCCGTGTTAAGAACAAATTGGTCTGAATAAGATTGAAAGGTCAATGTGCATTTTATTCAGTGCTTTATTGGAAAAAAAACCCTACAAATTCGACTTTATATAGGGCCTACAGTTGTGCTCAAAATTATTACCTTGGTAAATATGATCAAAGAAGGCTATGAAAATAAATCTGTATCACTAATTCGTTTGATCTTTTATTTTTTTTTAAATTACAAAAACATAACGTTTCACTAGAGAATTTAAAAGGGGGAGGGGGGGGAATCTTATGAAATAGCTAAATGTTTTTCTGTAATACACATTGGCCACAATTAATCATACCCTTTTATTCAATACTTTTTGCAACCACCTGTTGCCGAGATAACAGCTCTGAATCTAAACCTATAATGCCTGAAAAGTTTGGAGAACATTTGACAAGAGATCGGAGACCATTCCTTCATCCAGAATCACTCCAGACCCTACAGATTCCCAGATCATGTTGGTGCTTCTCCACTTCAGTTCACAACACTCATTTTCTTAAAAAGCAAATTTTTTTGTTTCATCTGACCGTAGAAGCCAGTATCGTGTGAATTTCCAGTAATGTCTAGCAAATAAATATGCTGGAGTTTGTTTTTGGATGAGAGCATTTTCTTTTCTAGATTTTACTTAAAACACTCCCAAACAACATGTTGGTGCTGTTTGAGATATATATCTCGAGGCTTTCTGACACCAAAACAACTATTTTCTGCAGTTTTCCAGCTGTGATCCTTGGAGAGTCTTTGGCCTCTCAAACTAAAGGCGGGCGTACACGGTGCGATTTTTGCTGTCATAGGAGCTCGCAGGCGATTTTTTTTTTCTCTCGGGAGAAAATCGCAGATGCTCGCATGGTCGCGGCTCGTATCGTGTGAGAAGAATTACGGGCCGATCCGAGACGTTACGAGCACCTCCAGTCCTCCCGATAATTTTCAAACATGTCAAAAAAAAATCGGATGCTGTCGGTTTAAATTCGTGGCATATGTGCGGTTGAACGAGACGATTTGGCGATCCATCTGAAGTTGACCAATCAGAAGATGACAAAAACCATATAGTCTATAATAATTTTAGTTTAATTATACAGTTCTATTTTTTATTTGTTATTCCGAATGTGCCAAATTTGCCGTTCAGCTTTATGAATGAATATGCCTGTTGTATTTCCGGCAAAATGCCCGATATCGGAGGCAAATCGGTGCTCATTCACGCGAGTGACAATCACGCAGTGTGAATGATCAAAGACGCGATCTGAGGGAATCGCCGATGCGTCGCCGACGCCCGTGAAATATTTGGCATGCTAAATATCTGGAGCTCTCTGCGATTCACAATCACGCAGTGTGCAATGATTTATGACTGAAAACTACATCGGCGATGACCTACAGCCAATGAGAGACCAAGATACAGGGCAGAGGGAAGTTCAGGGAGGAGTTATAGACCAGAATATCAGTATTTTAA
>NW_015549589.1:158449-161950 GCF_001515605.1 Sinocyclocheilus anshuiensis | reverse complement strand
CCCCTGTCGCCGATCCATCGTGCAATGTGAACACAGCAGCAACTGAATGCTACCCCAGGTCGATGGATGGGCGACAGGGGGTTACCGATGTCGGGCATTTGTCAGCGATTTCGCAAAACCTGTCGGCGAGTGAAAAATCGGGCTAAAATCATGCAGTGTGAACTCGGCATAAGACAACACAGAACCACGACCTCTTCCAGGTAGATTTTTAACATTTTCTGTTGATTGGAAATTCTTAATTATTGCCCTGATGGTAGAAATGGGATTTTTTCTTACAGTCACTTTCTTTTTTGTGAAGTTCAAAAATCTTTTGCTGCACATCAGAAATATATTCTTTGATTTTAATCATTGTGATAATTAAGGAATTTGGTCTTTGTGGTCCCTCATATTTCCTTTGAAACAACGCTGACCTCATACATCAAACTTCCGGAGCTGCTTCCGTGTACAACTGTTGACGCAAGCTAGGTTAAAGTGATTTATTACGTTTTGAATATGGATATTTTTCTTACAAAAGCGCATCGATTCACTACAGGAGGCCTTTGTTCACCCCCCCTGCAGCCGTGTGAGGCACTTTTTTATTATGGATGCATGCACTTTATTTCACTTCTTTTGGACTGATGCACTGCAACGAATAATAAAATACAAGCCTCTGTTATATTTCTTTGTTGTATTGTAATTCAAAGCTTACCAGAGGTGGGACTTTCAAGTCACAAGCAAGTCTCAAGTAAAATCCCAAGTCCTCAAAGAGTTAAAGTTAATGAGATAATTAAGTTACTAATTAAATAATGATCGTGTATTAGTGACGAACACCTGCTGTTAACAATCAACATCATTGAAGAAAAGAGAAACACAAGACCTACATCTGACTTTAGCCACAGCCTTGGATGGAATCAACTGAAGAAAAAAAGAACACACAATGCCACCATAATTGTGGTCAAGGTTTGCTTTAGTTTGAGCCGTGTGAGGCACTTTTTTATTATGGATGCATGCACTTTATTTCACTTCTTTTGGACTGATGCACTGCAACGAATAATAAAATACAAGCCTCTGTTATATTTCTTTGTTGTATTGTAATTCAAAGCTTACCAGAGGTGGGACTTTCAAGTCACAAGCAAGTCTCAAGTAAAATCCCAAGTCCTCAAAGAGTTAAAGTTAATGAGATAATTAAGTTACTAATTAAATAATGATCGTGTATTAGTGACGAACACCTGCTGTTAACAATCAACATCATTGAAGAAAAGAGAAACACAAGACCTACATCTGACTTTAGCCACAGCCTTGGATGGAATCAACTGAAGAAAAAAAGAACACACAATGCCACCATAATTGTGGTCAAGGTTTGCTTTAGTTTGTCTCTTGACCCTTTTACTAGTTCAAAGTGATTTGCTTCTAAACAACTGCAGTATTGTTTCAGAGCAAACATTTGTGCATTGTTGAATCAAACCTTGAAGTGGCAGTTTAACTTATGCTTTCTTTCTTCTAATATTTCCTCACTGGAGAACACTGATCTCTCTGCTTTACAACACAACATGCATTTCTACAGAGAGAGATATAACACAAGAAGTCAAGAGCCCAACTAAAGCAAACACTGATCTCCATGATGGTGGCATCATTTTAACCAATAAAACATCAACATCTGATCCTCTGTAATTCTCAATAACAGCAGGTGTTCATCACTAATGCACAATCATCATTTAATTAGTCACTTAATTATCTCATTAACTTTAACTCTTTGGGGGCTTGGGATTTGACTTGAGACTTGCTTGTGACTCCAAAGTCCCACCTCTGCTTTTAGTTAAATTAGACAAGATGGGAATAAAAGGAAAAATGTACAACTTGATTATGGATTTTTTGATTAATAGGACCATACAAGTAAGGGTCGGAACAAGTTATTCTAGGACTTACTCAACAGATAATGGGACCCCCACAAGGAAGAGTGTGTAGCCCATGTTTTATTTAATATAATGATAAATGACATATTTTCAATGATTGGACAAGGATTTGGTAAATCTTTATATGCGGATGATGGTGCCTTGTGGAAAAGGGGAAGAAATGTAGTATATGTGGATAGTAGTATGCAGAAAGCAGTTAATGAAGTGGAAAAATGGGTAAATAAGTGGAGTTTTAGACTGTCAGTATAGAAAAAACTAAAGTGACATGTTTCTCAAAAAAGTAGAAATCACCCAATATTAAACTAAAGATTTATGGTCAAATGTTAGAGCAGGTAACAGAAATTAGGTTCTTGGAGTATGGATGGACTCAAAACTAACTTTTGCATCGCATATTAAGAAAGTAATAGATAAATGTGAAAAGGGAATAAATATTTTAAGATGTTTGGCGGGGGTAGATTGGGGTGCAACCCGAAAAGAATATATTGTGCAATGATTAGGCCTATGATTATTATGGCAGCATAGTATATAGTTCGGCATCAGTATCTATGTTAAAGACAGTAAGTGGTATTCAATCTCAAGCACTAAGAATAGGAAGTGGGGCATTTACAACATCGCCAGTCTCAGCGATGCAGGTGGAAATGGCGGAGTTGCCTTTAGACCTCCGGAGACTTAAGTTAAAGATGGCATACTGGTGTTCTGTAAGGGGGCATGTAGAAACCCATCCAGTCAAAGATGTTTTAAAAAAATGTTGGGAACATGAGTATATAAATTATTGTAGTTTTGGATGGAATGCCAACGCAGATGCTAAGAAGGTAGGAATTAATGACATAAAAATAAGTTCAACGGTAGCAATACCAATTATACCCCCTTGGCTGTTCCGCATGCCAATGGTAGATCTCCAGTTGCATTTTAAAATAAATGAAAAGGAAAGGTGTATGCCTAAAGAAATAAAAGTGGATCAATATTTGAAACAAAACTATTTTAATAGTATTCAAATATATACGGATGGGTCAAAAAAATCCAGATTCTGGGTATACAGCAGCAGATTATGGCAGCATAGTATATAGTTCGGCATCAGTATCTATGTTGAAGAAAGTAAGTGGTATCCAATCTCAGGCACTAAGAATAGGAAGTGGGGCATTTAGAACATCGCCAGTCTCAGCGATGCAGGTGGAAATGGCGGAGTTGCCTTTAGACCTCCGGAGACTTAAGTTAAAGATGGCATACTGGTGTTCTGTAAGGGGGCATGTAGAAACCCATCCAGTCAAAGATGTTTTACAGAAATGTTGGGAACATGAGTATGTAAATTATAGTAGCTTTGGATGGAATGCCAATGCAGATGCTATGAAGATAGGAATTAATTACATAAAAATGAGCTCAACGGCAATACCAATTATACCCCCTTGGCTGTTCCGAATGCCAATGGTACATCTCCAGTTGCATTTTAAAATAAATGAAAAGGAAAGGTGTATGCCTAAAGAAATAGTAGTGGATCACTATTTGAAACAAAACTATTTTAATAGTATTCAAATATATACGGATGGGTCAAAAAAAATCCAGATTCTGGGTATACAGCAGCAGCCATATATATTCCCTATTTTAAATATAG
>NW_015549589.1:125318-158232 GCF_001515605.1 Sinocyclocheilus anshuiensis | reverse complement strand
CAAACAGGAGTAAGAGTAGAGTTTTTATGGATACCTGCCCATGTAGGTGTAGAAGGAAATGAGGAGGTGGATAAGCTGGCCAAGTCAGCATTGAGAAAAGAAGAGATTGACATAGAAATTCCTTTAAGTAAAACAGAAGTAAAAGGTATTATTAAAACAGCAGTTGGAAGTATGTGGCAAGACGTATGGAATAAAGAGTCAAAAGGGAGACACTTATTTAGCATTCAACAGAAAGTGGGGATTGAAAGAAAGGTATATGGAAACAGAAGAGAAGATACTGTTATAACCAGGATCCGTATAGGACACTCTAACCTTAATTATTCATTGCATATAATAGGAAAAAGTGAGTCAGATTGCTGAAATTACTGTGGAATAACAGAAACAGTTGAGCGTGTGCTCTTACATTGTGAGGCATATAATAGACAAAGAAAGCAGCTTGATGAAAAACTAAGAGATATGGAAATCAGTGACATTTCAGTTAAGAATATATTTCAGAATGCACAGAATCAGTTTAGGGTTTATGATTTTCTTCTAAGATATTTGAGAGATAGAGATTTGATTAGAAGAATTTAGTTTTTTTTTTTTTAGTATATTACATTTTCGTTCATCGAGGCCTCACACTCCATCCCAGCAGGTGGCGGAAATGCACCTTGAGCTGGTTTGCCAACCGCCATTAAACACAAAAGAAGAAGAAGAAGACGACGAAGAAGAAGAAGAAGAGCAGCGCGGCTCCGGAGCAGAAGGAGGCGGTAATGCACCAATAAGTTGGATGCCAACCGCCGTTAAACTGAAAGGAAGAAGGAAAACGAGCAGCGCGGACACGTAAAATACCTAATGTTATTTTAGTAATTTTAAGAGATTGAGTTTTATATAGTCTTTTTTAATTTATAATCAAGATCACTTCGGGTCTTAACATGGTAAGTTTCTACAGCATTACTGACACAATTACAGTTTGCACTGTTTTTATCAATCACGAATATTTGACACTGTACGCTATAAGTCACTATTTACGGGAGAAACTGGTATAATTCATAACCTGCTCAGTCATTAATTGCACTACTAACTTCATTTACAGCAGTTGTGCTGCTTTGCGGTTTGCCTGTATTCACTAATGCCTTCCTCAAGAGAATATCAGTAAGTTACGAGTATGTGACCACCTGAAGTGTTTCATTGATTCTGTGATTAATGTGCCATTTATGAACAACATGAGCCCCAGTGTAATATTACTGAGTGGTCTATGTCTGACGATAGAGGGGTGGTCAAGGCTAATTCAGGGGGTCCGTAGACCATGACAGAAAATCAGTGTATTACCCCAACCTGGCATAAAAAGCGTGAAGAAATCCTATGATTGCATACTTCACATTACCCCACATTAGTTAAACATACCGTAACTTCACATGTTAGGCTGATGATACACGGGGCAACTTTTGGAGCAATTTTGCTTGGGCACTTTCCCATTAAGAATAGGTAACAGATTTCTATCTGGATAATTTAGATCGGCCGTGGGCCCTGTGTCTCACCTGGTTGCCCGTTGACGGCAACATTGCTCAAAAAGTTGCCCCGTGTATCATCAGCCTTAACTTATTTCTCTTATTTAACCAGTGGTTGGAGCAAAAGATCTTACACTACCTTGTAGGCTACAGTGAAGTTTATAAATACTGTTCAGGAAACCTAAAACTTCAGCTTACTTCAAACAGGGCTGACAACTTTTGAGTTCAGCCTGGAGTGAGAATTATTCAGGAATAATTAACAAGCTTGCGATTAAGCATGTCATTTTTTTTCTCAGTTTTTCTAAACTAAACAATACAGGGAACCCTATTGTTGAGGTTAAATGTAACAGCTGATTTGTATACAAATATTATACCATTTTTTTTTATAATAACGTTATATATTTACATTATTAATTATAATAAAAAGCAATTATGAGTAAATATAATAAACATAATTTTTGCAAAATTCTGTCTAGTACACATTTTTCTCGATAGTTTATGGGCACTGAATGGATTCTGCAGTTATGTGACAATGTTTTATAGCTGCTGTCTTAACGATTTTTGAGTGATTACATGAGACGTTACATGAGACGAGTGATTAACATACACTGTATCTATCTGAGAATTTTTTTATTTTTCTCCTGTTTAAAATGAAACTAGTTAAACTAATTATGTTGAATAAATCATACTTTTGATCTAATTTGACGAACAGGTTTGCAAAAAGGTCTGGTTTTGCTTGGGGGCACTTAATTTCTGCCAGTATTGTTGACTTGACAGCACAGACACTATTTGAAGAGGACTGAACTGAGCTGGATGACATCACTGAATCATCAATGAACCGGCTTTAGCTGAAAAACTGACTGTTTTCTATTGTCCCCCTGCATTATTATTATAAATGATATTTACCTAAAATCCATTGTAGAAAACGAAACCTGCAAATTTATTTTATCCTTTAACAACAATAAAACGACTCGACTCTGTACTGTATACTTGTAAAACACCTTAAACTTGGAGTAAAACATTCATAGATGGCTTGGTGTGTTTTTTTGTTTTGTTTTTTTTCTCTCAGATTCCTGTGTTATCAAAAAGTTCAGTGAGCATGAGGGACCCCAAGAGGGTGGAGCAGATATTAACATCCATGAGAAATGCTGGACCTAGCACACTACAGGTAATGATTTCTCCTGAAAGTGTCAAGCCTGTTTTAGCACTTGTCATTCACGCCTCAGATTTGAAAAAAAGCCTCAAGAAATGGGTATGTAAAGTAGCAGAAAATTGGGAGAGTTGAGGGTGGGAAGACAACAACCAGCAAAACACAAACCTACAACACTCATTTCAAATCATCTCAGATGTATTAAGCGAGGTACGGAGAACGGGCCCCAGGACAAATCCAACCCATCCGGGCCACGAGTACACCTGGGACAGTTTTGCTGGGGTTAGGGCCTTAAATTGTCTTTTAATGTGTTTCTCTGCAAAGATAACTTTGGAAATGGGTCTCCAATAAATGTATCAAGGCATAGCTGTTCTTTCGTTTAATTTAAAGGAAGTTCAATTATTTTCATTTTTCTTCCTTTTGCATAAATGCATAAAAGCATACATAAATGCAGTTTGCACAACAGTGATCACAAATGAGATATAATTTGAAGGCAGGTCAGTTAGGCATTTCTCTTTATAACATTTTTCTACATTGATTTCCATGCTTTGTTGAATAAAAGTGTACTTGAAGTGAAAGCTATGAACTCTATATTGCTTACAGGCGAACAGTATCTCAGGAAAAGTGTAAAAGAAAAGAAAATGATCGACCATATATGAGCCCATGTCCTCTGGACTGCACACTGCATGAATTGAATAACCACTAGATGGCAGTATGACAAATGAAATATTAATTTTCATCAGTATTCATCAAAATGTGGAATCAGTAATCAAATAGAACAGAAACAAATAGTGATAGATATTATTGAAATTATGCTAATGCATTTTTTGCACATATAAATGCAAATGACAGTAAAGTGCATAGGATATGGCCAAAGAAATCAGTTGATATAGATAATTATCACGAAAAATGTCTTTATTTCTAAATATCTTTATTTCTTTCAAGATAAAGGCAGATTTTTTGAAAGTTGTGGAAACCAGACAGTTAAGTGTTGTGTTAAACTACTTTAAACTTACTTTCTATTTTTGTCAAAACATGATAAACACTTGCCAAACAGGTTGAACATTTGAGGTATCCTAAAGATCCTAAACATTTGTAATAATAAAATATTTTTCTACATCAAAATATGCATGTGTAAACTTAAGTAAAATCCTTTCTCAGTCGTTTTTCCTTAACAAATTAATAATAGAGAAATTAATTTCTTAGTTTCTGCATGCTCCAGTCAGTGATATTGTTTCAAATCATAAAACAGGTTTGTGTTGCCTGACTCTGATGACACGATGCAGATGTAAATTTGTTCATTAACAAAAACAGTTACATCTGTAAAAATTGTAACAACCTCATATTTATAGGGTAAAATTTTAATTTTGACTGTACTTTGATTAAAATTGATCCTATGGAATCACACAATTAGTTCATGATAACCAAAGGTAAAACCACATATAGCACCTCACTATCATGGTAAAGTGTAACTATATGGTTTCTATGGTATTTGTATGAAAAACAGCAGCCTAAATATATTTAGTATAAATGTAAATGCACAAATGTTAGAACTTAATAACAACCATTACTCCTTTAATACATGTCTACATTAATAATATAATAAAATTCCATATGTATATGCCACATTTATGCCACAATAAAATTATGCAGTTAGCATTACTACAGTAAATGGTAAATCCATATAAGCCTTCTAACGGGATTGTTCGTGAAACAGTGTTTCTTGTTTGTCAGTGCTTTTGAGAGCGTCAGTGCTGTTTCATCTGGCTTCAAACGAAATCACTGAAACATTTGTGTTCTTTCAGTGAATTCAAGCTGTTCTGGCTGGTCTCTATGCCCCTTATTCCCATTTAAAAACTACAGTGCCTATAGAAAATCATCATACCCCTTCGAAAGACTTTCCAGCTTTACCAATTTTTCAAATTACAAGATCAAAGTAATGAACGAAACCAACAGTTCTGAGAGAAAAAAATAAACTACTGAAAAACTAGAATAACAGGGTCAGAAAATTCATCAGTCCCCTGATATAATACGTCTGTACTAGCTTTGCACACCTTGCAGAATTGCTGAAGTTCAGTCAAATTCCGTGGTGAGTGGCCATGGACTAGGCTGCAACAAACGATTATTTTGATAATTGATTAATCTAACAATTATTACAAAGATTAATCAACTAATTGAATTGTATGAAAAGGCAGCTCATCATTCTGCCTTACAACTTCTTTTGTAAGTCATATGGAACAAAATAATAGTAAGTGATAAGAAATTTTATTCAAAACTTTAGCTCTCTTAAAACACCTTATAGTGTTATAATAAACTGTCTTGAGCTAGATTAAGCTTTAATCTATGCAAATCAAACTATCACTCTAATGTAATCATGTTTTTTGTTTTTCTTCATTATCTTTGCATTTACTAAAAATATTTTACCATTAGTTTGCTCCACAATGGATAGCTGCTTTATAACAGAAAATCAAGTTGTAATTCTAACTGAAAGCATCACTGACACTGTTTTTTCATGTTAAACATTTCATGTTGTATAAAGCGCTATATAAAGAAACGTGACGTGCCTGGAGTGCCAATTGCAGAGGTCATGTAAACATATCCACATCGCTATGATTGGATGCTTTTCTTAACTGCTGTTTTCTCACCGCTGTCATTTTTGTTGTGTGTTTATTTCATTATTGAGAGGAAACAGCAGTGTCTGGTTCGGCTGCGTTTACACTCAGGCCCCACGTCCCAATGTTCACACTATCCATCCTAAATAGTATGTGAGAGCAGAATAAGTGTGTCTCGAAGCATAGTATGTTGAAAGGGTATGCCAGAAGTCCCCGGATGGTCTACTATTTCAGGTAGATTTCTGAAGTGTGAATCCGTTCACCCTCTAAAGGCTAATACTGCCCACGATCCATTGTGCTTCAGCGACAGATTCAGTTCAGAACCACATACACAGATAAAAAGCGTTAAAAAACTACAAACATGGTGGATGTGCACAACCGACAGTTAAGTAGAGAGGTTTAGATAAATGGGGCTGAGTTACTAATAATCAGCATTTAAAAAATATTTGTTTAATGTTATCTGTGTCATATTTCATCTGCAAAAACAATGTGAATTTTATATAAACATCCGTTTGGCCATTAACTTTTAATCACATCGTTATGCAAAAAATATGAGCTCTCCGCATAAAGATCCATGGCTGGCAGGTGCTACTTCTTCTCCAATACGGTAGGAAGTTAAATTAAATCAAATGTGGAGGATGTTAACTGTGACAAGATGATTGACAGGCCAGTTTACGGTGACAGAGTGCGTGTAACTATGACATAATGGTATGTCCCAAAGCTTGCCTACTCTTCTACTATACACTCAAAAGTGTGTACGTTTTCTTCACCAAAAGAGTAAATACTTTAAGGGCATAGTATAAGTAGGTCAAATGAGATCAAATGACTATTCGACAAAAGAAAAAATAGTTTAAATTCTTTATTGTCGATGTTGTTGATAATGTCGACTAATCGTTTCAGCCCTACAATGGACTGCTCTCTTAAAGAGTACAGTGACCTCTTATATGTCAAAAGATCAAGGACATTTTTGATTTCTCAGTTAATGACCCCTTTAAACTAAAGTCTCACATAGTCTATGTAGTCAAATACACTGTATAGTCAAATTTAATTTAAATTTAATTTTAATTACTCATCTGTTGATTTGATGCCGGTGAATTGCAAAACTGATACAAACATATCCACATCATTATGACCAGACTACTGCAAAGAGCAAAGAGCAAAAAATAACTTATCCGTGAATATACTGGGGCACCGAATCACATTCAGGTATGTTACATGTGCATGAGTGTGAACATGAGCAAATAAGCTGATGGCTGCAGTTTACATAATGGCCAGCAGTGTTGCTAATAATACAGGCCTGTGAATTATATATATAGCTCTGTTAATTGTAAAAATGTGCAATGAAAAACATTTGCAATTGGCAAACATGAGCGGCTCAGTGTAACCGAAGACCATAGAACCCATCTACACTGGATGCAGCGTGACACAACAAATCCCCCACAGCTCTATGTATGAAGTACGCCACTTCTGACAAAGGACCAATGGATTTGCAGCAGTCGCTTTGTCATGTCCATCTTTTAACGGTTGCATCCAGTGTAGACACGGTGTTGGTATTGCTGTTGAATCAGTTTTAACCAACCACGACTAGAGAAAACAAAAAAGGGCTATGCCCCCCCCCAAAAAAAGTTCAAAACCCATTGTGCACTGTGCAGACTGAGCGGGGATACAAAAATGTGGAAGTACAAGCTGTAGTTTTCACAAGAGGCCTCCATGAGGAAAGGGATATTAACAGCTCACAGATCTGTTGCACCCACTTCAGGGCCACATCTGTGTTCCCGTTGCTTCTTGGTGCATCAGGAGATGAGTATCCCACTGTGCTTCGTGCCCTGTTGGCTTCTTACTGTTCTGGCTCCTTTCCCACGGTGCTTTTACCTAGCACAACCAGTGGAAGACATCACCACCACTAGACTGCTCATCAAACCATGTGGGGCATAAATATCACTAACCCAAACCACTTTCCAGAGACTTAAGCATTAGTGTATATTGTCAGAATTGTTAGATTTTCTAAGTTGCCTACATTTGAAAACACAGCAGACTACTAAAAGTATACTGTTGGATTGTATCAACATGCTACAGGTTCCAGCCTGTATTACCGCTACATTTTTAATTAAGTGAAAATTTAAATGTAGTTTTTACTCTAATTGAATGAATATGAATTTAGTGTAAACTACTTCAACTTTACTGTGTAAAGACAGTAAAACGTGGTATATCTTTCTAGGTTTGTTAGCGTTTGAACTGATTTCTCACAATGCAGATATTAGATGTTTTTTGTGTATTTTCTTTTGAATACAAGGCTTGGATGTTCTCATGTAATGACTTGGGTATTTGATGGATTTTTGTTGTTTATGTTGTAGGTAATCTCAGATTTTGATAGGACTCTCACCAGGTTCGCCTACAATGGCAAACGCTGTCCTACATCCCATAGTAAGTACAACAATCACTAATATTGCCTTTAGTTTTGCTGAGCTAGTTGTCCACCAGTCAATTAGTGAGGTTAAGTAGTTTTTTTTGTGTGTGTTGACAGCATGCTGGGTGTTTAACTGTTAGACTGTTTGCACAGTAAAACTATCTGTGTAATGCTGCATCTTTAAATGCAATCATTTAAAATCTTTACATCCATAGACATTCAGACGGGTGTCTTTAATCATGTGTTTTTGTTTAGTTGATTTTGAAAATGTGTACAAAAGCACAGAATGCTAGATTAAGGTTGTAAGAGTTTAACGAGTTTTCTCTATTAACATAAATATGTAAATCTGACCTAAAATTAATGCCGTTGAACACTGAAAGCTGTAAATAACTTACAGAAAATGAATCAGTGTCAGAAGAGTTTATCTTGTGTGCTTTCTCTTGTGTTGTTAAAATGAGTAATAAATTGTATGCTTTCAGATATTCTGGACAACAGCAAACTGATCAGTGAAGACTGCAAAGCCAAGGTGAGAAAGCAAGTGTTTTCCCTAATGAATATTTTAAGCTTACATTTAGTTTAGACTCAGAACTCTCTGTGCAACTATAGATGTTACACTGTTATGTGTTTGATGTGAAATTCACAGATTTTCAACCACTTTAAGTAAACGAACAGTGTGTGTTATTTTTTCTGTTACCTGTACCAAAATATCCCTGTTTATTTGTCAGTTCCAGGGCTTTTGTGAAAACTACAGATCATACTTGTTATCTTGTCTGTTTTATTTCTGTTAATTTCTTTTCTGAAGCAGAAGTTTCATGCAATCCCTAGTTGTCTTAAATGCTGTTTTATCACAAACACTGATCATTTATTCTGTGTGCAGGTTTTACAGACATATCTTACCTTAACTTAGCACTGTATAGATTTCTTTTTGATGACCAGTGACATTTTTGAGGATTGTTTTTCTGCAGCTGAAGAATCTTCTGGACACTTACTACCCTATAGAGATCGATTCCACACGCTCAGTAGAAGAGAAGTTGCCGCTCATGGTTGAATGGTGAGATACAGCTACTCATTGCGCAACTTATCTCTCAACAACAAACAGAAGGTGAGCCTATGATGCATGTGATTCCTGTGAGGGTCCAAGTCTGACCATTGTTTGTTATACGGGTTGAAAGTGTATGTAGGAATGCACCAAAATATCGGCCAATAATCGTATCAGCTAATAAAAGCAGTTATTTGCACCATTAACCGATTGTTTAAAACCGCCGATGATCAGAGCTGAAATCAACATGAATGAACATCATAAGGGGTGTTGAAAGATACAGACCACTTACTGAAATGTATCATGTTAGTTAGCTATAAAAAATATATAACGGGAAATATAATAGAGGGAACCAAAAACACCATGGTTTAAACCACACATTGAAATTCTTACTTTGCAAGGCTCCCTTTCACAAAAATATACAGTATAGAATATAAACAAACTATACAAAAATATACAAATACAAATATACGTTATGCAACGAACAAGTTAGTATAATGGGAGGTGAGATAATATTTGAAGGGTTGTTCAGGAGTCTGATGCCTTGTGGATAAAAATGGTTTGTAAGTCTTTTTGTCCTTGATTTTATACTCCTACCATTTCTCAGATGGCAGAAGTGTGAAGAGACTGTGTTATGGATGTGTATTGTCCCTGATGATGTTGTGGGCCCTCCTGATGACCCTGGTGCTGTAAATATCCTGAAGTGATGGCAAGGCTTCTCCACAAATTAACTGTGCCGTTTTTATTACACGCTGGAGAGCTTTCCTGTCTTGAACAGTGCAGCTTGCATACCACACTGTGATTCAACTAGTGGTCACAGTTTCAATTGTACATCTGTAAAAGTTGCCGAGGATTTTGGTTGTCATGCCAAATTTCCTTAGCCTTCTTAAGAAATACAGTCGCTTCCTCCACTGGTGCCTTAAGCAGAATTGTATTGTTGTGCCCCCTCCCTCAAATATTATGGGGAAAAAAACACCTACTATAGAGGTCAAAATAGAACTTTTAATAAAATATAAAAGTAAATTAAATAAATTGTAATTAAATTGTATTATTTATAAATTACAATTATAGCTCTAGACAGTTAGGCTACATATGGCTATGATTTTATTAATACAGTTGTCTGATTGATTTTATAGTCTCAAGCATTCAGAAATCACACAAAAGAAAATTAAGCAGTTTTACTACGATAAAACCATGGTTAATTTTTGTAAGGATTGTGATTTCCACATGTTTTTGTTGAAGAAATTATAGAGGGTGTAGCATTTCTATCGCAAAAAGGTGGCCAAAAATGAAAGTGGATATTTGAATTCAATGTTTGGTCAATATTAAACAAGGATTCGATCGTCCTGTAAGTGTTACAACAGCAATTAACAGACATTTGGCGCCCTTTGCAGGCATTTGTAACAATATGTAATGTATTGTACATAAATTGTATATTTTTTATTACATTATGTATTTTAACAGTGTTATTCCAAGAAATCATATGATAATTATGAATTAACTAATCTTTATTGCCTCATTGTTTTTATATAATGCATTTTAAGGCATGGAAACCATTAAAGCTGGCTGCAGACTAGACGAATTTCAAATCTTAACCGATTTTAAAACCATGGGAGACCACAAACATGAAGACCGCCTTATAATCCTCTGAACGCGCACACTAGACGATTCGACCAGACCGCGAGACCACACACTTGATGACTGTAGGGACGATTTCACAGTGACACGAGATCTCACGGAGACTTGCGAGATCAAACGTGACTAGAGAAGATAAACAAATAGAGGACAAACAACTTAGTCAGGTGGCTCTCCCGGCGCGCGTTCTGTTTCACAGTGAAAAACAAAGTATAACAAAGAATATGGGTGATGTATTCTGCTGACGTGACATGTTTGTGGCTGCCAAGTTTCATCTATAGAAGCACGCAACATCCAGTAGGCAATGCTTGCTCGATCTCATTGGCTATCACGTCAGAGGCAGCCCGATCAAGAGTCGTAAATATCAAACATGTTTGATATGGATAAGTCGTGGCCTAATGGTTAGAGAGTCAGACTTGTAACCCGAAGGTTGCAAGTACGAGTCTCAGGTCCGGCAGGAATTGTAGGTGGGGGGAGTGAATGTACAGCGCTCTCTACCACCTTCAATACCACGACTGAGGTGCCCTTGAGCAAGGCACCGAACCCCCAACTGCTCCCCGGGCGCCGCAGCATAAATGGCTGCCCACTGCTCCGGGTGTGTGTTCACGGTGTGTGTGTGTTCACTGCTGTGTGTGTGCACTAAGGATGGGTTAAATGCAGAGCACTAATTCCTAGTATGGGTAACCATACTTGGCCACATGTCACGTCACGTCACTTATATTTACGATTTGAGTTCGGGGATGCTCCGTCTCAATCAGGAGCAGATAAATAATCGTAATGAAACCACACAATAGAGGATTTTTGGGACAAAAAATCATTTGCGACAAGCCGTGAATCGGGCCACTCCCACCGATCGTTAGGGGGTGCAAATCGGGCTTAAAATCGGCCTTAAAATCCTCTAGTGTGCGACCAGCTTTAGGCAGATGCGTTGCTGATGGTGAAATTATTACCGACATTAAAACACGTTATTAACGTCAACAGCCAAAAAAGTTTCACAGGAATATGAATGTAAGTTACCTGAAAATTATGCATGGCCTTCATCTTGGGCTATTTTTTTTCTTTTCTCTGCGCCGGACTACTGATGTCTTTTCCCGGGCATAGTTGCCCATCAATTATGATCATTTGCAGTCAGTCGCGGGCGTGGATGCGGGAATGGCACGACATGTGCTTAGCCTACTGCGTTCACCGTAAAATGCCTTTTTTATAATTATATACAGTCGTGTGAAAAAGTTAGGACACCCTATTGAATTCCATGATTTTCTGTATCAGGAGATATCTGGTCCTTGGAAAGTCTTAACATTTGGAAATAAAGCCTCCGATGAACAATATCACATGACATATCACACAGTGTCATTATTTGATTAACAAAAACAAAGCCAAGAGGGAAAAGCCATGTGACAAAGTTAGGACACCCTATGATTCAATTGCCTAGATCAAGTTATTGCTGCTAAAAGTGGAAGTAATCATTTTCTGTATGACTTAATCAGTCTCTCACATCGTTCTGGAAAAATGTATGCCCACTCTTCTTTACGACGTTGATCCAGTTTATTGAGGTTTGTGGGCATTTGTTTATACACAGCTCTCACCACATGATTTCAGTCAGGATGAGGTCTGGACTATGACTGGGCTATTGCAGAACCTTGATTATTTTCTTTTCAGCTGTTCTGTTGTAGATTTGCTGGTGTGCTTGGGATTATTGTCCTGTTGCATCACCCAATCTTGGCCAAGCTATAGCTGTCGGACAGATGGCCTCACATTTGACTCTAGAATACTTTGGGATACAGAGGAGTTCTTGGTCGACTCATTGACTGTGAGGTGCCGAGATCCTGTGGCTACAAAACAAGCCCAAAATCATGTGAATTTTGCTATGAGGCGTTTGTGCTGATATTTTTTTTTTATTTATTTATTTTTTGCGTTTGTGCTGATATGCTTGTTAGGTTTTCACCAAACGTGCTGCTGTGCATTATTGCCAAACATCTCCAATTTGGTCTCATCTGTTCAAAGGTCATTGTTCTAGAAGACTTATTCTAGATGCAACTTTGCAACCCTAAACCGTGCTGCCATGTTTTTTTAGATAGAAGAAGCTTTCTTCTGGCAAGCCTTCCAAACATTCCATACTTGTCCCATATTTTTTTAACTGTACTGTCATGAATTTTATCATTTAACATGTTAACTGAGGCCTGTGGAGCCTGCGGTGAAGTTCTTGGGTTGTCTGCCAAATTCTCTGAGCGTGGTCTGATGAATTTGTGAATTTCTGTGAAAACAATATGTGAATTTGCTGGGATGTTCACTCCTGGGAGGATTGGTGTCTGTTTTGAATGTTTTCCACTTGTGAATAATCTTCCTCACTGTAGAATGATGGACTTGAAATTGTTTGGAAATGGCCGTATTACTCTTCTCAGATTGATGGCAGCAACAGTTGCTTCTTTAAGATGATTGCTGATGTCTTACCTCCTTGGCATTGTGTTAACACACACCTGAAGGCTCCAGACCAGCAAACTGCCAAAACATCTGCTTTTATAGAGGTGCTCACACTTGCTGATGATCAGTTAATCAAAGGCATTTGATTAGCAGTACCTGACTGCTACTTACCCTCTTAATTCTTGCCCAGCCCGTGTCCGACAGCTTATCAGAATTACCGGCCCGAGCCCGTCTTTTTTTCCCCCTTCTCCCAAAACGGCTTATACTACTGTTTCAGGCTCAGCTATTAAAATAGTTCAGTTTTGTATGTAATGGCAAAGTGATTATATTTTGTTAATTTAGGAAAACTTTTGGAGCATTTTTTGTTCTTTAAATATAAGTTATTTTTTAAAGCAACGACCAAGCAGCCAGCGGCAGACAATGAGTTGATCTATGTTTGATCAATTTTGCATTCTCAAATCATCACAACTTACCTAAAATAAAATCTATAGATATAATTGATCAATTTAGCCTTCTCAAATCATCACAACTTGACTAAAATAAAATCTATAGATATAAAACAGTTCAAGCATATAACAATGTTTAAACGTTAAACCTAGATAAATGTGCGCTGTTTCCAATAGTTTGTGTGGAGAGTGGAAGCTAAAGTGCGCTTTGCAGGACATGGAGGCGCCAGCGCAATCACTTGCATTTTTTTCAGTGGAAACAACTTAAAATACGCCGTCATTTTTGCTCATAAAGGTTAAGAGTAATACATCATTCGGAACTGTGAAGGGTCTACTTTTATTTGTGTGCACTCACAATGTCAACAAAACGTTGTGCTTTTATAAAATAAAGGGAAAAAACATGATGCGCTTTCTGCCGTCTCGGTCTTGAACAGGAGCGAATACATGCCTCACAGACATGACAAATATATCTATAAAAAGCTTTAAATTACTAATTAACTAAATAAAACAAATCAAAAACAAAAACTCTTTCCTTATAATTATAATCATAATCACAATCCGTAAAGATGCACTTCTCTCTAAAGTCACGTCTAATGAGGAGATGGCGAGTCAGGATCGGCAGCTTCATCCTTGCGACACCGACTCAGAAAACACTAGTTTATTAATAGTAAATGATTCAAATATCTCCTTACTATTTCCCCCTGACATATTCATGGTAATTTCTTTTGCCGGTGCTTTGCGGCAAGCTTTAGGCTATTGCGTGCATTTGAATGCAGAACTCTTCAGCTGCGCTGACTGCACGCATGCTGCTGCTGCTGGACACTAAACACCGTCAAGCTGCTCTTGACAGTCGCGGTAGCACGGTCTCGTGTTGTTTCCACCAGCACGCCAATTTTTTTTTTTCATTGATGGATGTCTAAAATATCAAAATAAGGAGAAGCCTAAAACAGGCCAGAGGCCCGGCCCGCGTCTGAACTATGACATGAAAATTGGACTGAAGCCCGGCCCGAGGGGTGTAAAAAAAGTCAGGGCCCATCGGGCCCGGGCTGAAATGCAAGGCTTTAAGCTGAACAGTAGCGTGCTCACTGCAGGACAGATGGAGGCGCCGGTGCGGTCACTTGCTCTTAATGATATTTTTGGTCATACAGATAAGAATAATGCATCTTTCGAATCTGTAAAGACTCTACATTTATTTGTGTACACTCACAATAACAACAAAACATTGTGCTTTTGTAAAATAATGAAAGCAAACAGGATGCGCTTTCTGTCATCTCGGTTCAGTTCACATCTCTGTGAACTTGAGCACGAAACTCTGCACTGCCTTACAGACATGAAAAATATATCTATAGAGAGCGAAATGTCTATGTTCAAATAAACCAATTCAAATGGAAAACAAATATTCTCAGATTATGTAATCCGTATGAAACATGCATACAGGTGCATCACTACTGCGGAGATGACGAGTCAGTGTCGCCGACTTCATCTCTTAAGCCAAAAACAAAGAAAGCACTAGTTTATCAAATTATTAAAATGTTACTTATCTTACTGTTTTTCTCTGACACATTCATAATCATTACTTCTGCTGGTGTGCTGTGGCAAGCTTTATGCGGGCGCTTGAGTGCTTAATAGGCTATGTAGGCAATTAAAGGCTTATTAATATTTAAATGGTTTATTAATAAACATGCGATTAGTTGACTAATTTTTCGACCAGAAAAATCTTTAGTCAAGGGCAGCCCTACCAGCCATGATAAACACAGCATCTGTATGCTGATGACTCTGTGCAGAATCCCCAGCGCAGTCACATGATCGGTCTCAGCCAGCAGGAACACAGTGCTGAACTGTTTTGGTAAATAAAAAGATCTGCACTTCTCCATCAAAAATTCAATGTCTGAAGAAAAGTACTTTCCAACACCGTGCACTTCCCCACACCACCTATTGTTGACGTACATGCAGACACCACCTCTGGTCTTCCCCACGGTAAATGGTGTGTGTGTGGAGCAGGAGAGCTGAATCTGCACTTTATTCAAGAGCCAGGTTTCCGTGATAATTAGAGGGCGACCAAACAGGTTAGGTGTGTAGTAATCCAAAATAGCCAAGAAAGGCCCATACACTATAAGGTTGAATGAAGCAAAAAAATCTTTACACTCTGACCTGAAGCATTTGCCTTTTGTTTGTTTTTTGTTGTTGTACTTTTTCAGTAAAATGTAGTTTTATCTTTATTTTTTGCCTATTTGTTTTTACACCAATTGCAAGTTGTCATACATTCATTGTACTTAGGTGTGTGTATGTGTGTGTGTGTGTGCGCGCAGGTGGACTAAAGCTCATGAGCTTCTTGTGCAGCAGAAGATCATTAAGGATCACTTGGCTCTAGTTGTGAGAGAGTCTGAAGCCATGCTGAGGTAGGATCATTAACAAAACTAATTTGTGCTGTAGTGGGTGATGATATCACTAATAATGATGGTTTGATAATGTGTTTGTCAGGGATGGCTACCAGCAGTTCTTTGATCATCTCCATCAGTTGTCTGTTCCTCTGCTGATCTTCTCTGCTGGAATTGGGGATGTGTTAGAGGAAGTGATCAGACAAGCTGGTGTGTTCCATCCTAATGTTAAAGTCTTCTCCAATTACATGGACTTTGACGAGTCTGTAAGTTTCTTTATAAACATCTGTCACGTGTTTGTCCAAATAATTCACTCATATGGATCAAATGATTTTCAATACATTTTTTTAATTTCTATTTTGGCTGTTTAATTTCTGATATTGAATAGTCATTTATGTTTGCAGACCTAAATATTTGTGAGACCACAGATACCACAAATAGTTAAAAAATCTTGTTTTACAATGAACTAATTTAAGCTTAATTAATGGATTTGACGTTTGTAAAAAAAAATAAAAAAAAAAAGTACACATGAGGGCTCGATAACTTGTTACATGCACAGAGCATATTTAAAACGTAATCTAGCTTCCGCTAACTGTTGTACATGCATTTCCGAGAGCGTTTCATTCCAGCAGATGATGTAGGACGAAGGCGTAGCGTAAGCTCCGGTAAGAATATACTAGTCCAGGCGTAGGCAAGTTCGGTCCTAGAGAGCCGCAGTCCTGCAGAGTTCATCTCCAACCCTGAAAACAAAACTCACCTGCCTATAGCCTTAGTAATCCTGAAGACATTGATTAGCTTGTTCAGGTGTGTTTGATTAGGGTTGTAGCTGAACTCTGCAGGACTGCGGCTCTCTAGGACTGAACTTGCCTACCCCTGTACTAGTCTCACGAAAACCAAGTTTTGTTTACAGCAAAGGAAAACCAGTTTCCTCTTGGCTTATATCGAAATCCTCTGATATTTTTCTATACAAATCCTCGTTTTGTACTTTTAATCTGTGACCGGTGTTTTGTTTTGCTCTGTATGTTTGTCTTTTTTCTGAAAAATATTAACAAATTCAAAAATTTGAGTCAGGGAAGTTTCTAAAATTTGGTTGATTTGACATGGAATGACCCTATTATAGTATTTTTAAAACATTAAAAATTAAAAATAACAAACACTGGCCCTGGCTATATATTGGCCACTAGCCACAAGGTTGAGTCTAGTTACTCTTTATGTTCCACATGGATGAATAGGTTAGGGCTGTCACGATATTAGATTTTTCACACTACGGTTATTGTGGCCAAAAGAATTCATGATATCGATATATTTATATATAAACATATCTATAGAAACCTTGGGGGGGGGGAGTTATGAGCCAAATTAATTTTTACTTCATTTAGTTTTTATTTTTTACCCAATAGGATACTGATAAACACAGGGCACATGCATTTTAACTTCTTCAGGTCACAGCTGACCTGCAGAGGTGGAAATTCCAGGTTCAGAAAGTCCTCCTCAGTATTTTGTTCCAATCACCTGGATTTGCTAATTAGCACAGTTTTTCAGCCAGGAAGCAGGGGCGATTCTAGGATTTTTTTTAATGGGGTGGCACAGGGAGGGCCCATGGGAAAAGTCATGTGCCCCAACACAAGTGAAATGACATAAAAATGGCACTGCACAAGTGCCTGGACAACTCATCTCTCTTTTTATAAATAAAAACCACTGAACAGACAATAATTGTTCTCAACTTCTTCCAGGTTCAGAAAGTATAAGTCCTCAGTATTTTGTTCCAATCACCTGGATTTGCTAATTAGCACAGTTTTTCAGCCAGGAAGCAGGGGCGATTCTAGGATTTTTTTTAATGGGGTGGCACAGGGAGGGCCCATGGGAAAAGTCATGTGCCCCAACACAAGTGAAATGACATAAAAATGGCACTGCACAAGTGCCTGGACAACTCATCTCTCTTTTTATAAATAAAAACCACTGAACAGACAATAATTGTTCTCAACTTCTTCAAACAGACTGTGTGTGTGTGTGTCTTGTGAACTTTTTTGTAAAAATTGCTCATGGTCTGACGTTCACCTGTGGCTGCAGATAGATGGCTGCTGGTGTAGTCCTCACTGGCCCTCTCTGGCTGGCTCTGACCTGTGCTGCCAGGTTCAGGGCTGATCATTTGCTGGCCAATTTGACCCTGCCTGGTGGATTGGCTCTGACCTGCACTGCACTGTATCTACCTGTCTTTGACATGGTTTCTTCTTGAAGAAACCTTGAATGTATTGATGCTGTGCCTGACTTTGTCCCCTTTTAATTTTTTCCACAAAATTCTGTCTTAAAAAAAAAAAACTAAATCATTAATATTACACAAATAGTATATTTAATAGCCATATTCTCATCTGATTAAAGCCAAAATCATTTAAATGTGAAGCTGTTCTTGGACATTGCAAACGAAAATAAAAAATATATGACTACCACGCAAAAACTTTTATTCAATACAAACAGGTGTTTACTATTCTACATCTTAAAATTCCAAGTGGCAGAATGCTAACATTATTAAAACCCCACATTTTAGCATTTACCACGTTACTGCAGACTATTTGGGAAAGTGATTGTGCCTTTAATCTTTGAAACAACAGGAAGAAACGTAACATAACGATTTCTATTTTAAGCGGTGCTGGTGCATCGCGGCAACACAACTATAAGCACAAACTCTAAGGAGCTTTCACGGCTGTAGAAGCCTGACTCGCTCTGGGCCGGAGGAACCACCTCTATGGCTCCTTTTTCCAGCAGATTCTTCACTTCGGAGCACAGGACGTGTGCGTCTGTGCTCTGAACCAAAGTGGGGACCACTCCACTGAAGCGCGGGGGTCTTCGAGCTAATTGAAGTGAATAACCTCGCTTTATTATCCCCAGAACCCACTCTGACACTCCGGGTGCTCCAGATGGCTTGCCAAGCCTCGGCCCGGGAAGACAGGGGTTGGATTGGTTCGAGTGTCTGGTCGCTGCAAGGCCACACGGTACTCATGAGAAATGGAAGAGGAAAACTGCTCTCTTTTTGAAAATGTTTGTGTTTTATTGTGCCCGCTATAACAGCGGATCGCCGCTTGAACGGGCCCAGAGTTTGCAGCAAACACATCGCTGACTGCACCCGGAACTGGACGGGGTGATTGGCGGCTTCCGGCTGCAGCGAGACTTGGGCCCCCTTCTCTTCCTGTCCCTTAGATCAGGACGACGCTGGAGGCACCGAATCCAGCGCTATCTTAGGCCGGGGTCCCTGGTGCTTTGGAAACAGGTAGTGTTTGGCCGAGCGGGAACGTCGTCGAGGCTCAGGTTTGGATGGCTGGGCGGCAGTGGCAGCCACAGGTGCAGGCTTCGCGGGCTGTTGAGTCGGCGCAGACTTGGGGCGACCTGAGGCAGCTGCAGAGCTGGAGCGTTTCGGCAGGAAGTGTCGCATGGCCTGGGACGACTTTTGTGCCTCAGTGAAACGCTCAGCAAAGCCTTCGACTGCTGGCCCGAACAGGCCGTTGGGAGAGACTGGGGCGTCAAGGAACGGGACCTTGTCAGCGTCCTTGATCTCCGTTAAAGTCAGCCATAAATGGCGCTCGAGTACTACCAGGCTGGCCATGGAGCTTCCTATAGCCTGAGTCATGGCCTTGGCAAAGCCAGGTCTGTCGCGTTTCTCAGCTCCCTGAGTTTCGCGGGGTCCGGGCCAGATTCGTCCATGCTGGCGAGGAGCTTGGCCTGAAAAATCTGGAGAACTGCCATTGAGTGGAGCGCCGAGGCCGCTTGCCCAGCCGAGGAGTAGGCGCATCCAGCAAGGGCTGAAGTCGTCCTACACTGCTTGGATGGATGGGCGGCCTTCGCCTTCCAGCCAATCGCAGTAGGTGGGCAAAGGTGTGCGGCCACTGTCTCGTCGAGCGGAGGCAGCCCTGCACGTACCGCAATGACGGCGCAGCATTTGCAACAACGCCGCGAAAATTAGCTCTTTAGAAATTTGCTCTGATAGGGCTCGCCGGATGGCGGCAGGGGAAGCTGGATCACTGCTGCGCGTTGCTAAAGGCGGATGAGCAGATGAGCAGTGTTCCATTGCGAGACGTGTCAACGGCGAGCAGGCTCTTCAGTCAGCGAAGATCGCGAAGAACGTCGTCGTCGCTGAAGGAGAAGAAATCTGAATCCTATGGCGAAGCTGCCGCTTATATAGCCAGATGGCCTCGCCCATTCTGGCGGGCTTCGTGGCCATAGGTTCGTGCAGCACCGCTGCCAAGCCATTGGTTCGTCTTTAAAATGCACTGCACGAACCGATGGCCGTGCAGTTACACTGCATGATTGAAAAAGGCTTCAGTTCAGGTGAAAAAAGGACTTTTTCCCATAGTGTCTTAAAGGGTTAGTTCACCCAAAAATTTTAATTGGCTTGTGTTTTACCCTCGAGGCATCCTAGGTGTATATGACTTTCTTCTTTCAGACGAATCCAGTCGGAATTATATAAAAAATTGTCCTTGCTATTCCAAGCTCTATCATTGCAGTCAGCGGGTGTTGCAGTTGAACAGTCCACAAGTCGTCAAATAAAGCACGCGCATTCATAATAAAATGTGCCGCACATGGCTCCGGGGGGTGAATAAAGGCCTCCTGTAGCGAATCCATGTGTTTTTGTAAGAAAAATATCCATATTTCAAACATAATAAATGCTTTTCTCTCACTTCCGGTATCTGTCATACATGGAAGCTATTCCGGCGGATGACGTAGCAAGTTGGCGTTGCGTGATTAGTGACGAACGCGGAGACAAAACAAAACGCTACACCGTTCACGAATTAGAATCACAATGGTTTTCCTTTGCTAAAGTAAGGAAACTTTGCTTCCTTTGCTAATATAAACAAACTCGCGAGACTAGCATATCTCAGAGGCGCCGGAACGGCTTCCGCGTATGACATTTTATTATTTTAATAATGTTTTATTATGGATGCGCGTGCTTTATTTGACGACTTGTGGACTGTTCAACTGCAAAACACAGTCTAATTTTCATTTTTGGGTGAACTAACCCTTTAAGCAAGACGCAGAGTTAGTGAAGTATCGATAGGGAACCGCTGTTAACAGGTTAATGTAGCATTTCTCATTCCATGACTAGTAAAATAATAGCAACTTACCCTTTATAATATTGAACATGGTTCTTCTCGGAGTAGCGAGCACTGCGTCTTGTTTGACCACCTGGGAGGTCAACCAGGTACTGGCGCTGGAGTATTTGCATGTCGTGTTATCATGAGAGTCCTGTTCATTCTAAATATTGTGGCTATCGCGAATACCAGTATATTGTCACACCCTATATTAACACGATGTTGATATTTCATGCTTTAAATATCACGATTATCGTGAAAACTGGTATATTGCGACACATTTCATTTTGACTTGAACAGCAGCAGTTCTGAAGACCTTTAAGTACTGGCTGCACTGCACTGGCTACCAATAGCTGCTCGAATAAAATTCAAGGCATTAATGTTGGTCTACATAACCACCACTGGCTCTGCACCCATTTACCTAAATGCATTACTTCAGACTTATGTGCCTCTAGAAGATTGCGTTCTGCAAGTGAACGGCGCTTTATTGTTCATCTCAAAGAGGCACAAAATCACTTTCACAGACTTTTTCATTAACTGTTCTCTCCTGGTGGAATGACCTGCCCAACTCAATCCGAGCAGCTGAGTCCATAGCCATCTTCAAGAATCTCTTCCATCTTTATTTGACCCTCTAACTCTGTCTCTATTCTATTCTTTAAAAAAACTTGCCCCTTTTAGACTTGCACTCTATTCATTTACTAACTGCTTGTTTTCTTAAAAAAAAAAAAAACGAACACTAGCTTCTCTATTCTTTTTGTATTCTATCTATTTGTTTTCTTTTTAGTATACAATTAACAAAAACCAAAAAAGGTCTCTAACACTAGCTTGCTCTATTATTTTTCTATTCTATCGGTTTTCTTTTTATTTGTTATATGTTATGTTATATTAAAAAAAAAAAACTTTGCTGCGTTAAGCTAACTGAGACTTGTTATAGCACTTGCATATCATTGCTCTTTTGTTGAGTTTGATTGCTTCCATTGTCCTCATTTGCAAGTCGCTTTGGATAAAAGCATCTGCTTAAATGACTAAATGTAAATGTAATGTAAATGTAAGTACACAGTTCTTTCGGTATACTTGAGCCTCTTTTTGTGCTTGTAACAGGGTGTTTTGCAGGCATTTAAAGGAGAGCTGATTCACATCTACAACAAACGGGAAGGAGCTCTGCTCAATACCGAACACTTCAAGGAACTCCAGAGCCGCTGTAATGTCCTCCTGCTCGGAGACTCTCTTGGGGATCTCAACATGGCTGATGGAGTCATGGACTTACAAAACATCCTGAAGATCGGATACCTCAATGATAAGGTAAATCCACAGTAAATGCAGGACAGCACATGAAAAAAAGGAAAGAAACACTAATGAATGTTTGTTTTTACCCTAGGTGGATGAGAGGAGACAGTCATACTTAAACTCCTATGATATTATTTTGGAGAAAGATGAAACCATGGATGTTCCTAATGCGATCTTACGATACATTACAGGACAATGAACTTAGACCTAAGATCTCCAAGATAAGGATGGACTCAGTGATTTTATTTTCTGTGGGTTGGAATGTTATTCTGTTGTTTTTCTACCTTGACGACTACTACATGTTCATATTGTACCATTATCTGGATTGTCTATATTTTTCCATCTGCGCACGGTTGAGAAGGACCTCAAAAACACCAACACCAATTTAGATAGCGTTGTTAATCAGGGATTATGGTTCTACACATCTTTCTCTCATTGAAGTTTAAAAAATAAATACGGTTTTTAATGGAGGTGTCATGATGTTAATTGTGTATTTACTAAGTCAGTACATTTATGTGAAGGTGACAAAAGGGTAACTTGTTTGCCTCTACCCTAAAAACATTTAATGACATGTCTTGTTTTAAAAATGGAAAAATAAAAGAATAGAACCAGAAAGTTAAGTACTAATTAGAAATTATATTTGTCAAAAATGTATAAAGTAAAAATGTTTTCTTAGACCAGATGTTAAACTAATATTTGTCACAGCCAACTGATTTGTATAGAGTTTGCTATAGAGTTAGGTCCAGTAAATGCATTTTACAGGTTTCAGAGAAAGAGCAAGAAGTTATCCAAATCAGTTGCTGTAGGGATACTGTAATGGTTGCAGCAGAGTCCTGGTGGGTGAACTGCTAGTATTTGATGTAATGGATGAAAAATCCAAGAATCTATAGAAGATTTTTTTTTCTCTATTATGCACTGAGCATGAACTACAAACAGAACAACAACTACAGTAATAGAAACATTAACTTGGAGCACAGTGTGGTTTCGCTACAGTGGTTCAGGCTGTAGGATTGCCGAATGACTAAAGAAATGTAATCGGCACGATGGTATAAAACTGCATTTCTTGTCTATTACCACTCACTGCCACTTATACCACATCCGAAATAAGCGTGGTTAGAATAGCTAAATATGTAGGACAGTGTTGCTATTGAGTGACTATATTATTACAATTTGGCATTGGTGGAAAAACATTCGATGTTATACAGTCCATGTATAAAAACAGTAAATATGCAGTCAAAACGGGAATCTCAGAACAGCGTTCTTCCAGCAGGGTTGTGGAGTGAGGCAGTGATGCAGTCGTAGCCAACACTGTTTAACATCTACATCAACGAGCTGGCAGAAGCTCTGGACCGCTCTGGCAGCATCCTGGGCCTCGCTCTGCACGACTGAAGTCAAATGCCTGCTGTATGCAGACGACCTGGTTCTGCTGTCCCCCACAGCTGAGGGTCTCCAGCACAGCCTGGCCCTGCTGGAACAGTACTGTGAGGAATGGGCACTGACGGTCAACCTGAACAAAACCAGGGTCACGGTGTTCCAGAAGAAGGCCAGGTCTCAGAGAAACAGAGACGGAGCACAGCAGCAGCTACACTTACCTGGGCATCGAGATCTCAGCATCAGGGGGCTTCAGTCTGGCTGTGAAGGGCCTGAATGAGAGGGCCCGGAGGGCTTTTTATGCCATAAAATCACGGTTTGGCCAATTAAAACTACCAATTAGAACATGGATTAAATTATATCACGCCATCATTAAACCAATTCTACTATATGGGTGTGAAATTTGGGGACCAGTATTAAAGTTTGAAAATTGGGATAAAAGTTTAATAGAAAGAACATAATTGGAATTTGCAAAAAAACATTCTAAGGGTAATCAGAGGCACTTCTAACAATGCATGCAGGGCTGAACTGGGCTTATACCCCTTACACATTGAAATACAAAAAAAAGAGCTGTTCAATTCTGGCAAGATATAGAAAGATAGAAAGAGAATTAGTTGTGATTGTGTGTTATAGAGTTGGTTTCGTACTTTACTCCAGCTGATGTTTATCTGCCTGATTTGATTCATATGAGTGTCTCTGTCCTGAGGACTCAGGCTGGAGTTTGACAAGATCTGAGAGCCGGTTTTATTTAGCCATGACAGCGTCTCATTCTGACCATCCATCTCCTCCGTCAAGGCCTGAGAGAGAGAGAGAGAGAGAGAGAGAGAGAGAGAGAGAGAGACATCACCTGAGTCAATCTGACACTGAATCTATTGAATATAAAGCCCTCCTTGCCAATGAATCCCCCACAGTGTCTCATCCTCTAAATACACTTGTGCTTCAACTAATGAAGGAAACTCAAGCTGAGTCTGACTCCAGCCACAAACCCAACATTCATAAAGACATTGACAAACCTAAAGTGTATAATTATGATGAAAAATTAAAAAACGAATTTGACCTCCAAACCAAACTCCAGTGTTATTCGGCCCTAAATAGAAGCACCAAATTGGCAAATTACTTATCAATCAAACAATTAAAAGAAAGACATCCTTTCAAAATATCGACTCCGCGACCACGACTTAGAAATAGAGGGAGGAAGATATAAAAGATCCTGGAAACCGAGAGAACAGCGACTATGCAAGCACTGTGACTTAAATCAAATAGAGGATGAGAAACACTTTCTTCTTGTCTGCCCCAAATACACCACTACAAGGCAAATATTCTTCCACAATTTGAAGCATTGAATTGTTAATTTTTGTCTCTAAACGACTCTACGCTATATACTCGGAGAGGATGACATGGCAGTCAAACTAGCTGCAAAATATGTATACACCTTACACACCATACGAAATGGTTAATTCATTGTATCCATTTGCTTTATTTGACATTCTTCATTGTATATAATTGCAATTATTATAATTAATATTAGAAACACTGTCTGCTCTTGCTATTTTTATTTTATTGTATTTATCTATTTATTTTCTCATTTATTACTCATATCATTAATGCCATGCCAATAAAGCAACTTGAACTTGAGAGAGGGAGAGAGAGAGAGAGGATTAAAACACTTATTTTATCACAAATTACCTCATACAAATTCACAATAATATTTATTAATATTATTATTAATAATTTTATTTTATGATATTACTATTATTGGGAAAAGACAGAAAGGCAAAGAAAAGAAACAGAGCAATAGCTGCAATCTTCTTTCATCCCTTCTTTGACCATGTGACTAAAACCAAATGTGAGACATTCAAACTGACCAGTCAGCAAATTACAACTTCACCCACTGTAAAGGTGTCACAATTAGTAGGCCCCCAATGTATACACATCTTGGCCTACAGGCCTTGATCACTATCAGCACTTCTGTGTCTTCAGGAATGCCAAATGGTCCTTTTGTTACTGAAAATAGGTTTGGGACATGAAAGCAAAAGTCCTTGATTATATTTGACCCTACAATAGAAAAGTGGGCTAAACAGAGAAAGCATAGAAGTCACATTTATTTATGTAGTGCTTTATATAATACAGATTGTTTCAAAGCAACTCCACATTAATAAAGAGGAAAATAACGGGGTTATAGTAAAAATGCATAAGTTATGAAACAAATTTAATTTCAACTGTAAAGCAGCTATAAAGAAGATAATGGTGTCATTATTCAGCTTAATTTAGTTCATCCACCCATCCATACATCCATTCTCCTCTGCTTGTCTGGGACTAGGTCGCAATGGCAGGATGCTAAATATGGCCACCCATACCAGGGTTTTCACGGGTCCTTAAAAGTACTACATTTAGTTTGACTAAACTTCAAAAGGCTATGATGTTCACAGTGGGAAACCAGGAAAACCACTATATGCTTTTTCAAAAGTGCCACCCACTGGCAAGTATGAAATCAGCCCATCTGCTGTTTTTTTTGCTAAGACCAAAGCAAGATTTGATGCAGCAATCAAAATGTGCTGTAATTCACTTCCTCCAGCTCCTCCTGGGGAATCCCTAGGTGCTCCTAGGCCAGCCAAGAGATATAATCCCTCCAGCCTGTCCTGGGTCTGCCCTGGAGTCTCTTCCCAGTTGAACATGCCCAGAACACCTCTGACGGAGGAGTCTGGGAGGCAACCTGACCAGATGCCCAAAACACATCTACTTGCTCCTTTCAATGCACAGGAGCAGCAGCTCTACTCCAAGTCCCTGCTGGTTGTCTGAGATTTGCACCTAATTTCTAAGGGTCACCCAGAGACCCTGCAGAGAAAATGCATTTAGATCGCATGCATCGCATTATTTTGGTCACTACCCAAAGTTCAACACTTTGCGTCTGAGCGTCTGAGGCAGAGGTGGAAAGTCCAGGGGTCAGAAAGTAAAAGTCCTGCCATAAGTTTATTCCACTCATGAACTCAGCCAGCATATATTGTTACATTTTCGGTTGTTTTGCTTCAAAGAAAGGTTAGATTTTTTTTTTAATTTTTTTATGAAACATCAAAAGGAAAAATGTAACTTTATAACAGTACATAAACAGTATCTATAAAGCATGAAATAATGTATTTTGTAAAATAAACAAACAAATAAATAAATAAAAACGTGCTATACAAATTAATTTGTCTCGACTGTTTTGGGATAGTGTTTTATCTGAATATTAGTGCTGCTGCTGAACAGAATGAGTGTTTTACCATGATATATTTTTTATGATTATTTGATAAATACAAATATCAAAAGAACAGCATTCATTTGAAATAGAGATCTTTTGAAACATAAATCTTTACTGTCATGCTTGAAATCTTACTTACCCCAAACTTTTGAATGATAGTTTATCACTGTTTCCACAAAATATTATCCAGCACAACTGTTTTCAACATTGATAATAATCAAAAATGTTTCTTGAGCAGCAAATCAGCATATTAGAATGATTTCTGAAGATCATGTGACACTGAAGACTGGAGTAATGCTGAAAACTTTTCCATTACAGAAATAAAAGACATTTTAACATATGTTAAAATAGAAAATTATATTTAATTGTAATAATATTTTACAATATTAAAGTTGTTCATCAAATAAATGCAGCCTTTGTGAGCATAAGAGACTTCTTTCAAAAACATTTAAAAGTTGTAAATATTCCAAACATTTTTTGCCTAAAATGAAATAGTTTAAGTTTTCAATAATGCAATTGCCAAAACAAGGCTTTAAGGAAGTATAAATTGTTATCAGACTAAAATCTTGCAAGTCAAACCTTACTACATAGCAGCAAAAACTCATGAATTAAAATTGTGTTATTCTGCCAAGATCTGGAATTTAAATTATTCTTAACATAACCAAACCTGCTGGCATTCGACCACGGTAGTGGACTAAAGTTTAACATGCCTGGTCAGGCTGCAATAAATGCTTCAGAGCTTCTTATTTGCAAATACTGTAGTATGGTAGTTATTAGATAATGTGGGTGATGTAATATTGAGATGCTTTTGAATGTTTTTTTTCTCTCATGTCAAATGTCATTTCATTATAATCAATAATAATCAGTAAATAACATTTGCAGTTTTTAAATATGTCATAAGATCAAGCAAAATTGTTATGACTTTTTAATAGTGTTTCCTGTACAGAGTTTTGCTCTTAACCCTCTACGGTACAGAATATGATATCAATGAGGAAAAAATTATTTGTGATGTTTTTCCTACTTAAAATTGGACACTATAACAATATCAATAAAAATTTTTATTATTATTTAATTTTTTTTTTTAAGTTTGTTGCCTCAAGGCACTGTACCACAATGGACAAATTTAAACATTTGACATTTTCATGTAGAAAAAAGTAATATATTTATTGAAAACATCAATTTCTTTAACCAAACACTTGAACAAACAGATTTATCTAGATTTTAATGTATTGCACATCTCATATTTAATAAAAAATAACATTTCAAATTCAATCAAAACATTGTACCATCGTGGATCGTTTTCAACATTGATAATAATCAAAAATGTTTCTTGAGCAGCAAATCAGCATATTAGAATGATTTCTGAAGATCATGTGACACTGAAGACTGGAGTAATGCTGAAAACTTTTCCATTACAGAAATAAAAGACATTTTAACATATGTTAAAATAGAAAATTATATTTAATTGTAATAATATTTTACAATATTAAAGTTGTTCATCAAATAAATGCAGCCTTTGTGAGCATAAGAGACTTCTTTCAAAAACATTTAAAAGTTGTAAATATTCCAAACATTTTTTGCCTAAAATGAAATAGTTTAAGTTTTCAATAATGCAATTGCCAAAACAAGGCTTTAAGGAAGTATAAATTGTTATCAGACTAAAATCTTGCAAGTCAAACCTTACTACATAGCAGCAAAAACTCATGAATTAAAATTGTGTTATTCTGCCAAGATCTGGAATTTAAATTATTCTTAACATAACCAAACCTGCTGGCATTCGACCACGGTAGTGGACTAAAGTTTAACATGCCTGGTCAGGCTGCAATAAATGCTTCAGAGCTTCTTATTTGCAAATACTGTAGTATGGTAGTTATTAGATAATGTGGGTGATGTAATATTGAGATGCTTTTGAATGTTTTTTTTCTCTCATGTCAAATGTCATTTCATTATAATCAATAATAATCAGTAAATAACATTTGCAGTTTTTAAATATGTCATAAGATCAAGCAAAATTGTTATGACTTTTTAATAGTGTTTCCTGTACAGAGTTTTGCTCTTAACCCTCTACGGTACAGAATATGATATCAATGAGGAAAAAATTATTTGTGATGTTTTTCCTACTTAAAATTGGACACTATAACAATATCAATAAAAATTTTTATTATTATTTAATTTTTTTTTTTAAGTTTGTTGCCTCAAGGCACTGTACCACAATGGACAAATTTAAACATTTGACATTTTCATGTAGAAAAAAGTAATATATTTATTGAAAACATCAATTTCTTTAACCAAACACTTGAACAAACAGATTTATCTAGATTTTAATGTATTGCACATCTCATATTTAATAAAAAATAACATTTCAAATTCAATCAAAACATTGTACCATCGTGGATCACAAGTATAACTAAACTATCATATCTGTTGTCATACCAAAACATTATAATCAGTGTTGTTTCAAAGTAAAAAATTTAAAATAATCATAACCATAAGGTTATCCTTACAAGCATGCACACACAAGCACATGCATGCAAAATCTCCTACTTCACTAATGACACCTCATTGCTTGTGAAAACTGAGGAAGCAATTCTTCTCAACAGACCAATCATAATATGTGCAGATATAGTATGAGAATTACTATTCTTGAAAATTCATTACAAAATCATGCAAAAATTCTAATACATTTAGATAATTCTAACTCTTTTCCTTAATATGAACACAAATATCATATACTTGTATACAACCTAGTATGCCTGCATGGCCTTATGCGATTCCATTGCGGTACAATGTTGCCTTGAGGCAACATGCAGTTTTTTGTAATTTCCTATGATACATTTGATGAAATATTATGTAAAGTTTTTGAAAATACTTCTTTACTTTCCAATGAAGGTGACTAAGATTTTTTGTAGGCAATTATATGCACGGAAATTGATGAAAAATGCACTTTTCATTGGACAAAATATAGAGTGACGTGCACGTCCTGAAAGTGGAAACAAAATGGACCCCTGTGGGTCATGTGACCACTTTTTTTGTATGTTCATTTATTAGTATTTGACTTCTACTTCCCTGAGACAGCATTGGTCAATTAAATGTGTCTCATTTTATTTAAAAAAACAAAAATATGTTGTGTTGCCTGGAGGCAACATGGTACCATAGAGGGTTACATTTGCATACACTACTTATTTTACCATGTTTACATACCCCTTGCAAAATCGTTAAAATATTTAGCATTTTTTTACAGATCTATCTTAAATACGAGAATATATTTTTCATATTTAGTCCTAGGGATGTCCCGAGCCGATCTTAAAAATCGGGGTCTGGACTGATTGAGCTTTTTTTTTACTATTTGCAGGGCCGCATTAACCATTGAGCCCCGGGGCCCAAGCAAGGAAGGGGCCCGTGATTGGCTGTGGAGTAGATTGACGGACATCGGTAGCGCCGATCGCCAAAGCCTCACCACGCCCCTCACTTTTTAGCGCTATTATTTAGTGGAGTTTTTCCGTAAATTCCATGCATTACCATTAGAGATTAAAATGTCACATTTGAATTTGGTTTACCAATCAAATGCATTTATTATATATTTTACTTTTGAACAAACTGTGCACGCAGCCTATCTATCCGGTGATCACTGCGCCTAATGTCTGCATTCACCTCTCTTCACTTCATTCTGGTGTAATCTAGAAACGGTCATGCAAAGAACAATCTTCGATAAGTAAAAATGTCAACTATTCTAAAAAAAAATAGTGAGAGAAAAAAATGAGGAGAGCGGGGAAAACATGAGTGAGTCACTAAAATCCACAGCTAGTTTATATTACTAAAGCTGATGATGGAGTGGGAGTTGTGGAACCGCAAATGGACCGGACACATGAGCAGATAAAAACACAGCGTCATCATCCCCACAGATTTTAGGTTAGTTTGATTCTTAACTTGATAGATGTTGCTTTTTGGGTTTGAACTAAACTCTATAGGCCTAGTATATTCGCTTATGGGTTGAGAAATTCATTTTACATCATTCATGATGTAAGCTTTTCATTTAAACGCATTTTAAGCATTTTGGTTTAAAAACTAATTTAACTGTTCAGGGACATTAAGCAGTGGGACAGAATTCATTTTGGCAAATGCGCGATAAACAATAATGTAAATTAAACATTAGAAAGAAAATCACTCACTCTCCTTGACCAAATCGCTTTTGTGAAATAATGTATATTGAATTTATGCAGTGTTACTATTATTACTATTCAGTCTTTTGTAATTCATGACTGTTTACTTGTCTTCAGTAAGTTTGTTTTTACTTAGGCTAGTATTTTTTATTTTTTTATTTTGTGATATTGGAAATGGTAACGTGAAATTGCAATGCATCAAAAATTTTGATTAGATAAAAATCCTATTTTAAGCTATATATATATATCATTATTGTGATGGGGGGGGCCTGCAGTAAGTCATAGCCCCGGGGCCCAGTGAGGTCTTAATGCGGCCCTGACTATTTGGTATTAGCTATCCTAAATCTGATTCTTTATTTTACATCAGCTGTCATGCAGGTGTCGTGCAGTCTTGTAGATTTCAAGTGGGTTTGCTAAACAAAAAAAAAAGAAAATGCTCCAAAGTGAGGTCTGTTCTAGTGCATCACACACACGTTTGAGCTTTGATGCACACTTTTGTAATGAACATTCATTTATTTACCATTTACTTTTATCTGCCATAAGACTATCTGAGACGTATAATGCATTGTTTTGGGTTGCATCTTGCTTTGGACTTAACGACAGACTGGCATTCTGACACCGCAAGCTTCATGCTTTCTAAACTTATCTCCACATTTTCCGTTTATGTTGCAATTATTCCTGCTTATTGTACAAATAAAATACAAGTCATTTAAATTATATTCATAATTGTGACCAAACAGTCTGTTTACAATGTCTACCAGTGTAACATGTTTACATCTACCAATGGCTTCATACAGTGGACACACACACACATATATATATACTCTATATATATATATATATATATATATTGGGTTCATTTTAAATAACTTTAATGTACTTGAAGTGAGCACACTTCACACTAGGAAAATACAAGTATCAGATTGGGACTTTGTATCAGCAGATACTCAATTCAATGACTCGGACTGGATCAGGGGCACAAAAAACCTGATCGGGACATAGAAGCTGCATAACAGCTATATATAAACAAACCCATCGTTCAGTTACATTGGTTATTTGATTAATGGACAGAAAAAAAGACACAGAAAGGTCACATATTATAACAAATCTTCCAATGTAACCTCTGAAACACTGCAGCTAGAAATTTATGTTTTTTAATAGTGCATTATATGTCATCAGAACATTACCCATTACTGAACCCATGGATCCCAACATCAAGCTGACATAGTCAGTCAATTACAACTTGAATTACAAAAATCTTACTCAAAAAACTATGTTGCCCTCACAGCTCCTCATGTTTAGGCACTTCATCATCCTCATTTACTATGATGTTCAGTTCGTCTTCAGTTATCTTGCCATCTGCATTGCGATCTTGCTTTTTGAACATGTCCCTTAGGATAACGTCACTGTCTACTCCTGGGTGGAGGCGGCCCCTGCCTTCAGCCACCTGTAGCTTAATGAATGCTGAAAACTGCAGAAGAAAACAACAAAAACCAGTTGGTGATCAGATGTGACAAACAGTACCAGCATCTCACATGTCATATTAGTCACATACTGTAGGTCTATGTGCGAATGCACATAGTATTTGTGCGATAGGACAGGGTCTGTTTAATTGTATGCTGACTTGAGAAATCATGTTAATTCTTGTGCACAGTGGACAGACAACACAGACTAACACACGATGCGTAAATGTTTTTACCACAACCCAAATGATGGATCGGAAATTTTTTTTATAGCAACCTGTGCGTGTGTAGCTTTAAGAGAGCAAACAAACATCTGTATTAAATCCTTGGGCTGTGTTTGTGTTTTTTCTCCACCATCTCTCTCTCTATTTTACTTTCTTAGTTGCCAACAGTTAAAAAAACAGGACTCCAGACCATCCAGCACCAGCTGTGATTTCCTCAACCACCCCTTTTGTTGTTATTGTTAATTAATTAATTAATTTTTAGATTGATTTATTGATTGATTAGTTTTGTGTTATGTCATGGACAGTACATATATTGGTGTCTTCTTCCTATATATCTCATACCATGAAAAAAGATTTTGTTCATATTGCCCACCCCTTAATTTAGAGTTTCACAACTGAACTAGATATATGTTGAACTCAATATTATATGTATTTATGTTAAAAAAATATATATAATTTTTTTTAAAGCAGGCTCATATATATATATATATATATATATATATATATATATA
>NW_015549589.1:122658-125288 GCF_001515605.1 Sinocyclocheilus anshuiensis | reverse complement strand
GCGGCGCGATGCAACGCAACGTGTAAAAAGACAGTATAAGTCATTATAATCCATAATCATGTCCCCACTGGATGCAACGAATGCCTCGTTTATAATGGGTTTTCATGTTTTTGAATCTTCGCTCTGGCCGGACAGGGCATCACAATATGGTACCTTGCATTTATATGGCTGGCTAGCATATTCACTTGAGATTCCTGCAGCGCGCTTTCAGAGTTCTCTGAAACTCAACAGCTAGATAAGTAAACGGTTTTCACTCTGATGTCAGTGCATCATTGCGTTCGTCAGATGTACATTTTTAAACTAGAAAACATACAAGTGTAAAACTATGTGCAGGTTATTCGCGTGAGGAGTAATTAAGCATGTCTTGTCATATAACAGCAGTGGCATTAGCAGCAGCAGCAAGCAGTTTTCTTAGTTTATGTATGTGAGAATACAACGTCGAACGTCGCAGATTTTAGAACAGTAAAGTGAATTGGTGATTACCTTATTTGCCCAAAATCTCCAATGCTTTTAATATCTTTCGTGGGCATTCATTTCTACATTAACCGCGAACTGATCGCTTTCAAATGCACACCTCACTTGTGGGGTCAGTTTGCAGTTGTTCACAGTTTTAAGTCAAGGTGAACCCGTATAACTGTCTTTCATAAACGTCATATGTCATACTGTCAACAGCCTTACCTATTTTAATGAGCAACAGAAAATAATATACCTGCTCATACGTGTACTCGTGCCGCATTGCAATGCACTTAGTCAGAAGAGGGAGCGCTCATTCTTAAAGGGGCTCACTTTCACTCGTTACCTTGGTTCAGCGATAGTGAAGAGTTTATTATAAAAGTCATGTTTAGTGATAGTTTAAAGATAATTAATCATGAATTTGTTTAAAATATGAAGATGCTACTAATAATAAATAATTTCCAATCAGTAGCCCATGTACAATGTAGCTAATAGTAGGACACTCTTAAACTGGAATTTACTATTTGTGTATTCAGTTGGGCTTACAGCAAATATAGTACTTTCATAGAGTGTAGCAGCAGTATCATTGAATTCAGATCGAGTTATTAGCAAATTGTTAATAGCAGTATGCATAGCAAATCAAGTCAAATTATCACTGTTTATAGCAGCAGCAGCAGAAAGTGTCTGGTTGCATGAAATTTCAGTGTAGTGTTAATTTCGTTAACGAAGACTATGACGAAAAATGTTCGTTGACCAGCTTTTTTCCCCATGACTAAGACTAGAGGAAGACGAGAGGACAATAAGGTCAATAAACGATAATTAAGACTATATCAACATGCAATTTCGTTGACGAAATAAGACGAGACTAAAATGTATTCAAAAAGATAAAAATTTTTTTTACCAAAAACCTCTTTATTTTCGTCAAAAAAAGGAGACAAAATGTTACTGCAGACTGCTCTACACGCCTCTACCACGTGAGCTTTCATGAGTGCGGTTGCCAGATATCAAGAGTTATAATCCCCGAATCAGAGCTTCGCTGTTACAAGCATACATTTTCTGCCTGGTGTGTTTTGCTTATTTTAAGCAATCTGGCAACCATGCGCACGCCCTCGCTCCTCATTGCAGAAGCGCCGATGATCTGAAAAACAAACAAGCTGGAGTTTAGGATCTAAATGAAAGCGTCATTCAGCCGGTCAGTGTTGTCAAAATTAATACTGCTGTACGGTTAATTAATAATAATCTTATTGCTAAAATGTCAAGTTTTCATTGACTAAAACTAGACTAAAATACTTCAGGTTTTCTTAGACTAAAACGTTGAGACTTTTAGTCGACTAAAACTTGACTAAAACTAAATAGGATAAGGTTGACTAAATATGATAAAAACTAACAAGGACATCTTAGCCCGAAGACTAAGACTAAAATGAAAATAGCTGACGAAATTAACACTATTTCAGTGATAACACATGGGGTAAGTAACTCTTTTAAGTTGAAATAGGCTTTTATAACTTTGTTTATTTACCAGATTTTGTGAACTCTTCAAAGCGAAATAGGCATTATTTGTGTATTTTTCAGTGATAACACATGGGGTAAGTAACTCTTTTAAGTTGAAATAGGCTTTTATAACTTTGTTTATTTACCAGATTTTGTGAACTCTTCAAAGCGAAATAGGCATTATTTGTTTGCGTTTCATTGTTTATTAAAGACGCTTGTATTAATTCTAAGTACTTTCGTGCAGCTGTAGCAGCAGTATGCATAGCTATTCAGATCGCAATTTTTAGCGAACTTAATAGCAGCAGAATGGAATAGCAAATTCACATGCATGTTAGAAATAATATTAACAGCAGTCTGCATAGCAACCAATTATTATTGCTAATATAATTATAATATTAATATTAATAATAATTAATCAACATTTAAAGGTCCCATATTGTCAAAACTGAAATTTCCTGGCTTTTTTCACAATAACTGAGGTCTAGGGGCTATTTAACTACCATATAAGTTTCAAAACTGTCAGTCCACAGTAAAATGCACACAGCCTGCATAAAGTAGCTGTGATTTTTCAAGAACCTTTGTGACTTCCGTAAAAAGTTGACGTCAGAACTACGCAGTCACCGCCTTCAGTCACCACCCCGAGCACCGCCCACAGTCCCACTCTCCTTTTGCCAAACCCCCAGACA
>NW_015549589.1:113748-122406 GCF_001515605.1 Sinocyclocheilus anshuiensis | reverse complement strand
TGTTAGTGAATATTATCAATAGCAGCAGTAGCAGAAGTTTTGTTGCGTTGGCCGTATCGCACTGCATACATTGCGGACCGCTTTACCTATCGTTACGGGTCAACTGATTTGGTCATATTGTGCCGGTCGTGTCTGGCGTAGACACCATGTTAGAGTAAAATAGGCATTCGCCTAGCTACTTGTATGCCTAATTAATGGAGCTCTCAGCAGTTCAGTCTCTTGTGCAGTAACAGCAGCTTGCATAGGTATTCAGTCATAGAGATTTTTCTCAGCAGCAGCATGCACAGCATTTCTATATTGCGAATTTTAATTCGGACACAATTAATATAAAAGCAGACAACTGCATTTAAATATAGTCACTGTAGTGTCCTGCTCAAGGCCATCTTGGACTATTATTTCGCCAAATATTTTGTTAGCTTATTAATAAGTTAAAGGTACGTATTTCCATTGCAGTAACGATGATGAACGTTAATGGAGAGAAAAAAAAATTACAACTCTTGAATGACAAATTTAAAACTATTTGCTCAGGCCGCCGTAGCCTGAGTCAGGTGGTTGCTGGGGGTTACTTCATCTATCAGTCTACAGTATGATTCCTGTTTGTTAATGACACACACAGTGCGCATTTCTACCTAGGTAAGTTTGAGCTATTGGCTCAGACAAACATAGTTATTTAGGTCATTAGTTAAATAAACCTAAGGGTACAGCACCCAGGTTCACATTGTTAAGCCACTAGTTAATTTATCTGGGCTCCATTAGCCCAGAAACACATTTAACTCAGGTCACTAGTTTAAGCTATCTGGGTGTGTGTGTGTGTTCACTGCTGTGTGTGTGCACTTTGGATGGGATAAATGCAGAGCACTAATTCTGAGTATGGGTCACTATACTTGGCCACATGTCACATCACTTTACTTACTTTAATATGCAATATAAATATTTTAAATTATCAAAATAAATGAGCAGCTGCTTCTGAGGCAGAATCAGTCCTGGGCATATGACACCACAACTACAGGG
Source organism: Sinocyclocheilus anshuiensis (assembly GCF_001515605.1). Classification (NCBI taxonomy): domain Eukaryota; kingdom Metazoa; phylum Chordata; class Actinopteri; order Cypriniformes; family Cyprinidae; genus Sinocyclocheilus; species Sinocyclocheilus anshuiensis. The sequence goes on along the minus strand of NW_015549589.1, from coordinate 121,395 downwards.
TGTACAGTGATTTATTCTTTCGCCAAATATTTTGTTAGCTTATTAATAAGTTAAAGGTAAGTATTTCCATTGCATTAACGTTGATGAACGTTAATGGAGAAAAAAAAATTACAACTCTTGAATGACAAATTTAAAACTATTTGCTCAGGCCGCCGTAGCCTGAGTCAGGTGGTTGCTGGGGGTTACTTCATCTATCAGTCTACAGTATGATTCCTGTTTGTTAATGACACACATAGCCCAGAAACACATTTAACTCAGGTCACTAGTTTAAGCTATCTGGTCAACCGATCAGGTACACACAGCAATAGTTTACTAGCGTTAAGCCATTTGGCAAAGCCAGCCCAGGCTCACATAGATAGCAAACACACGGTCTCAGGCTCTCCACGGAAGTCGTGGCCTAATGGTTAGAGAGTCAGACTCGTAACCCAAAGGTTCCGGGTTCGAGTTTCGTACCAGCAGGGATTGTAGGTGAGGGGAGTGAATGTACAGCGCTCTCTCCCACCTTCAATACCACGACTGAGGTGCCCTTGAGCAAGGCACCGAACCCCCAACTGCTCCCCGGGCGCCGCAGCAAAAAATGGCTGCCCACTGCTGTGTGTGTTCACGGTGTGTGTGTGTTCACTGCTGTGTGTGTGCACTTTGGATGGGATAAATGCAGAGCACTAATTCCGAGTATGGGTCACCATACTTGGCCACATGTCACTTCACTTCACTTCACTTCTCTCTAGAGCAGCAGCAGTACATATGTCTTGGCAATAGATCTGGTTGTTCTGGGGGGTTTTATCTTTTATATTCTTTCTGCCTAATAGGGATGATTTAAGCATATTATTGTATAGCAGCAGCATACATATTTAATTGTTTTGTTTCTTCTTCCAGCTTTGTTGGGGGGCTTTTTATATGCTATTTTTGCAGCAGCAGTATGTCTTAAATACTCATGGCACCGTATCGCCATATGCATTGGCAGTAGCAAGTTCCTGTACTTGCTTGCAGCAGCAGCAATAATCTACAACTACAGCAATAACCAACAGCAGCAGCAATTCAGCAGCAGCGTAGCAGATCTGTTCCGCCAAGACCAAATACATTGACATTGTCATATCCATCACCATGCTAAAATGTTCCGAAAGTTGTCATGATTGAAATAGAATATATCCATTTTTTTTTTCAATCAGTTGTTTATGTTAATTTAAGATACAACTGACTGTGTTTACATGAGAACTCCACACTTTTGTCATTTGTACATAATTGTGTGTATGTCTTACCATTCAATCGCATGCTGTCTGAGAGAGGCAGCCTTCTGAATGTGCTTCAGGTGTGTGTCAATCAGTGCGAGAGCCGCATTGAGTCTCTCAAAGTTTTCTGTCCTTTTCAAGTTCAAAGCCTTCTTCACATACACACTGCAGTATGATTAGTGACATACTACAGTGCACATATCAAACAAAGTGGGGGTAGAGTTTCAGATGGAAATTCTAAATAATGATAGTTGCTGTTGAATTTTGTTACTTTTACGACAAGAATAGCAGAGGTCCCTGGTGAGCTGCAGGTATATATTTACATGTGGTAATGCAGCCACTTCTTTTTTAGGTCCAATTATTCCCTTATTAACTTATTAGCATGCATATTACTAGCATTTGGCTGTTTATTAGTACTTTGAAAGCATATATTAATGCCTTATTCTGCATGAACATATTTTAGATCCCTTAATATTACCACATACCTAGGCTTAACAACTTACACACTATTAATAAGCAGTAAATTAGGAATTTGAATTTGTAGTTAATAGTTAGTAAATATTGAAAAATGGTTCTTAAATTAAAATGTTACCCTTTTTTGTCACTAACAATCCGAATATTCTTGCATATTTTGATTTATGTTTGTAGTAGGGATGTAACGATTAACCGCGAGCCGGTTGAAAATCGAAGAGATTTCTTTTTTTTTGTGTTACTTATTTATTTGATTTGGGGCTTGTTTTAAAATTTCAATGTAGTTTTTTTATTTACATTTACATTATATTAAAATTATGTCATTTAGCAGACGCTTTTGTCCAAAGCGACTTACAAATGAGGACAATAGAAGCAATCAAAACCAACAAAAGAGCAGTAATATGCAAGTGTTATATTAGTATATTATTATAGTGTTATATTTCAATTTCACAAAGAAATGTGCAGCATTTTGTCCAAGCAATAATAAAAGGACACATTTAATTTATAATTTGTCTTAAATCTCATTTTGTTAAAAAAATAAAATAAAATCATGAATCGAATCAAATCGTGAAATCAAAATTGTGAATCGAATCGAATTGTGAGTTGAGTGAATCGTTACATCCCTAGCTTGTAGTTGTAAACTGTTAATTTTGACAGCAAATTTAGATTTTGTTTTAGTCAGTCTTTGGCATAAAATTACATTTAGTTTTAGTCACATTTTAGTCATCTGAATTGTTTTAGTCTTAGTCTAGTTTTAGTCAACTAAATATCATAAGACTTTAGTCGACTAAATATACAGTAAATGTAGTCAACTAAAATCTAATGGGTTTAGTTACAGTGTAATGCATTTATTAGGCATTTCTCTAAAATTTCCAAACTCATTATGAATTCCTGGAGAAAACATCTGGTAATATGAATGATTTGAACATGCAATATAGACACAACTGCTTTGACACATAACATGTCTTTATCTCAAAATTAAATAAAACCACTTCTCATAAAGAAACAAGAACGTGGTCCTCTTTTAAAACACCAAATGAAATACCTGTTATATAATGTGCATTCTTTATAACAACTTGCATACAACATCCTTCATTCTTTCAAGCAGACATATTTATATAAATTAAAATTAGATTAATCCTTTTTAGGGCTACTAAAGTGAATCATTCATTCTCTCTCTCTTTTGTTGATTCATTAATAATAAGGACAAAGACAACAACTACATTAGTCTTAAAAACTTAAATTAGTCCCTTTAAATCTGAATGCACACATATTCAATATACTGGCGATATTCTCCCAACAGTTTACATTAAAGGGGTCATATGATGCTGCTAAAAAGAACAGTATTTTGTGTATTTGCTGTAATGAAATGTGTTTATGCGGTTTAAGGTTAAAAACACACACTATTTTCCACATACTGTACATTATTGTTTCTCCTCTATGCCCCGCCTTTCTTTTTTTTACAAAGCTCATCGGTCTGAAAAAGCGAGGTGTGCTGTGATTGGCCAACTATCCAGTGCGTTGTGATTGGCCGAATACCTCAAGCGTGAGACGGAAATGCGGCCGGCGATTTCGACGAAGGAGCGTCCGCAAGGACATGTGACGACCCCGGGCTGGACTCCGCTTTGTCCACGGTGAAAGCCGATCCGGCGATCGACAGCGCAAAGTTGTAGTATTTCCCCATCGACCAGCACGGATCAGCTCCAGGCATGACGAAGCGATATTGTCCTCTTTTGGAAGACCAAACAAAGTAGTTTCACTTTTACAACGAAGCACACAGCGTCTTTACGACATGGCAGTGGAAACAACAAAACTACAGTGAGAATAAAAGTTACGCCTTCTTTCTTTGCGTGAACATTTGGGCGGCGTTATGCAAATCTTCCCACAGAGCGACGTAGATATGTGGGGGCGTGTTAGAACGAGCCGTTTTAGGTAGGTGTGGCTGACTCTTAACTTTTATAAAGAATATCTCTTTGGATTTGAGACTTTAGTCTTTGCAACTTTACAGATCTTCTTTATGCACCAAGAGCTTGTAACACTCCAAAGAGAAAGGAAACATTTAAATCGCATCATATGACCCCTTTAACTTAAGATGTAAGTTACATGTGTGTGTTTACATGAATACTAGTCAAAAAGGACAATTTGAGATCGTTTTGTGTGTATTTCTTCATTAAGATGCGAGAGAGAACTGAATTCAGTAATCGTGCACTGTTTGAGAGGTGCTTTTGTGCAGGATTCGGCTGTGTGCACTCAGAAAAACGGACCGAATTAAGTGCTCTTTTGCATCGTCACACTTTTCAAATGTATCCATATGTCTGCTCTTCTCTTTCTCCCAGACACTGACATTTTTTATGTTTTATGAGCTGTGCAGAAATTTTATGATCAGAGAGTTACAGTTCAAATGTATGCATTCACCCTCCTTCCCATGCGGGAGATTCATTCTGACTGGATCTCTGTCCAATCGTATCTCCCTAATATTTCGTCTCGGTTTTTATTTGTTGATGAAAATGTCAATAGATTTTCGTCATTGTTTTTGTCATTCAAAACGAGTTTTTATTTCGTTATCGTCTCGTTTTCGTCTGTGAAAAAATGTCTTTGACGAAAATCATGATGAAAATTTTTTGTCTTAACACTGGTTGTAAACCATTATTTGTGGTAAATCAAATAGATAATTTAAATAAAATTAACAATGCTGTTCTGCGGTGAGAGACATCTAGAGGTGAATGAAGATCGTTGCGTAATATAAGGATGTGTAGAAGACTGTTAAATAAGGAAAATAAAAATAAGGAAAATAAATATAAAACCAATGGATGAGTGAAAATACGGTTTTAAAAAGAAAGTCAAGCAAGGGAAGCTGAATTGCTACAAAAGCTACAAACAATCCCTAGCTTTTTTAAATAAAATGCAAAAATGTATTATAACAACATTGTTTCTCCTGAACCTAGCAAAAGTAAAGCTAGTGCCACGCTAGCCGATTCAGAACAACTCTGTTGGAATGGAGGGTGTCACGTTTAGAAACTGTTGTTGTTGCTCCTCATTCAGTGAGCCTGCCACACTCACTGATTAACCCTCAGGGGTCGACAAATGTGCTGGCACGTTTTGTGGCATTTTGTCCTGATAACGCCCAAAATAACTTGATTACTCATCATTCAAATCTATAAAGGGTCTACTTTTATTTGTGTACACTCACAATATCAACAAAACATGGTGCATTTGTAAAATAAAGAAAATTTACAGGGTGCACTTTCAGCCATCTTGGTCTCTGCGAATATCTGTTTGAAACGCGTCACGAAAAAGAACCAAAATTCAGTGAATACTTGACACACAGACATATATCTATAGAAAGCTTGAAGTGTCTACTTTTAAATAAGTCTTATCGAAAACAAATACAGGTGCATCTCAATAAATTAGAATGTCGTGGAAAAGTAAAAATGTTTTTTTATTGGTCTTATGAAGTGTTCTAATTTGTTGAGATAGTGAATTGGTGGGTTTTTGTTAAATGTGAGCCAAAATCATCACAATTAAAAGAACCAAAGACTTAAACTACTTCTGTCTGTGTGCATTGAATTTATTTAATACACGAGTTTCACAATTTGAGTTGAATTACTGAAATAAATGAACTTTTCCACGACATTCTAATTTATTGAGATGCACCTGTATTCTGTGATAAAGTAATCAGTATGAAACCATTGCAATGTCCAGTTTTCCCATCTGACTTCATTATCTTTAATGTGTTCATGCCCATGAGCCGAGTGCGGCTCTTTATATGATAATTAGCCATGTGAGACACACAAGCATGTAAACGCCCACATCACCTCCATACACAAAGCCAGTTCATCTCGCCTACTTTTCATTTCTGGAAGAAGACGCGTTGAGAGGAATAACCCAGAATTTAGCTCAGAAGAAGACTGAGAAGAATAAGCTTTGTATTTACCCAGCTAACAAAAATACGTGACTGTTACATAACTGCAACATAATCTGGTGACCAAAGTTTCGTTGTGGCAACCGAAAAAAATAAAAGTTTCACAAACAGACTTCTCTAGTTTCTTGTTTTAGTCATTTAAGTTTAAGTGAAGACCATAAAATTGCTTGATCTCAGACAAGAATCATGAAGAATCGCAACTGAATGAGGGAAATGCCTGAGGGAAATATCTGTATCAGATATGAGAACCAGAACAGAACTGCTTGTCAGTTCTTTTAAAGATGATCATTGGTTGGAGCCATCATGCCTGTATGTCCTGGCCCTCCAATAGCCTTCGATATTTTCTAACAAAACCAAAGTGTATTTTCAGTTGGACAACGAATTATCTCAGCAGTTGAATCAGTGCAGTCATAGAGAGTGACAGTCGGGTTCCAGAAGTAAAAACTTTTTTTTATCCATAGGGAAATTGAGTTTTTAATGATAACTTAAAACCCTTTAAAGACCTGTTGTAAGTTCACATCTGTTCACATTATTTCAGACATGCTTTTTTTTTTTCTTTTTGTAGTATAGTGTTTAACAGCGGAATACATGAAAAAAGTATGAGAATAGAACACAAATAGCTTTAAACTTGTTTGTAAATAGACTGGGTGGTACATTTTCTGGCATGTTGATATCACAATAATTCTCAGAAAACCAGGTGCTTTATAATTAATCAAATTTATTTTTAGATTTATACTTTTAAAAACAATAACATTTTGTGTGAGGCCTATATAAAAAGATGAATTAAGAACTGAGTGGTCCTTAAACTGATAACCCATCAGTTCAAGGACTACTCAGTTCTTAATTCATCTTTTTATATACTAAGAAGGAAATAGCTTCATTGACAGTAATAAGCCAGACAGCAGAGAGCATACCTCTTCCAGTGGTACCTCCTGGTCTTGGTTCATGTCCATGGCAGGAAACAGTGGCTCAGGACTGTCCTGCAGCCATATGAACAAAAAGCCCTCAGGAACACCCTTCTGCAGCTGTAGCAATTCCAGCTCAAACAGCAACACTGCACTACTGGGTACACCCAATGCTGCGGGAATGGAGAGAGAGACAGACAGAGGAGATCAGGGGAAACGGGCAGATCTAATAGACCAAAACCCTAGATGATATAATACTTTAAAAAGCGAAAAGAAGCATGTTTTTGCAATCAGAATTTTAAACGGGTAAACTCCTGGAAAGTTTTCAGTTCAAGGAAAGTTCTGATGGATGACGACTGTAATCAAGGTAAAGATGATTACAGTGGTATACAGGAGTCATATATTAGGCACACGGGAGTCTAATGTTACTGATGTGCAACTGAACCATGTGTGTGCTTTCGCACAGTGATCACTACAACATTATGTTTTTGCATGAACACATTTCAATATATAATCGTGTAGTCGTCAAAATTAATGTCCTGTGAGTTTTTTATAAAAGATTCTGGCTAAAGAAGTATGTGAGGGTCAGTGGTGTAACCCTTGGTGAATTTCTATAAAAATGGTTATGTTCATTTTTATTTTTATTTATGTTTTTTTTTTTTGCATTGCAAGTGTTTCCATTGTTAAAGAAAAATGTACATGTTCAGACATGTTCATGTCAGAAGTTTAGTTTATTTTAACATTATTGGTTGAAAAACAGCTTAATTCCGCGTATTAGTTATGGCACCTGTGATTGTCCTGTGCTTATGTCAGTCAAGAGAGTGTATATTTTTTGGTAAAAGCAAGTGCGTATGTTATCAGCATGATAACAGATAATGCGGCATTAAATATAGTCTAAACTGTATTGATTGAGTGTTAAGTAGCATAGTATTCTGTTGTGAAGTCGACAACGTTGAGTTTTGGAAGAACTCAATTTAAAGCCTAATTGCTATTGCAGTGAATTTTAGGAAAGGAACTTTAATAAAGTTCATCACTTACGTCGGCAAATTTGAAAGAATCAAAGGTAATCTAAATGATTGCTGTGAACTGTTATTGCATTGATCGATGTTTGGGGGGGGGG
>NW_015549589.1:107010-113375 GCF_001515605.1 Sinocyclocheilus anshuiensis | reverse complement strand
TCATGTGACACGCAGCAGCCACGATAGCACTGTATAACTGATATAGCCTTATGTTTTTTTTTTTCATTTTTATTCAAAATATTCTCAAACGTGTTAACTATATCATGGAATATCTCGATTCTCACATTTGTGTAAGAAAATGCATTTTGCACCTTTATATATTATGTTAGTTGATCTATAACGGGCGATGGGCAAAGTAGCTTAATAGTGTAATCTATTAACTACGCATAAAAACCCCTCTTTTTACTTAAGTACCAGATATGGGTGTCATGCCATAAAATATTTTTAATACGACTGACTTTGTATTTAACGTGAATTTAATAAAAACATTGTAAGTTACTAATTATAACACTTTCATTGTACAGACAGAGAGCAAAAAAATACATTTTCAAAGAACATTTTCACTGACTTCTGTCAAGCTGAGTTCAAACAAAAACTCCTAATATAATCACTGAAGCTGTTTACACTGTGAAATGAATATCTTACTTACATTGTACACACATCTGCACTTTGCTGTTTCTGATGAGAGAATTCAGTCAGCGAGCGCGCTCAGTGAACAAAACCCCGGCATTTCAGCGATGACTCATCTGAACGCCTCTGACTGGCCATTGCATTCATAAGCTCAACAAAATCGTGCGTGATATGTTATAATGCGCAGCGCTGTAAAAACACGTCTGTCTCTGGCTCAGCAAACGCAGATTTGAATGTAGCAGCTGGTGATGTGCCGCACTGAACGATCTAATCACACTGGTGTAATTGTATCAAATATAAAAATATTATTTGGCTATTTTTTGTCTTGTGGAAGCTGCATTCAAAATCTGCTTGGCTCAAAAATCTGAGGGGGCACGTGCCGTTTGTATGACGCCTCTGCCCTAAACGAACAGTGCATAAAGGTTAAGGATTGCCTGACCCTTTCCACTTTGTTGAATTTTTGAAGGAGAGAAGTGTTAGTCCTTATTTAATACTGTGGAATAAGTAGTGATAAAATTAATAACTGAGCATGCTGTGTAGCTGCATCTTGAAACTTCAGAGAAATAACAATAGGAAAGGAAACACGCATTTGTAGATTGGCATACTTAAAACATACATGCACACAAGAATATTATAATGCCTGTACGGATATAAACATATTCAGGCTGCAACCCAAATATAGACCTTAAATGGAATTTGATGTGCATGTAAATATAGTCAATATTTCTCTTAACTTTTGTCTCGTTGTACTGAGCTCATCGTAATGCATTCTGGGATTAGAATTCTAAGTGTAGGATATAAATGTGATGCTTCCTTGGATATTTCCGAGCGCATAATGAAAGCATACTTTTTTCTGCAAAACTTTTTGAACAGCCAACTGGAAACCTAGTGAGGAGACTAGGTTTTGTAATAGTGCAATTATTTTGAAACACCACTGCACAAACTGAATTGACATTCTAAAAAGTTTTTGAAGTTTATTTTGAGTGCGTTTACTGACCTCCATTGGTGCCGTGTGCAAGGTGGGGCGGCACAGTGATCTCTCTCCTTTCTAATACACACATGCCCTGCAAACCTTCATCCAGACCGGCGATCAACTTCCCTTGACCTAACGTGACACGTGGGGGTTCTGGGAAATCATCTCTGCAGATAATACATTACTAATGCTTAGAATACTAACAACACCCCCACAATTTTATTGCAATTTTTATTTGACTAAAGTGTGTTCTGCACACCTATCCATTGATAATCTTACTTATACCAAAAAATGTCATGCCGATTTGTGAACCTTAGTTACACCATGTTCGACCATCAATAGTCACCCTTGTTAAATTAATAAATAACCACACATAGTGCAAATGGAGAGCACTTACGAAGAATAGAGATGTGTGGCATCCAGCAGAGAGCAGTTGTAGCGGTACATAATCAGGTCATTTGCAGCACTTGTCAGGTTGCAGTCAGCTGGTTTGTAGATCACTTTGATGTCCACTTGGTCTTTAGGGTTGTGAAAGTCAATGATATGCAGGTCAAAGATGAGCACGGCAGATCCTGGGATCAGCTCACCTGAGAATGCAGAGCAGATGAGAAAAATACAGTCACATCCCTCTCATTCCTCTTTCAAATTCAGTCATCTATAATGTTAAATAGATTAAACACAGTGAACTACTGCATGTACCATGTAAAATATCTTTATGCCTACAATGATAAGTTTTGTAATTTTATAGCCTATCAGATCATTGAAAAAGTTATTGAAACTAAACACAAGAATGCATTCTGTAACATTTCAGCATGCTTATGTTGCATTATGTAAATTAAAAGCTTCCTGTGCTTTTTTCTTCTCTTCTAATTTCCTTCTAATAGTCACCTGATCCATTCTCTCCATAGGCCAGATGAGGCGGCACAGTGACTCGTCTCCACTCACCCACACAGACCCCCTGCAGGGCTTTGTCAATGCCAGCAATCACATAGCCCATGCCAATAAACGTGTTGTAAGTGCTGTTTCGAGAATAACTGAGGATGTTTTTAAAAAATATATATTAAAGTTAGTAAAATATACAAGATTTGATGTGTTAGCAGTCTCGTGAAATATAAATGATCTGCATTTTGCTAATGGCAACACTTCAACACAAACATCTGCAATACACTTCGTTATATGAAATTATCTCTTTTCTGAATGCCAGACTGACCTGGAATCGAAGACAGTGCCGTCTTGAAAGGTTCCATTATAATGGTAGCGTATGAAATCTCCCACCACTGCCCTTCTCCGGCATGGCTGTGGGATCTTTTGAACCTCCACATTCACATCATCCTTCACGTTATACACGTCCACCAGTAACACGTCAAAAACTAGAGTTGCATATGGAGGGACCTTTGTACCTAAGGGTGAAGTTCCTTTAGACTATGCTTCAAACAGATCACATTTTCTGAAATCCAGGATCTCAAAAAAGATTAAAAAATATATTTCACTTCAAAAATATGGTCACACTTTACTTTATGTTTTACACCTTATGAGTTTTATAGCTGTAAATGTATAATAATTTACAGTAAAAATAAATGTAAGGTGTGTATAATAAATGAGTAAATATCAATCAATATCTGTCATATAAATCATGAAAGTAATTAATAATTATACCATATCCTTTGTCATCATAAGCCAGAAATGGTGGGATAATAATCAATCTCCTCTCCCCAACACACATGCCCAGAAGGCCTTCCTCCATGCCTCTGATGAGACTGCCCTGCCCCACATATGTGTCATATGTTGAGTTTCGAAGATGGCTGTGATAAGAATTTACAGGCAAAATAAAATAAAATAAAAATGAATCATTAATTTTTTTTTGTATTATATGGCTTTGCTAATAAATACTTTGCTAGTATTTATGTGCAGCACTTTGGTCAGCTTTGGCTGTTTTTAAATAGAAAATAAATGTGCATGTGTTTAGAAATAAATGTGCCTTACCTTGCCATATAATAATTACATATATACAGTAGTCCCAAAAGTATTCTGACATTTTGAGCCACAATTAAAAATGTAATAAAGTGTTTGCATTATTTAACAAAATATCAAGTGGCATTGGCTTTAAAGAAATATATGCTTTACACTTTTTTAACTTTTATACATTATAAAAGTTTACAGTATAACACAAAGTCAATTCGACTTCAGGCCAGGGATATCAATTTGTCCAGTTAGGTGATTGGATTTTGTTCTCAACGAATTCTGTGACCTGTGCTGGAAAATTTTCAAAAAAGACCTTCAAAATTATGTATTATTTTTTGGAATCGGGCAAAAAATGACTTGAGCTACACCCCTTTGAAGTCAATAGAGTCAGCAAAATCAGTTCTGAGAAAAATCTAGTTAAAGTTTTCTGAAGGTTCAAAAGCAAAATCACCAAGAAATGTTGCATCTTTTCCTCCAAAAACAGTTCAATCAAGAGCAGTGAGTGATTCCCTCTTTTCTTTTATTGTTAGATTAACATTAATGAGAAAGATGGTCTATATATTACAGTAAGGCCTACTGTACTGCACTGATCTAATATGTTACACATGAGATGTTTTTCCCCAACAGTTCCCCAAATGTTCGCTTAAGACAAACTAGATTATGTTTGTGTGAATACTGTAATTCTGTGTATATGTGTTATATATTGGGATTGCGCACCGCCGGAAGAGCCGTTATGTGCGCACTTCGGATGAGAGTCAGTGCGAGCGGAGAAAAGGTACTCCTCTCAAAAAACATACAAATAAAGATAATTTTAGATGTTTAATTACATTGGTATCGCTAGACGAGGGCTTTCACTTAGCTCAGAATTAGCCTGTGCACATTCACACTCATTTTGCCAGCACGGGTTACACACACAATGTATATAAGTAAAGATTTTCAACTTGAATCTTTCATTCATAAAGATCTAATTTATTAATTAAGTGTTCCTTTAATGAGAACAGCACATATAATTAAAAACGAAGACTTTATTTCCCCCCACCAAAATTAGTTTTGTTATTATTTTGGCCTACCTGGAATCAAATAGGTTTCCCACTAACAAAGATCCATTGTAATGATAACGGACAAAGTCTCTGGGCATCACTGTCCTTTTGCAGTTCTGCTGTTTGTGAAGCGTACGAATTTGAACCTTGTCTTCTTTATTCCACAAATCCAGCAAAAGCACATCAAACACCAACGTTGCATCAGGTGGGATTACTAAACCTAGAGAGAAACGCCAGTGCTGAGTCAGATGGGATAACTGAACCTAGAGAAAGTGTGTACTTTTGATAAAAACCAACATGCCCTTTTCTTGTGTGAAAAATGTTAGTAGACTCTACGAACTTACTATATCATGGTCCTAAAATCTCAATAAAGTGTATCAATTAGTGGAATCAAGTGAATATTATTAGAACATTATTAAAGAGGATGGCCACACCTTATGTTTATGATACCATCATGCCAAGTTCAAAACTCTAACACCATAACATTCAGTTCACCATCTGATCACCATCTGTTATCAGTTAGTTTCCATGGTTTTTCATTGAGTTTATTCATTTCATATGAATATGAAATTTAAGCTGTTTCTTTCAATGCATTGTCCGTTGTCGTGTTTTGCTTGTTTGATTCTGTTCATGTTTGCAAGTGTACTGAGTTCTTTGTTAAATAAATTAAATACTGCTGCATTTTAGATTTTTACTCATCATTTATTTCAACCATGCAATGTATCAATTATAATTAATTATTCAAAAAAGACATTTAAGAATGTAGACAGTCATCCAGTGAAACAAAATGATTATTCTTGACATTCTTTTAGGTTTTATGTTTTGTAACCATAAAACAACGTTACCATAATGTTGCAGGGTAGTTATTTTTAAACAACCTAAAATAACAGAATATTCCCTAATAGTTACTTTTAGTTTATTATTTTGCAGCCATAAAATAATGTTCCCAGAACATTGCAGGGTAGTTATTTTTAAATAACCCAAAAATAACGGCTACAAAATGTTCATTAATAGTTATTTTTAGGTTATTATTTTTATAACCATGTAAACTACCCTTACAATTACAAAGTTGCAGATGTTTATGTGTGATGACCTATACAGAGGTCTGAAATTGATTTAATACAGCATTTAATAAAATGTAGAAATTAGATCAATCAAAACACGTTATAATGATCAGATAACTTTATAACTTCAAAATGTATAACAAAAATATTAAAGTGCTCCTATATTGGACTTTTGAAAATTACCTTTCATGCAGTGTGTAATGTGTATGTGAATGTAAAAAAGTCTGCAAAGTTTTAATATATATATATATATATATATATATATATATATATATTACCCCAGTGACTGTCATTGCTGTGTGCAGCTATCTTAAAGAATGTAAGACATTTTAAATAATTATAAGACATTAAACGATTTACCATAATATCATATTTTGAATATGTTCAATAAGTTAATTAATTTCAATTTTCTTTCTGCAGTTTAACTCTGTTTCAACATATTTATTTATCATTATGTGGAACAAATCAGAATTCTCCCACATACCTATGTGATAGAAAGGGTTCTCATTTGGTACATGTTAATGAACAAAAATCCGTATTAGGACAACTGTGAACGCATTAAGATATATTACATTTTTTGTCATCTCTCTCATATTAGAATATGTATTTATTTATTAGGGAAAAAAGACAGTGTTACCAGCTCCCAAGACTCCATATGCAAGGTGAGAAGGTATGGTGATCTTTCTTCGCTCGTTTACACACATGCCCTGAACTCCTTTATCCAAACCTGGAATGACTTTAGATTCCACACCCACCTGCCCCACAAATGGAAAACCCTTATCCAAGCTGAGGGAGAAAGGGAGGAGAGAGAAAAAGAGAAATATACTTTATTCTAATCATTTTTAAAACAAATTA
>NW_015549589.1:101473-106607 GCF_001515605.1 Sinocyclocheilus anshuiensis | reverse complement strand
ATCTTGTAGTATTTTTTTTATTATATTATAAAATATATATATATATATATATATATATACACACACAGTATATATATATATATATATATATATATATATGGGGCATGGGACATGCACAGGGGGTGACTCTGAGATGAGTCTGTAAAAATGTGATTGCCACGTGTGTATATCTAAACAAAATACAATATAAAACAAATGAAACCCGAGTAAACACATAACACAATCACCCATGTGAAAAACAAACTGCTCCTTTAAACTTGGTTTAAATCTGGTTATGCCACCTTTAGCATCAAAAACTGCAAACAAAAGCTTGTGATAACTAACAATCTTTTACAGTGCTGTGGTTGAGTATTGGCCCACTCTTCCTTCCAGAACTGCTTTAGTTCAGACACACTTAGAGTCACTCAGAGTCACGATTCACACAGGAAACACGGGAACGAAGGAACGAGGAGATGAGGAGTAAAGCAAATTTCAAAGACTTTAATAAACACAAAGCTTGGAACACAGGAACACGGGAAATCACAGAGAACACAAAATGACATATAACAGCGGACGCTAGAAACAGGGACACACAGGGCTTAAGTAAAAGGAGGCAAATAAGATCATTAATTAAACAGCTGAAACTAATAGAACTAAATAGGGACAGGAACAAGAAAAACCAAATATGGGCATAATAATCAAATTGGAGCACGTGGGGGAGGAAAACACAACACGAGACATGGAACTGAGTCTGACATTACTCCCCCCTCCTGGAAGGAGGATCCACACAAAATCCAACGGCGAGGGGGGGTGGGCGCTCTGGAGGTCCCTCAGGACAGACACAGGACGGCGGGCGAGCGATACCCGTTTGGGTGCCATGGCGGATCCAACAGTCCAGGAGGCCATGGCGGATCAGACAGTCCAGGAGGCCATGGCGGATCAGAGAGTCCAGGAGGCCATGGCGGAGCCCGCCCCCCAGCCTCTACGGCTGGAGCCCTCCTTGGGCTAAACTCGGGGACGGGGCCCTCACTGGGCTGAACTCGGGGATAGGAGCCCTCACTGGGCTAAACTCAGGGACAGGAGACCTCAGTGGGCTAGACTCGGGGACAAGAGCCCTCACTAGAGGGAGCTCTGGGGCTGGAGCCGACACAGGAGTGACCTCTGGGGCTGGAGCCGACACAGGCGCGAGCTCTGGGGCTGAAGCCGACACTGGAGCGAGCTCTGGGGCTGGAGTCGACACTGGAGCAGGCTTGAGTGAGCCGCGGCTGGCGGGCTTGTCTTCGGAGCGGCTGGCAAGCTTGACAGCAGGGCGGTCCTCATACCACGGGGAGAAAAATGGGAAAACAAAAGACATTTCAATAAAGAAAACAAAAACACGGGAGAAGGGGCGCCGATTACTGTTTTGGTCCGCTGTTCTGTCACGATTCACACAGGGAACACGGGAACGAAGGAGCGAGGAGATGAGGAGTAAAGCAAATTCCAAAGACTTTAATAAACACAAAGCTGGGAACACAGGAACACGGGAAATCACCGAGAACACAAAATGACATATAACAGCGGATGCTAGAAACAGGGACACACAGGGCTTAAGTAAAAGGAGGCAAATAAGATAATTAATTAAACACAGCTGAAACTGATAGAACTAAATAGGGACAGGAACAGGAAAAAACAAATATGGGCATAATAATCAAACTGGAGCACATGGGGGAGGAAAACACAACACAAGACATGGAACAGAGTCTGACAGACACATTGTGGTAAATACATTTTTACAGCACTCATCTCATTTCCTCATTTTATCACATCCTTCTCTCTGCTCATCTCTACCTGTTCCACCTTTCCTCCACCCACTCCACCACCTTTTAGAAATACATCTCTTTTAGGCATACATCTCCAACTAAAGCAAACACTGACCTCGATAATGGTAACCTCAAATGAAACTCAATAAATCATCAACATCCTAAACCTCTGTTAATTCTAAAAACTTTAGTAGATGTCTGAGAGAAATAAAGTCAATCTGGTTAGTAATAAATGAAGCTGGTAATGCTGTTTGTGGAGTTGTTTAATCTTCCTCTGCTGAGATCTTGAGAGATTTAGGCCCAATCCCAATTTTATTTTATACCCCTTCCCCTTCACCTACCCCTCCGCCTACCCCTTCCCCTTGTCCCTTGAAACAGAGTGTCATGGGGTAGGGGTGAAAATATTCCCCTAAGAATTGGGACACCACTACTATGCCGTCACACGTCATCATACGTCGTCTAGCTCCTACAATACACACACCTATACTGGTGTGCTGGTGTGTGCATTAGAGCCTTTAATTACCGTTCTATATTAACGTGCTGCTTACTGACACACACACACACATTAGATATCGCGCAGCTCACACATCCAGACATTTCTTTGAGTAACATGACCGTAAATACGAACTCACGATTGAATGTAACATAAAACAAATCATTACTTTTCGTTAAAATCTTTATTAATGCCATGCTTACATTTATGTGTCTTTTTGTGCGCTCGGCAGCCATGTTGCCCCTGAAGCCGGTTTACGCTGAGATAATTCATACCCCTTCGTTTGAAGTGTGGTCCCGAAAAATCTTCGTTTGAAGGGCTATCTGGCCCTTCCCCTTACCCCTACCCCTCCGACCAAAAGAGAATCAAGACAGGGGTAGGGGTGTTCGTATTTACGGTCATGTTACTCAAAGAAATGTTTGCAAAAAATCGCTAAAGTTTGCTATCATCATATCATTAAAAGGGGAAGGGCTAAGGAGTAGAATTGGGATTGGGCCTTAATGTCTTTTATTTGCAGTTGATTTCGGGCTGTGTGCCTTTAAGTCAATTGTAGATGTTGTGTTTCATTTTCTGAGAGTGCAAGCATGATGTTGAACCAACATCACATTGTAACATTGATTTAAAGCCGTTACTGTTGATTTTTTTATTAAATTTCCAAATTTTTTCAAGGTTTATTGCGGGTGCAAAAGTGATGTTAACTAAATTCCACTGATTTACTGTAACATTGTTTCAATGGATGCTTGCTATCTGGGATACCATGTTCATTTGATAATATGACAAATTACAGAGTTCTGTTTGTTGTGTTTGGACAAATGGGACATTGGTACATATATATGATTTGTGTAAAACCGATAAAAATATCTGCAATTGTTGTTGTTGTTGTTTTTCTCCTGCTATATAAAAAAATGTGTTTGCTGTATGAACTATTATGAAAACATTTGAGAATTTTGGAATTTTGTGCACAGTGAAAGATAATGTGAGATGCATTTACATTGTGACCGTGCCTCAGATGCAATCAACAGAAACTGTGTCTGTAAAGGTGTGAAACAAATGGTCCATTCAGTTAGAATAACAAAAGAATAGCATTTCTCAGGAGCTTCTTGTAGATTGCAGGATCTTAACTATTGATTCTAGTCCTTTTGTCTTCAGGTATAAAGGTCTGTCTCACAGACAGAACTTTGGGAGAAGCTAAGATTCTTATAAAGATTAAGATATTTTAAAGACAAACACGCCAACATTGCTGTTGAAGAACTGCTTTTATGATGCGAACAACTGACTATGGTGACATGGCGATTGAGTAGTTTTGATCTGAGAAATGCACCAAAGCAACTGAGAAAAACTGTAAGATTGTGTCTCTAAAACCTGCTCTGCAATTAGTTGTGTAGCATACCAGATGTAAAAACCAACCCACCTTCTTTCTTGAAAAGTTTAAAATGTAATCCCATTTTACCCAAGCAGGAGTTTGTTCAGTAGCTTGTTCAGCTCTCCCTAAAATTGTAAAAGTATTTTTAAATGAATGGGGAGGGCAGTATTACTGCACTCTTTCAATAATGAATGTGCTTACTTTGAATATAAAAATAATTTGTTTATTATAGTAATTATTTCACGCATTTAATTTAAACTATTTTTGAAATACATTTTGTAAAACTGTGTCCTCAACTATTTAACTATTGAATGTTTTATCTAATGGTGTATTTGGGGTAGTTTAGGAATATGATCATGCCAAAGGAACAGTCTGCAGGAGAATCAACAGCTGCAGATGATAAGTGCCCTAAAAATATTTGTGACTCACCCTTATGATAGTTGCTTACGAATGAAAATTAGTGTCTCCAAGATACTGTCTTTAAGAAAAAAACATCATGTTTGGATGTTGCTATAATTATCTGTACTGTTAACCTATCAGAACCTGTAGAAATTATGTCAATATGACTATAAGTATTAATGTTAAGTTAGTTGGAGGCTGGCTCCTCTTAATCATTTTCTACGGCCTTTGGAAGTGTGGATAACTCCGTATCCTCTGTCAACTGACTGAACAAATTTGACTCCTGGTCTGCATTGAGCATATTGGTCTCTATATGGGATTTAACTGTAATTCCCCTACAATAATCCATTTTTTTTTAATCTTTTTTTTTCTATACCACAATGGCATTGTAGGCTACTGCAATTTGTTGTCAGATCACCAGTAAAAGCATACATTCTGTCCAGTGTCTTGCAATCAATATCCTGCATACAGTAATGTGTAAATTTGTACTGTTGAAATTGATGCCTTGAAGAAAAAGAAGCTGATAACATGTTCAGAGGTCAGCTGCACATAAAGGTATGAGTTCACTCACCTGGAGTCAAACTTCCGTCCGTCCTCGAATGTGCCGTTATATTGATACCGAACATAATCTCCGATCTGAACCTCTCTCGAGCAGTGTGTTGGTATGAAGTATCGATCAATAATCACATCTTCTAACTGACTACATGCAACATGTTTGAGAGTGAGGAGAACAGTGAGAGCTGCTGTTATCGCCATTTAAAATAAGAGGATATTTCTCATTCGGTATTCTGCAGGAGAAACAAAAGCAAAACTAAATCAAGCCGTGACAAACGATACTTATAAAAATTTCACTATGCATTTGTTATCCTGAAATCTGTGAAATTATGTGCAAACATGCGTAAAATAACTTGAAAGAAGTTGATGTATACGTAAGCTGTGTAACTGTACTGCGTGTCAAAATCCGCAGGAGCTGCAGCATCAACCCCGCGGTCTTAAACTCCGTTCGGTCACGCAGTCCTAAAGTTTAAGCAACAAGCAGTAGGCTATTCAACAATACAGCAGGCACAAGGAGGGGGGGGGGGCGGGTGGACAAAAGGAAGA
>NW_015549589.1:85218-101111 GCF_001515605.1 Sinocyclocheilus anshuiensis | reverse complement strand
GACAAAAGGAAGATTTGTTTTCATATTTAAAGCAACAATAATCTGTCAAACTTTTCTAACTTTAAGTCTTTCTCAGAGCAATGACTAGAATACTTAAAATTGACGGACGTTTAGACCCAGAGAAGCAGTCCAGATCAGAATTTGGGAGGCATGCAGAGTTTTCCATCACCGTAAAACTCCTTCAACCCCAAAGGGCCACAGATTTCCTACGTGCAGCCTGACATGAATCTCCACTCTCCGTTATTACACAGGGATCGGCGCTTACAGTGAGGAACAGAAGCATGGCCCAAAGAAGAATATGTTTAGTCGTGTTTTTCAGTTCTGCCTATCTTTACTGTACTGTGCAGGCTCAGTATGAGAAATACAGCTTCAACAGCTTTCCAGCGAACGATCTCATGCCGCTGGAGTCTGCGTACGGACACGCGTTAGAGATGTACGCTGCTCAGGACTGGAAGCAGAGCGCTAAATATCTGGAGCTGAGCCTGCGGCTTCATCGGCTGCTGAAGGACAGCGAAGCGCACTGCAGTCAGAACTGCAGCGCTGTGGGCCGGGAACATGAGGAGAACAACACGGAAACTACCCTCTTGATCATGGGGCACATCATAATGCGAGCTGCATGCCTGAAAAGGTGCAAAACAAACTTTCCCGTGTTTTCAAAATCATATCCTAAGCGAGAGACTTTGGGTGCTTTCGAACAGAGGATACCCTACCGGTACCTTCAGTACGTCTATTACCAGGTAAAAGATCACGTTCATGGATTTGCGATGAGCCAGAACGCTTTTAGGTGTTGCTTCACAGTACTATACATAAAACGTTAACTGTCCACTGAAAATGGTAATAACCGATGGATGGACATTACTGTAAATCATGTTCCTATTGTCGTAATCACTTGTAACAACCACTTGTTTAGATTAAATTTGCTCTATCAACAATAATGCATTTATGTGTCTCAATCGGTGCGTTGCGTTTCATTGGTCCAGTAAGAGGCACACATGCCACGTCCACGCAAGATGCGCTTCGTAATCGCAACACAACCGCGCTTTGAAGGTGTAATGTCTTAAAACTGCTTAACGCCAAAACATGATTGATTTCAGTTAACCGTTGTCGTGAATGTAGTAACCGTTCATAAGATTTAGGATGGATGGATGAGGATTCACAACCACTGGCGAGAAAAGTAATGCTAAGTAAAGGGACAGAAATCTGAGGCAAATCTGCGGTAAATTTGCTGCGTGTTTGTATTGCTGCTATAATAATTCATGATAAAAGGAAATACAGAAAATAATTCCAAATCATTTTTAAGATTTGCGATAGATTATTCCCCGACTTTTACAGTTGCCTATGGCATATGGAACAACATATATGGGTTCATAATTAAGTTATAAAGCAGTAATCATTATTAAATACCAGCATAGTGCAGTGCCTAATAGTGCGTGTAGCTATGTAATCAACACGTTCTCATTTCCAACTCGCATATGGACGCTTGGTCAGGACCAGGGGCGCAACTGCACATTTGTCGAGGTGTATGCAAGATCAGTGTCGGCGCCCCCCTGTATTCTAGTAGCCTCTAACTCACGCAGAAAACGTTCTGCAAGTCAATGACCAAAAGCCCAATACTAGCTTTTGCATGGAAGGATACAAACTCATCAGGAGTGAAAAAAGTGAAAGTAAAAACAATAATAATAAAAAAAGCATGTCACATAACATCCCCTTTAACTCTTGATGGTAGACCCCAGCAGTAGAACACTTTTTTTTAATTCTTTTTTTATTTTGAAACGTAATATTGCTCACTTTTTAGTTAGGTAATTTGAAGGGGGGAAAAAAGAAGAAGAAAAAATATATATAAAATATTATTCATTTGCCTCAAAGTTATTCATATCTTTGCATATGTTTATATAGTAAATTTTATTTTAAAGAACATCTGGATTTTTTTTTTTTTTACTTAAAGAGATAATTCATGGAAAATTTGCCATGCTAAGTGGAAGATTTCTGCCAAGATTTCACCTGGTAGAAAAACAAATACTATTAAAATGAATGTCATGATTCCCACTATGGCCAATAAATGGCAGCAGAGGATCATTTATTGTTACCTTTACCATTTCCACTCTATAATATAGTTATTTTTCACATGTTTTGCTAATGGATTTATATTTAGACATTATAAAATCACTATTACAACATTTAAAAATCTATTTTTTGTCAAAGTTCAGCATTGTTTTGTATTGAAGTATGAAGTAGCAAGAGTTTTCAACTCATTGAATCTACTTGAATTACACAGATGGCCTATTTTGAATTTACAATGGCAATTTTCAGTGAAAAGTGGCTAGTTTGTATCCTCGTTTGCAATCTTCTCAAGTTTCTCTCAAATGTAAATCAAATGCCCATTCACAAACATGTTTTTTTTTCCCCCGAGCAATAGAGATACTCAGAAATTAACTGATATGAATCACTTTGCCCTCTTAGGCAGTGGCAGTGCCAGGATGTTTTCATAGGGGTGGCCAGGAAGGGGGTAGCAACCAGTCTGGGTGGGGTGGCACAGAAATCTTCATTATTTCAATATAGAAATGTATTTGACTATAAAGTACTGGGCTGTTTTAGTGCCTTAAACACAGCTGAATACAATTCATCTGTACTTAATTGAAATTGAGATAGTTGTGAATTACATCAAGTATTTGTATCCTTGTTTACAATCTTCTCAGTTTCTCTCAAATGTAAATCAAATGCCCATTCACAAACGTGTGTGTTTTTGTTTTTTTTTGAGCAATTGAGATACTCAGAAATAAACTGATATTAATCACGTTGCCCTCTTAGGCAGTGGCGGAGCCAGGATGTTTTCATAGGGGTGGCCAGGAAGGGGGCAGCAACCAGTCTGGGGTGGCACAGAAATCTTCATTATTTCAATATAGAAATGTATTTGACTATAAAGTACTGGGCTGTTTTAGTGCCTTAAACACAGCTGAATACAATTCATCTGTACTTAATTGAAATTGAGATAGTTGTGAATTACATCAAGTAATACTGAGTGAATGACAATTTTTTTATTATTTTTGTATTACCTAGACTCCAGGTATTTTAAGAAAAGGGCTCAAACTCTAGCTTTATTGCTCAGTAAGCTTGGTTCTGGGTCTTAACACACCCAGCATCTTGTTCTCCATCATTGCATAGGCCCACTCATGAATGAGACATGCAGATAACTATAGTCAACCTTCAGTGAATTTTATATAATCAATGAACTCTGAAAAAGTAATCAGTCAATGTTTAACATTCTATTAGTTGTCAAAATAAATTCATTGCAGCACTTTTGTCATACCTAAATCGAGCTCTGTAGGCTACAAAGGAAAATACTGTAAGAATGGAAAATTACTTTACAAATTAACGAAAAATTAGAGCATATTTTCTAGTACATTTAACTGCACTGTGCTCACATTTGGCCTACTTGTGCATTAAATTATAAATTTTAAAAAATTACATAGCCTATCATCTTGCGCCCTAGGGCTGCACGATAAATCGAAATGGAATCGTGATCGCGATTCGACAGAAGCTGCGATGGTCATGCATATCTTTCAGTGAAGCACGGTTCTGTGATCAGTAAATATCCATCCAAAGGCCAGAGGGTGCTCTCGCACTGAAACTCCCTTCACAGAGCCGTAGTTCACTGAGAAGCTATGCAAACAGCTGTCATTATCGTGAACGATTTCTTCGATTTCAGAATCGCGCAATAAAATCGTCTGCGATTTTTTTGCGTAACTTGTCAGTGAACTACGGCTATGTGTAGTAAACTCTGCTCCATCTGAAAGCACGTGATGATGATTCCCTGCTGATTACAGAACCGGCTTTACTAACAAAATGCGCATGACAATCGCATTCGATTAATCGTGCCTATTGCGCCCTATTGTGATCTCGAATTGCAGAATATTTCAGTAGGCTGCATTAATTTGAGAGACGTTCTTAAATGTAATTCACATACATGCATGCACAGTTTTGCAGTTTTAATCGCCATTTTGGTAATTTCGTGACTTAACTGACGATGTATGCTCGCAGTTTCTAGTGCGTTTTATTTATGAAGTGAGCGTGCGCCTCATATTTGCGTACAGTTGAAGAGCATGTGCCGTGAGCAAAGTAAAACGGCTGACAGGACAGGAAACGTTGTTTTACTGACATATAACAATGGCTGCATCCGAAAACTCTAAAATGCTGCCTTTGGAGGCACTTTTCAACAAGCAGGGTATACTCTAGTCCAGTGGTTCTCAAACTGGGATATGTGAGGTGACGGAGGGGGTACGCAAACAAAATTCTGAGTTTTGGCATTCATTTAAAGGTGGGGTATGTATTTTTTCAAAAACGCATTAGAAAACTGAGTTGGGCCGAGTACCAAAACAAACTTGTAGCCAATCAGCAGTAAGGGGCATGTCTACTCATGATGCAGAGGAGAGAGCGTTCAGTGCACAAGACGGACATTAGCCGAGCCGAGTGACGACAGAAAGATAGAGATGGAGGATCAAAAACAAAAGAGGAAAACATCTGCGGAACAAAAGAAGGCTTAAGGCAAGAAGTAGGACCCGTGTAAATATCGGATAAGCTTTCCAGCGCTGGAGAGAACTCAAAGAAGGCCTGCGATCAGACGCCGAGGCTACTTTGTTTCTTCTCGATAGGTGAGTAACACCGTGTCTAAACTGGACGGCAACATCTAAAGTCTGGATGCGACAAAGTGACCGTTGAAAATCATTTGAAATTTGTGTCAATACGTCATAAATAGAACACAGCAGCAGTTTTCTGTCTGGGATTTGTCGTGTCGTGCCGTGCTGCACCGCATCCAGTGTAGACAGCATCACTGATTATAATGAGTTCTATAGTATTTTGTTGTGCCGCTCGCGTCCGGTGTAGACACAGTGTAACATTGGTTTTGCTTTGTTTCACAGAACTAATCGTTGCCTGGGTTGCATACGCATGTGTGGGGCGGAGCTATCAAAATAGGGGCGAGAACCTTTTGGGGTAGGGGCGAGTTTGTTTTGGTGATTTGAAATGTCAACATTGGCTACCAGAAATCACTTACCCCACCTTTAATTCTACCCCAACTTAAAGTAACATTAAAACCGAACATGTATTTCTGACCAGCAAAATGCTTTACATTCTAATATAAAAACAGGAAAATGGGAGTGCCGTAAATGGTCAAATACATGATATCCAATCAGCTTACCTCATCTTTTGCGGTCAAAACTGACTGTATCCACACAAGCAGCGTGCATGTGATAGGATGCCTGCTGAATATGCTGCTTTAGCAAATCGCGCTGCTGTTCAATACGTAGATCTTCACTTAATAGCATGAAGAGCAAATATTGACACGCACTGTACATTGAGATCGATTTAAACTCTCTTCGATACAGACACATACCCTGTGCGAGTTATTGTTTTCATGTTTAAAATACGAGCCAGAATGCAAATTTCCCTGAATATCCAAACGATGGCAAATATGACAATTTTTACAACAGTTCAACAAAAAAGATAATATTAAGTGAACATTTTACATTTTAAATGTAGCCTACATTTTAAACAGAATATTGTCAAGTTTGTTCTATTTTGCAACGAAATAATAGTTCTGACGAAATCCGTATCATCTGGTGTAGCTCCAAGCAACATACAGCACAGCAGTGTTTCGTTAGTGAACGAATCTGCGGCTTTGAATGATTTGGAGAGTCAGTGATTAATAACCCATTCATAACTACAGCATTTTGCTTCGTTACTGAATGAATGAATTACGCGACGCCTGGCTCATTAAGACAGCGACTTGCCGCCACCTATTGGCGGTTTTATCTTTAAATCTACAAGTATCACTTCGATTTGCCATCATTTATTGCTTTATTTATTATATTAAACACTTAATGGAATGTTAAGAATATGACATAAAACATGACATAGAATTAATAAGGATAGAAAATATTTGCCTCTATAAAGGTAAAAGATGCACCTGTAAATCAATTTAAGGGGGCAAATAATGTCCTTTAATAGAAAAGGTGTGACTGCGGTCTAAGTGGAAGAGAGGGGGTACGCAGAAGAATGTTAAATGCCCCAGGGGGTACACCGCTGTAAAAAGTTTGAGAACCACTGCTCTAGTCTATTGCTTTCAGCAAGAAATCTTTGGTGTCAGTACACAGATGCAAATACTAAGGAAATGTATCGTCAAGAAATTTGCAAAGAGGTAATAAATGCATTAACATTTCTGCATTTTATATTGAAAACATGCAATTTAGAGATTATCTTTAGATGGAAATAAAGTGTAATTTTACAAATGTTAGAAATGTGGCCTTCAAATTATAGCCTATTATCAAATAGCACATTCAGGTTCTTGACTGACCATAAAGACTTGACAGAACATCACAGAGGAAAGAAAAGCCAAAAATTAGATCTCTTTAACATCTCAAAAAAGCCTATTTCTAGAAATTAGGTTACTTTAACATCATATTGAGACTTTTGCTCGAGTCTCCTGCTTCTCAACCTTGTCTCCTGAGACAAAAACTCTAACACTCCCAATATGGTCTGCTCTAACATTTTAGAGGAGATTTCATTACCAGAGATTTTTCTCCGTGTCTAGAGACAGTGAAGATCTCACTTTTGCCTCCTTTAAAGCTTTAGAAGAGATCTCAACAACATCACACACTTTTCTCAGATTGTCTCCTTAGCTAAAGGCTCTGGATCGCTCATAATTGTCTTCTATAAATTTCAGTAGCGATCTCAACAACTTGTATCAATATGAGCTCAAACATTTCTACCAAATAATATGTATTAATAATCAAATTAGTTTTGGATTGGATTGAGTCATACGCCATTTAATGTGCCTTTCAGCAAAGAAAGCTCCAGGGTTACTGTTCCTGTAAGTCGGTTTTGATAAAGGCATTAGGTAGATTACTATTTCCAAGAACAAATGATGTGCCCAATGCAACATTAAAATAAACTGTACAGTTCTATTATCTTATTGTGTCAACAAGAGTAACGTTAACTGTATTTTTGCATAATTTTAATCTTAGTATAGGCTTAAACTCTGAATTTATGGTTTATTTTTTTACTTTATTTTGTGCCTTTCAAGTACTTGACTTGGTGCATACTTTGTTAAGTTGTTGAGATCTCTTCTAAAGCCTTAAAAGAGACAAAAATGAGACCCCCAGAGTCTTTAGTTTAGGAGAAAAATCTGAGCACAGCGTGTGATGTTGTTGAGATGTATTCTGAACTTTAGAGGAGACAAATGTGCTACACAGGCTCATTGGAAATACATGCCTTTATCTACGTTTCTGCAAAACTCAAAAAAATTACCTATAAATTCGATTTGCTTCAGTTTCCAGTTGTAATGAACACTAGGGGCAGTAAAACTCACTCAACTGTTCTCCTTTCCACACGAAGTGTAATTTACAGGGCCAGAGTATCGAATAAGAAAGCTTAATTTTACACAATTCATTGCACAATATTGTGTTATGATTTCAAAACTATTTTACATGCTGCTGCATAAAAAAAAGATACTTTTGAACTTTAGCATCACATATACAACTTCACCTTTGATTAACAGCCAGAGAAGAGCTTGACATCATTTTCACGAAATGGCTCGGCCCAGAGTCATCCCTCCGAGCCAAATGATTAGATCTGTTCATGTGCACTTTTGCATTCGTTAAGGGTTAGGTTTGGTGTAGGGGGTATTTCACGATAGAGCATTAACTTTTGGCAACACTCACTGGACTTGAATTCTGAACGGCCACAGTACGTACCTGAAGCAGTACGTGCCCGTATCAGCGTAATAACAATGTGTCATGTCGTGGGTCACGTGTCAGGGGTCACGTATTGAACGTGCATTTTAGCGCCACTCACTGGACATTTTACTTTGAAAATACCGTGAAACATGATATGTAAAAATCGGTATTGCAGAAATGTCACCTCAAGCACATATTTCCAATGAGCCTGGGATGCAAATGTGAAAGATCCAGAGTCTCCAGCTAAGGATAATAATCTGAGCACATCGTGTGATGTTGTTGAGATCTCTTCTAAAGCTTTAAATGAGACAAATGTGAGACCACGAAGTCTGAGCACAGTGTGTGATGATGATGATATATCTGCTAAATCTTTTAGGGAGACCATTTTAAAAGTGTTAGGTTTTTTTTTCTCAGGAGACAAGTGTGAGAAGCAGGAGACTAGCAAAAGTCTCCATTTGATGTTAAAGTAACCTCATTTCTGTATAGCGCAAACAATTGAGATGTTAAAGAGATCTAATTTTTCTTTTTTTCTCTGGGTAGTTTTAATCTCATTCATCCACGGCATTTCAATCAAACATAATACTTGCATTGTCATATTTGAAATTATTTAGTGTATACAGTGTTTTAAAGTACAATGTTACGCAGAGGAAATCATGACCTTTATTTACATGCATGCAAAATGGGCTGTACAAGACAAACCTTTCAATCCTAACCAAAGAAAAAAAAGGTCATGCAACAACCATGAAGCACTGGTACACTAGTGTTACATTAAAAAAGGAGAGTATTGATCTTATACTAGAAAACATACACTTATATACAGGTGCATCTCAATAAATTAGAATGTCGTGGAAAATGTTTTTGGTCCATTGTGTTTTTTGAAAACCAACGTCACTGCACCCGTTTACAAAGAAATTTTGGAGCACTTCAATGCTTCCTTCTGCTGAACAGCTTTTTGAAGATGCTTGAATTACTGAAATAAATGAACTTTTCCACGACATTCTAATTTATTGAGATGCACCTGTAATCCCTTTCTAGTGTATTTTGAAAATGTGCTGCATATACAATGCTGGGCATTGAAGAAAATTTTAATCCAGAAACCCTTGATATTCTGAAACGTATAATGCTATTTAAATGATAGTTTCAGAATTTACAATAATAATAGAAAATTTACATTTTGTAATTAAACAAAACTTTTCTCCTAAAATGAAACTGAAGAGACCTGAAGACAAAGCTGATACCTAAATGAGATATAAGAAAATCACCCCTTAGTATCCTGAGCTTAGAGTAACCTCTAGAGCCATCACCTTATGGGCAGCAGATCAGTGTCAAAGCACAGCTGCTCCTCAGACAGAACGAGTCTGAGACCCAGCTATACTGAAAGGTACTTTCCTGCTCCTGTTCCCTTCTCACCTCTCCCATTAATTCCTGTCTCTCTTCCTACTGTCCTGACCATTAAAAGTGAAAAAAAAAACTCCAGTGTAATCAGAAAAGAAAGAGCAACCTCTGAGCAATAAAACATTTTTACGACAGTGTCTATATGAATCTATATGAATGTCAATCTATAATTCATAAAGCACTATATAAGTAAATGTGACTTGGCTATTCTAAAAGTAACAAGTGACAACATGTATTTGAATCTGAGAAAGCCAATGGAGAGATCTCACCCGTGTACCTCTTATTTCACTAATGTCAATTAAATGAGAAACTGCAAAACAATATGTAAACAAGACAATCCAGACACTGAAATATCTCATGTTATGTGCGTCTAGATGAATGAGTTGGAGAGAGCGGTTTCGGCAGCGCACTCGTATCTACAGCGAAACCCTGAGGACCCCCTTCTATCTAGGAGTCTTAACTACTATAAAAGCCTGTTTGACACAGAGGAGTACCTCGTACACCATGAGGAGAAGCCCTGTGAGGTATTTATTCTCTCTAATCGTGTTTTTCTGTTTAACCTTATTTGTGAGAGGCACTATTCTGAAATAACTAAATATGGATTCATATCAATCTGTCTCTTAGGCTTTATTCCTGAAGGCTGTAAAGCTGTATAATTCGGGGGATTTTAGCAGCAGTGCTCGAGACATGGAGCTGGCGGCTGCTGAGTATTTTAAAACATTCAACACGTGTTTGATGTCCTGTGAGGGGTCATACGATGTGCAGGAGTTTAAAGACTTCTACCCCACCTTAGCTGGTCAGTGATATCATGATGCATTCTCAGATTTACTTCAAATAGCTATGAATATTAGAAATCCATCCTAACTAAAATAAGCCTGATTCAAACGCGAATGGCTTGACATGAGAAGCCCATCAATGATCTGACATAGGAAGTCTAGTACCGTCATAGATTGTTGAGTTTTATTTTTTTAGTATCAGTATAAATGCAATGTCCTCTCTCTTTTTTTTCTCCCCCAGATTTCTATTTTGAAGTAATGAAGTGTAAAGTAAAATGTGAGGAAAATTTGATTCCAAATGTTGGTGGTTTCTTTGTGGAGAAATTTGTTGCCACCATGTACCACTACATGCAGTTTGCTTATTACAAATGTAAGTAACATAAACACACACACAACAAAAATTGTTAATTGTCTTCTTTCAGCAGTAGACACGAGAAATACTACAATCTGCCCATATTTCATATCAATTAATACATTTTGGTATAATGGGGAATGATGTATTGTAAAACAATATTATTGTAGGAGACATGCAAGTCTCTCAGTATCCAGTTCTTGTAAACACTTTTTATAAACACTTTCCAGTTCTTGTAAACATCTAGAGGTACTGGCATGACACACTGTTGATGCATTCATTCAAAACTGATAGAATAACATGTTCACAATATATTTACAGTGTAATAGACTTGTTGCACGTGACCACTTCATGCAGTTTCACAGATGGAATAGCAAACCGAGCACAATCCGATCACCAAACCATTTCAGGAGGTGAATTGAGAGCCATTTTAGATGCGACTCGGTCACATGTGAATTTGGTGTAAAAGTGACATGTACTCTATACATTTTACTGCTTCTAAAATGGTAAAAATAAAGGTGTGGCATTTGCTAATTCAAATCCAGTTTGTGGAAACACTTTTATGTGGCCAAGTGTAAATGGACTGTTCAAACTCAATCAGATAACAATCCAATCATAGAGACAGACCAAGAATAAATGCCCCCATAGACTAAGACTTCATTGCCAAAAGGTTTTCATCAAAACAATCACTTTATAAATTACTTTTATTCATTTGTCCTTCTAGTAAATGATGTGCGAAATGCAGCGTTGTGTGCAGCAAGCTATATGCTGTTTGATGCAAACGATCAAGTGATGCAGCAGAACATGGCCTACTACAGATTCCACAGACAACAGTGGGGACTGCAGGACGAGCATTTCAAACCACGACCAGTAAGTACAAACACACACACACACACACACTCACACACACACACACACACGCACACACACGCACACACACACACACACACACACACTCCCACTCACACATATCATGAACTTACCAAAATGACAAACATGTAGTAAGTGTAATGCTTCTGATTAGTGGTCTACCGATATGGGTTTTTTGACAGCCGATACCGATGCATTTTATTTATTTTAATTTATATTTAGGAAATTTTAAATCATTTGAAAATGGATTAAAAATAATTGTGTAAAATAAACATACTTATAGGCCTACTTCAGAAGACAAAGCATTTTTCACAAATAAATAAATATTTAATAAAAATCTAATTAAAAAGGAAGTAAACACTGTAACCAACAGGGCACTCATTATTCTGGGAAGTTTGTGTGCATTTGGGAATCATGTTTTTTCAAATAAAGCCAAGGTAACACTCATTTTACACACAGCACACAGTGAATATATAGCATAATTTGAAATCAGTCACGAGTTTGAAGTTCGCAAACGATAAAGTATTATAATGTTTGCCTTTCTATTACTAATAATATTAAAGTAATCGTTATACTTTTTTTGTATACATTTTAATTCCTTTGTTTAATAGTTCTACCTGATTATTAGATTAGACTTCTATCTATATGTGCGTTCAAGTCATGTCGGATAGATCGTATTTACGAGTTGAACGCACATGAACGCCACCATAAAGTCGTGATTACGAGTGGGAAACTCGACATTTTCTTTAAGCCCCGAGTTTCCGAGTTGGGGGCGTGTCAATGAGAAACATGGAGGAATCGATGGATGTAGTTGATGGTAAATTTTTGTTTAAATTGATAGTTTAGTGGGTTGTCAGTGACAAGTACTGTAGAACTGCATGTCTGACAGAGGGAGACAGAGAGATTGCCAAAGTAAAACATAAATCACAATACTTACAGGTATTTGTCGTAATTACGACTTGTCAACTCGTAAGCACGAACGTCCCAGGAGGACTTTTGAACGCAGAACTGAACAAGACAGCGAACAAGAGGGAGAATGTGAGCACTGTGTGCTCAGGCGCTGCCGCAGCCGTTCTCGGCGCCGTCAAAATAAAAGTCGCGCCTCGAAAACATCGGCCAAACAGAAAAACTTATCAGCCGATGCCGATATTTGAAAAATGCCAGATATCGTTATGTTATAATTGCAAAAATCAGTGACTGCTGTAAAATAAACTTAAGAACTTTTATCCTTTTTTATCTCTTTAACAGATTTTTAGCAGAAATAATTATATGGGATTACCTAGAAGAATATACATTAACAGCAAGCATTGTATAAGATATCTAACAGAGAGATAAGAGCGATAATAGAGGATATGAGCTTAATAAAACACCTGGGTTTGAAATATTAAAGACAAAACACATGCACATTTGTTGCAATCATTTTATTTTTATTTGTTATACAGTCTATTTCAAAAGACATAATGTAACATCTATTCATTTACATTTTGCATAGTATGTAGTTTACAAATGTCATAATCAATTGTTCTTTTGAAATACTTTACTGTTTTGCAAATAAACACAGCAAAAAGAGAAACATCCTCTCACATTCAACTGCTTTTATTATGTCAATATCAAAAATAGCAGACAGTATCTGGTGTGGCCACCAAGTGCTTTAAGTACAACAGTGCTTCTCATCCTCATGGACTGAACCAGATTTGCTAGTTCTTGTTATGAGATGTTACCTCACTAAACCAGCAAGGCACTTGTAAGCCACAGCAACTCAGTAAAAGGCTTTTTTTATTGTCCTAAGTTATTGTAACTGTGTTACTTAAGACTGTTCCACAGGTGGAATAATTGTTTATGGTTCATTGAAAAAAACATGAAAAACATTGTTTTAACCCTTCCTAATAAATATCTGTAAAGGTTATTTGGATTTTACAAAATTATCTTTTTTTTAAATACAGTATCCCGAAAAAGGGACATTTTTTTATTTTGTTTTATTTTATTTTATTTTTTATTTTATTTGTTGCATGGATTTGGTTCCATGCTTGGCTTCTTTTAACTCAAACTCCACACATGCCATCCTCAACAAATCCACACACACATCCTCACGACAGAACCTATTAATAAAGGTATCTCTTCTTTGTTTTTATAGAATAGCTCAGCCATTCTGAAGTGGCCTGATAATGGACATAGATTTGTAAATGTTCTGGCTTTGCTTAGGTTTTGTTTTCACACCTACTGTTTTAACATTTCTGTCTTTGTGTCCATACAGGAAGCTCTTAGATATTTCAATCAAACCACCAAACTGAGGGAACTTCTGGAGTTTGCACAGAATTATTTACAGACAGATGACGAGGTAAACCCTAAGTGTGTTATTTAATAGCACAGCACAGTAGCTAAATAAAATAACCCTAAAATAAGTCAACTATATTTCTTGAATGGTAAATGCAGTGGTGTGTGGTGGCCTGTGTAGTTTAGTACAATCCCACTTTGTTTTAGGTTGATCTTGGATTGACTTTTCCAAGCCAGTCAAACAAAGATATACACACGCACACGCACGGCTTGAATTGTCTTTTAAAGGCAGAGCAGGTCAAAATGAAGTTGTTATAATTTTCACATTGTGCATATCTAATTAGCAGTGTTTTTCCTTATCTCTGTTAGCTTGCAACCCATATCTATTTGTTAACATCACATAGTGCATGTTCTAACTAGAGTTAAGCCAGTCGACGTGGTAGACCAAGGCACACATACAGCTCTGGAAAAAAAGAGACCACTGCAAAATGATCAGTTTCTCTGATCTTAGTATTTATAGGTATGTGTTTGAGTAAAATTAACATTTTTGTTTTATTCTATAAACTACTGACAACAGTTCTCCCAAATTCCAAATGAGCATATTGTTATTTAGAGCATTTATTTGCATAAAAGGACAACTGTCAAAATAACAAAAAAGATAGTGTTTTCAGACCTCAAATAATGCAAAGAAAACAATTTCATATTCAAAACTGTTTTATACAACACAATACTGTAATGTTTTAACTCAGTGGTTCCCAACCCTGGTCCTGGAGGCACCCCAACACTGCACATTTTGCATGTCTCCTTTCTCTGACGCATCAATTTCAGGTCTTGGGAGTCCCTACTAATGAGCTGATGATCTGAATCAGGTGTGTTTGATTAAGGAGACATGCAAAACATGCAGTGTTGGGGTGCCTCCAGGACCAGGGTTGGGAACCACTGTTTTAACTAATAGGAAGAGTTTAGAAATCAATATTTGGTGGAATAACCCTGATTTTCATACGTCTTGGCATGCTCCATACCAATCTTTCACATTGCTGTTGGGTGACTTTATGCCACTCTTGGTGCAAAATTTCAAGCAGCTCGGCTTTGTTTGATGGCTTGTGATCGTCCATCTTCCATATCACATTCAAGAGGTTTTAAATGGAGTTCATGTCTGAAGATTGTGCTGGCCATGATGACAGGGTCTTGACCTGGTGGTTCTCCATCTACACCTTGGTTGACCTGGCTGTGTGACATGGAGCATTGTCCTGCTGGTAAAACAATCCTCAGAGATGGGGAACATTGTTAGAGTAGAAGGAAGCAAGTTTTCTTCCAGGCTTGATTCGTGTGCCCTCCACAAAGACGAATATACCTGATTCCAGCCTTGCTGAAGCTCCCCCAGATCATCAGCAATCCTCCACCAAATTTCACAGAGACACTGTGGCTTGTAGGCATCTCCAGGTCTCTGTCTAACAATTAGACAACCAGGTGTTGGGCAAAGCTGAAAAACTGGACACATCAGAGAAGATGACCTTACTCCAGTCCTCTATGGTCCAGTCTTTATGGTGTTTTGCAAACCTTTGTTGTCCCCAATGTTTGCAGCTTGACCTTTGAACCGCTGTCTTTGAAACTTCAAACCTGACGTTCACTGTATCCCTCTGCCAGTAAAGCCAGAATGGAACCCTTCTTTTCCTCACTCAAAACTTTTCTTTTCATCTCTTTTGGCATGGTCAATAGTTATTATTTGATTCCAATTACTTTCTACTAGCACTGTTTTTGCCATCCAGCTGGTCCTATTGCAAGAGCATAGTGATGAACACAGCAGGGGTTTTTATACTTTATACTCAGGGTTTGAAATTAACACCCGCCAACTTTTACTTTACAATGGTTACTTTTCGTAAATTATGTTCACTCATTAATTTCTTGAGGAAGTTCATGCAAGCCAAATCTGCGCAGGTTTAGCGCAAATACTGAACTCGTGAGACATCATGACATTATCGAGTATATTGCAAAAGCTAAACAAAACACACCTACAGAGGCGTGCATACGCGACGTGATGAAGTCTGGTTAGACCAACACAGGATTTAGTGCGCGTGCGCATTTATAGTGTGCTCTTTCACTGCATGATTCAGTTTATTAATATGCATTAACAATGATCACATACTTCAAGATAAGGAGGCAGAAAATGTATATATTTATATCAATTCATATAGTTAATCAATATCACACGAAGAGAAAAAATCAGCATGGTTATAAATGTGATATTTATTTTATACAACAGTTCAATAAACAATAAGTTAATATCAAGAGACTTATGTTTTAACACCATATTGGCTGTTTTAGCGCTATTTCTGTGCTTTTTCGCCAACAAAAAAACATTCCAAACATAGCCACAGTCCTGTTTTGCGTCTCTGAGCAACATGACGTTTTTTTGTTTCTGAATGAATCAACCGTGTAAATGATTCGATTCAATCGCAATGACTCACTTAACAGTGACTTGCTGCCACCTACTGG
>NW_015549589.1:84969-85186 GCF_001515605.1 Sinocyclocheilus anshuiensis | reverse complement strand
TACACCAAATACACAAAATAATGATCTTTAAAAAAGCATCATATGACCCCTTTAAAGTATCTTTTAATTTTTTAAATAATTTAATGTTTTAAATATCAAAACATTATTTATGCACTTGTAACTGCAGTTTAAATGCATTCATGTCTTGCATTAAACAAAATACATGTGTGTAAATACATCTAAATGCCACTTCAGATGCAGCTTCTGTGTTGATTTA
>NW_015549589.1:75069-82924 GCF_001515605.1 Sinocyclocheilus anshuiensis | reverse complement strand
GGCCGGTAACTTAAAAATTTAGTAGCCAAATTGGCTGGTGAGTGAAAAAGTTCATTTCAATCCCTGTTTATACTATCATTAAATAAGACTTGGTTGAGAGGATCACCTAATCGGTATTTCATTAAGCAGAATAAGGTGTGCCTGTGTTGGAATTCAACAGACACTGGAATGGAATGGCTGCTATACATGTAGAAATGCTAGACAAGTCAAGTTAGCGTGATACTAAAAATCATGGGCTGCACATCCAGCATCCATGGGCTTACACCAGCAGTAGCTTGGGGTAAGAACAATGGAAAAACTGGCTAGAGAAAGCTTTACCTTAAACCAGTTAACTTGTCATGAGTTTGAAAGTGGAAGAAGTTGGGTTTACACTTCCTGTCGTGGATCCTGTACCTTTCCAAGGTTTGAAGCTGGTCTGAGAAGCTGGACACCTTTGTCAGCAACAGCAAAATAGACGGGGAAACAGAAGCCTCTCTCATTCATGCAATGTCTCCCTCCTCCAAAACATCAGAGATCAATCACCAGATGATTGGGTGATTGTTTTGTCACTGGAAAGGAATATTAGACTGATGCCAACCAGGAAAACTTTGCAAGTTTTAACAATCTCCAGGTTGAGCTGGTTTTGTCCCGGGTGTGATTGGGTATGAACAGGTAGGCTTTAGGCTAATGAACTTGGTGTAGTGCTGCTTGCACACAGTGCCTTTGCCCTCTCTGAGGAAATACTGTGTGCTTTTCTATCCATGAGAGTCCCCCATTTCTGGTGAACACTGGATGCCATACTACTCTTTCCAGCGCTCGTCGATAGCTGAATTTGACAGAGGAATCTCGTACCAGGCCAATTATTAATGGTATGCCCCTTTTCAGGTGAGCCCGTCTAGTTGGGTTAAGTGCTTCATATGTGGTGATTTCCTTTTGGTAATCCCATATGATGTGTTTCCACTGTAAAGGCTCCCTGTCGGTAACCTGGCATCTACCGCTGTGCTGAGCGCTGCTCGCCTGCCAGTCATCGTGGGGGCGAGTCTCTTGCTTTCCAGGTAGAGCCCACCACAAGGACTTCTTCCATATGTGGTACTTCCCGCATACTGCTAATTACAGCCCACATTAAATGGAATGAAATTGAAGGAAAAATGTGGCTTTTTCAATGCAAACATATCAAAACATTAGCTAGCTACATACAAAAATGATCATGGAGCCACAATGCTAGCTCAAATTATGCTATATCATTCTCAACCAGTGAACATAAAGAAAATACAGATCATTCTAAGGCAAAAATGTTGTTTAAAAGAGATAAAAGGTGTGTTACATATATCCTACAGTTGACTAGACGTGGGGGGGGGTGGGTTAAACACTTTCATTTCTAAAAGCAGGTTAGTTCCAGGCCTGAGAGAGCGACCAACCACTGAACAACATGGTTCTAAATTTATTTTTCACTTTTTTAATTGCACGATGAAATAAATTACCTCAATATCACTGTGTGATGCCCTCCCACCAATGGTTTGAATGGGTGAGACAACTAACTGGAAATGTCCAAGGATCAAAGACGTTACTTCCTTCCGGCTAATAGCTGTTAAAATTGTCAATAGGCAGACATGTTTTTGAGTGTGTCCTATTGTCCTATTCATTAGACTGATGATATTAACGTGGTTATGAACTGTGTGTTTCTTAACAGGATACTGTAAGTTCAGAGGAAGCAGCATCAGCTCTGTCAAATCCTCCTGATGAAGAGTTTGAGGGAATCGGGGATTACGAGGAGTCTTTCCTGGCTGAATGGTGGCAGGAACCCAAAACTAAAGGAGATACAGGAGAGCCAGCTGAATAAGCACAAACCAAATCATATACTATTATTTATACTGGTACCCTGAGGGAGTCTTCATCTGGTGTCTTCCTCATCCCCTGTTGACTCTTTCCCCCTTTTTCATTGGAGATTAATTGTACTGTATCCAGTCTAACTTTACTTTTAACTAGAACATTTGGAGCTTTTGTATAATTTTGATGCAAGAAGTTTTATAATAACAGTCTCTCATCCAGATTTTTTTTTAGTTTAGATGAGCTCATTGAAACTGGAGACACATCACCAATCTAAACTCTGCTTAACAAAATCAGGTCTGTGTTGGGAATAGTATTTTTACATTAAACCTGTTTTTTATGTCTTTTGTTCCCTCCCATGTATTTCATGATGTGTTATCTATTAAAAAATATTTTTGTTGACATGAAATGTATCTGCATCTTTTCACATGCAATCTCTGTAATTCTGTCTGACACATAGCTGTTTTCATTTCAGGCTTTATAAGAGAGTTGCTGACACTGCCTATTGTTTTTAGGTTTAACCTTTACTGATAAGGAAGATTATATATCATAAGAATATGTGTAAATACACCTGATCAGATATGAGGCAAAATTCCAATTCTGCTGTAGCAGCTTAAAAAAAAAAACTGTGCCATTATTCAGCTCAATTATTTAGTGTTGCTTTAGATCGGTTTAATAGCCGTGTAAAGTTCATAAAGTTATGAAACAAGCTCAATTCAGCTAAGCAGCACAAAAAAGAAGACATAGTTTAAGTAGTGTTTACAAAGTGCTTTACGGAAGTGAAGCAATGAATCCATGGGTCTCGAGACAAAAAAAAAATAATAATCTAAAGTTATTTCAGTTATTATTTGTTGTGGTCTTCCTTTGTACATTTAAAATTGTTGTTTTTGTTTAGGTATTTTTTGTTGTTATCTGTGAATACAGCACTTCCTGTAACAACTGAAATAAACATGAAATGTATTGGTGGCCTAATCAACACTTTGTCACCTACCCTGGTCAAAAAGTCAAAATCCTTCAAAGAGCAAATGTACTTGGCAAAAGCCTAACCTGAGATGTCATTTCAACAATTCTGTGCCTTCTGAGTTTTAAAAATAAAATTTGAGGGGAAAAAAAGTTTTTAGGTGTATCCTATGATTAACAACAGGAACCTGCAAGCATCAGTCTTATAGGTCTAGCTAAATTTCCTAAATCGTATTGTTTTTATGTAACCGGTGACACATGAAGCCAAACTAAATGTATGGCCGGTGACATTTAATCTGATACAGAAAACAAATAAGCAGCCTCTCAGATGAAATTCCCCTTTTGTTCTTCTCCCATGAGGTTTCAATACAGAAAGGGAAGAGGAGGAGACAGAACAGGAATAAGTCAGCTTATGATATCACAACACTTAAACGAGAATCCCTCATTTCCATCAGGTAACCACTTAGGATGTGACAATGAACAATTTTGGGCAAATTCTACTCAACAGTACATCATATATATATATATATATTTAACAGTGTAATTTCAATACCTGTTACACAGTTAAAAAAAATCTTGTTTACCTCAAAACAACATGAAAATATGTAACGTAATGTCTCCTAAGATGACAAACATGCATAGTGTAAATATAAAAAGTATTATTTTCATTAATACACTGTCACACTTCACCAAGCTCTTCCTCTCCACAGACTGTTTCAGTTACTATTCCTGGATTTACCTGATTTCTCTGGTCACCCTTCATCTCCTGTGTTTCAAGTTATTCTAATTTTCTTTTCATCAAGTCAAGTCACCTTTATTTGTATGGTGCTTTATACAATAAAGTTCCCTTTCAAGGAATATGTATAAACTGCAATCTTGATGACTGCAATCATCAGCCTATCTTCAGGAAGCAACTGTGTGTGTGTGTGTGTGTGTTTGTTTGTGTGTGAATCCAATTAATAAAATGTGTTTCAGAAAGTGCATATCACCATGATTCTGTTACATTACAGGTGATGACAAACATGCGTTGTGTGTTATCTGTTTGCTGTGAGGAAGCTTCGCTCCTGTCTGGCTCTTTTCTACAGGAACATTTCTAAATCTTACTACTGCAGGGAATTAGGGCCCAGTGAATGGGTAAATGGCAGATCAGGGAATGGACTGAGTCATTAATATCACACTCTCTTATCTGTTGCCCCTCTTGGTTAGATCAAGCTGATGTAATTCTTCCCGCTGGGGCAGGATAGCAGTTAGGATGCTGACAGAGCAGCTCAGTGGACTCAATCTGTCTCATCTGTTGCCCTCACCAGTATATTAAATTTGGAGATATGCTTCCCTATAACCCATAGGAATAGTGATGTCTGAATCTATATTGACGTGTTTCTGAAAAGGAATGGGCATGTTGATAGAGAGTTCATGTGGGTGCTGTCAATATTTGCAGCCCGCTTCCTCATATTTCCTCATATTTTTGTAGCCTCCAGTACTTTAGGCAAGGTTGCAAAAGGTTAAAGACAAAATAGAAATATGGATGTCCAGTTTATGTAATCCTCTTCAGCATTTTTGTTTGAGGTGGCTGTACGATGTCAGTATGTCTCCTTGATACAAATATATAAGCAACCATCAGCCGAAAAGGGCTCCTTAGAAGAGATAGGTAGTCTATCTCAGTTCCCCCACCAGTCTCTAGGCTAGAGGTAGTAGCCTGACAGGCAATGGATAAATGAGAAAGTGGCTGGAATTGCCATTTTCCCTGTTGCCCCCTCCAGGTTCTTTAGCGAGGAGCCTCCCCAAAAACGCTGATTCATTCAGGAATGACAAGTGACTGTTTTTATGAATGGTTCAGTGAATCCTTGTTTTTATAAAATGTCTTTTAATATTAATTATTGTTTTTTGAACTGCATTTGCAAATGTGCTGATATTAGGAAGAACAGCTATATTCTATAAACGAATCATTGCACCTGTGCCAGAAGTGGTCCCTGAGCAAAGGATGAACCGAGAGAATACATTCTTAAATGAAGACGTTTAAGCTGCTAATTTTCAACATATTCTTAGTCTTTCTCCCTTCTCCTGACAAATCTGTACTTACAATGTTTTACAAATCTTTTATGGAATTTGTTTCAGCATGTCCTCACACAAATACAGACGCACATTCCTGTTACTCAATGTTCAATCCTGTAACCCTATTTTATTCCTGTTAATAATTTTTTTTCCTTAAAAATACATTTAAAACACAATTGTTTTTCAATTATGTTTGGTCTATCATTTATCCAGTTGTTTAATAAATTACATTATAAAAAATGACAAACCTTAATTTTTTATTAATTTTTTTCTAGAAAAATATGTGTGCATATATAGTGACAAATATTTTTTTTATCACAAACATCAATTATTTGAACTTGTAACCAATAATTTTTTGACAGTAATCACTTATTGAAGGGAAAAGAAAGGAATTAATTGATGTGTTTTTAAACATGCTTTTTAAAAGACGCATGAGTTTTGGTAACAGGACTGAGAAAAATGCATCCATCTTCTGCTAGAAACTTATGTTAAACTTAAAAAATATGTGTTATGTCTAAAAAAAAATGAAGTTTCATTTGGAGGAGTTACATACGTGTGTGTGTGTGTGTGTGTGTGTGTGTGCGTGCGTGCGTGCGTGTGTGTGGTTCAGGTATACCCAAAATGTCCCCACAAATATGGCAATATCCAAAATCCTTGTCCTTGTGGGGACATTTTTGGTCCCCATGAGGAAAATAGCTAATAAATCAAGCAGAATGAAGTGTGCTATGTGCCTGTATTAAGGCTTACTTAATGTGATTACACTACTGTGATTTCAACCGAGGGGCCTTTACACCTTTATTATGAAGTCACCACCGCATAATTATTGCTTGTAGTTATTAACAGCGAAGGACGTGGAAAAAAAAGAAATAAAAGTCGTCACCTTTATTATATTTTTATATTATTTATTTTATAAAGAAATGCTGTTTCAGATTTATCCAGAATAATGTGGAAGTAGCCTAATAATTACATGAATAAATCAATATACCAGAGGTATACTTTTTATATGACAAAAAGGACTGAACGTTCTCTAGTAATTTGCCATATATTTTATGGTGAAGTGTAGAGAGCAGGGAGAGGTAACCATTTTTATTTATTTATTTTTCAGTGGTTCAGGTCGTTTTTATTAATGTTTTAAATTATGTTTTTGAATTTGGAGTTATATTAATGCACTTTGCTTAATAATACAATTTATTTTAGAGTTAATTTTAAATACACACACACATACTGTATATGGTCCCTGGTGTATATAGCCTATTTGTGAGATGTAGGCCTCTATGTGTACATTTTATTTTTATTTTATTTTGTATGTTACGCTGCAGTTCAGTAGCCTAGTAGCGGGATAGCACCATCTCTCTGTAAGTAACCAAAGTTTGACGTACAGTACAAAACAGTACAACAACCTGAGTTACCAACGTTAACGCGTACTTCCTGATCTCTGCTGTTTTGAAAGATTTGGAAAACACAAACAAAATAGGCCTACACATAACCACTGATCAAACTACATTAAACAGAAATTAAGTTGCTTTTGATGAAGAGTTCTGATTTATTTATTTATTTTTAATAATAAGAGCTTTACTTTACATCGCAAAGTAAATAAAAGGTATTTTAGAATATTCTGTTCTGTTTCCTACAACACAGAGATACTAGCTCAAAACTAAATGATAAGGATTTTGAGGTTGCAAAAACATTAATTCAATCTCGCAGGCGTGAACACACCT
The DNA here is from genome assembly GCF_001515605.1 of Sinocyclocheilus anshuiensis. NCBI lineage: Eukaryota > Metazoa > Chordata > Actinopteri > Cypriniformes > Cyprinidae > Sinocyclocheilus > Sinocyclocheilus anshuiensis. The sequence continues at coordinate 76,388 of NW_015549589.1, read as the reverse complement.
CTGTGACGTCATGACCGTGATTCGGTAAGAGCGCGTGTGCAGTGAATGAGATGAGCTCGTGAAACTGTCCGGCTGTGTGAGGTAAGAGTCAACTAGTCTGTGCACAAAAATATGTTTCAGTGTCTATATTATGAGTCGTGGGGCATCGGTTTATGTGTTTTCGCTTCGGATTTTGTCATAGATGTATTGATACTGACAAACACAAGCAGTATTTTGTGAAAGTTACATAATTAATTGGCTGATTTGTTGTAATTAATGATCACTGAAGCCCAATGAACCGTCCATATTTTAGCTTTGGTATATTTGAAAGCTCTGCGTGTCACTCCGGTTAAATGAGTGCAACTGACTCGTTACATTTTATAACAAGCAATTAGTCGAAACAGTTGAAATCAGAAGACTGTAGTCATGTGATGAATCTAATTATAATAGCCTGTCTTCAAGTCTCTCTACTTGGTGTCAAATGATTTATTTGTTTTATGTAGCGTATTTTAGAGACATCTGCGCGTATTATGGGTTTTTAATAAGAGCATGCCAATAGACGGTAAACTCATCTGCACGCGCGTGTGTGTGTGATGTGCAGTGAAACTCTTAAACCTGAACTCATCTGAGCGGTCTGCTCACATTCCACACACACTCATCAGACCAGTCATGCCAAGCACTTTTTTTTTATATATATATATTTTTTTAAATATTCAGTTAATGAATGGAGCATTCAGAATCTATCTCAGTGGTATTTTCATGATAACATGCTGTTTCTTTACTATTTCAGTTTCATTGTGAAGAAGTGCGACAGAAGCTTTATAATCAGTTACTGGTGAACTCAGCAGGTAGTCCATAGCTTTACAAACCGTTTCAAATAGTTTAAGAGAAAAAACTTTTTTTTTCTTTCTTCCTAAACCTGTTTGTTCACATTGCTCAAATTCAGTGTCAAAGAGTCACCGAGGTTAGACAGGCCTACAATAAGTTGTTTACACACAGTTCATTTTGTCTTTTTAAACCGATTTGGCCTTATTTTGAGCTTTGTTTCTACCTTACAGCATTGTAGCATAAATGTTTCATCTTTTTCTTACCATCCTTTACATGTTTTGTTAGATTAGCTGAACTGTTATGAATCAGCCCCCCCCTGTAAATACTTTAATAACTGACTGTATTGATGCACAAATGTAATGTGATTGTATGGGCTGCCATAGACTCCATGACAGAAGAATAATGAAAGTATTAACAGATTTAACAGGTGCCTTTGCATCATTAGCATTTGACCACTATTTGATAAATATTAAAGTGAGATTATTCCCTTAAGATATGCATATTTATTTATT
>NW_015549589.1:58351-74990 GCF_001515605.1 Sinocyclocheilus anshuiensis | reverse complement strand
ATTTTTTTTTTTTTAAAGAGAAATGCGTCTGAAATATATTCTAAATGTTTATTTTTTCCCTGAATCTTTTCATTCTGAAGCTTCTGAGTTTTTATAAGATGCTGTTTCCACTCATTTCCACTAATGTGTATGTTTGTGTAATGCATCTCAGAGCATTTGTTATTTGATGGAAGCATCCAGCCTGGAATAGACTGACTTCTAAACACATACTGACTACATCAATGGCTGACTACGGACATCCTCTGGGTAGCAGCCAATCAGTGAGTACTCTGGATAAATCAGTGCTCATCTCTGCTGTTAAACCCACACACTCCCGTAATGGCAGCACAGGATCTCCACGCCACTCACGACAGGTCAGTGAACAGCTCTCAGTATTTCTTTTTGTTCTGGTTCTTAACATCTGAGTTGTTGGTAATTTCCTCTTAAAAACAAATGAAATGATTTATCGATTCGTAACTCGCTTTTTTCTTCTCCCAATACAGAACTCCAGGGATTGGGAAGTAATATCAGATGCAGAATGTTCTGCATCTGTCGCAGGAGCGAGTATGGCTAATAACACTGTTCCAGGCATTTGTGAGGGATTCCTCATGAAAAAGCGCAAGTATCCTCTCCAGGGCTGGCATAAGGTGAGTTGCATGAACTAAGAAAATATCCATGGAAAAGAATGACCACCATGACTTCTGGTGTCCTGTCCCAATGCAATGTTTTTCTCCTTTAGAGATATTTTGTATTGGATAAGGGGACTCTCAGATATTCAAAGACTCAACAGGATGTGAGTAAAACTAGTATCACTTTTTGTAGTAATGAAATATCTGCTTCCAGTGATTTTCTATAAGTGTAACTTCTCACATCCTCAGATTGTCAGAGGCAAGGTTCACGGTGCTTTAGATGTTAGTCTTGCGGTCATGTCTGTGAACAGGAAATCTAAGCGCATTGATCTTGATGCTGGCCACAGCTTGTACCATGTTAAGGTGTGTATATGTATAACTAAGAATGTTATAGTAGTAGTGTTTGATATTGTAAATCGGTACAGTTGCCCACGTTAGCGGAGTCTGAGTCAAATCCAGGTCAGAGTGTTCAAATTGCCAGGCTGTACTCAAACCATTAAAAGAGTACATTAATTCTATGCTTCAGGAAAAACAATGCATCAATCTTCTAACAAAAATGTACCGTTTTTGTTTTGACTATCACAATTTAAACGACAAGTGTTTTGTATTTGCTTGCACAGAAATTCGGTATGATTTTCATTGTCAGGGTTTTTTCTTCTCGATCAGCCGATTTGGCTGCTAAATTAATTTACCAGCCATTCAGAACTTTTACTAGCCAAAACAAATAAACCAGATTATCAAAGTTGCAGTTTTTGATTTAAATATTTATTATCTGATTCTGCTGTTAGTTTTTTTTGACATACAATCATTGTTTGCATATAAATCCAACCTGTTGCAGGTTTCTCTTATTTCCAAATATCTGATTTTTATTTCCAAATAAAGTACATTTCGAATTTGTTATTTGGTTTACGTGTTAAAGATTTGTGGACAGGCTGCCAATTAACAATGTGATCATCTGTTTCCTAACAAATAATCGCCTCCATTGTAATGCATTCAAAAAAAGTCAACCCGTTAAGGCATTTAATAAAGAAAATCTTGTCTCCAAACATGATGACATAATTATACCCCAATAATGATGATAAAATTCCCATGCATTTTGCACCAGCAAATAAACAGTAAATGTTTCTCAATGAAAGCAATATGGCATGTCGCAAAAAAGTCTTGGACATGCAGCATTTATCAAACACTAGGGGATTCAACAGTCTAACAGAGCCACTACCTGAATAACTTAAACACTTTTGATTGGCCATTGCATTCAAAAGATAAACGGACATTGCTCAACGCAGCAAAGAAACCTTTGACGCTCACTCCATCTATTATATTTCTCTTTATATGAAGCATGAACTTTATTCAAGCCACAGAAATACAATTGTATTCCTGAAATGCACAATACACAATCTTCTAGCCTAGGATGAAGTCAGTATGTGCATTAGGCCTATATTTGTCCCAAATTTTTTTTTTTAATGTTAATGACTATTTGTGAGTGGCGCATCAGGAATTTAAAGAGTCTCTTGAGTGGTGTCATGTATGTATGCTCATAGGGAAAAAAACACACATTTTAAAGATTCGGCAGTGTCTAACTCTCTAATTGTAACGATTTGTTTGTGGGTGCGTTGACTTGTCTTCTCCTTCCAGGCAAAGAGTGACGATATCTTCTACATCTGGCTGACCAAACTGACTGCCCATCGGCATTTCAAGAAAAGCGAGGCTATAAACTTGCACCACGGGGTCCTTCAAGCCCTCTCGACAGGAACCAGCAGCACTTTGCCTGCCATGGCGAGTCTTGCACAGAGAAACAGAGTGATGGTGGGCATTTGTGTTCATCTTACATTTACATTACATTTAGTCATTTAGCAGACGCTTTTATCCAAAGAGACTTACAAATGAGGACAATAGAAGCAATCAAAATCAACAAAAGAGCAATGATACGCAAGTGCCATAAGTCTCTGTTAGCCTAACACAGTATACATAGCAAGGTTTTTTTTTATGTATGTAATAAATAAAAAGAAAACAGATAGAATAGAGCAAGCTAGTGTTAGAGGCTCTTTTTTTGCTTTTGTTAAATAAATAAAATGAAAACAAATAGATAGAATAAAAAAAAAATAGAGAAGCTAGTGTTCGTTTCTTTTTAAAGAAAACAAGCAGTTAGTAAATGAATAAAGTGCAAGTCTAAAAGGGGCAAGTTTTATTTAAAGAATAGAATTAGAATAGAGAGTGCTAGTGTTAGAGGGTCAAATAAAGATGGAAGAGATGTGTTTTTAGCTGATTCTTGAAGATGGCTAAGGACTCAGCTGCTCGGATTGAGTTGGGCAGGTCATTCCACCAGGAGAGAACAGTTAATGAAAAAGTCTGTGAAAGTGATTTAGTGCCTCTTTGGGATGAACAATAAAGCGCCGTTCACTTGCAGAACGCAATCTTAAATGTGATTGTTTTAGACCAGTGATGGGCAAACTTGGCCCTTCTAGGCCACTTTCCTGCAGAGATTTGATCCAACCCTGATATGACTCACCTGCCTGTAGCCTTCTAGTAGTCTTGAAGACAATGATTAGCTGGTTCAGGTGTGTTTGATTAGGGTTGGAGCGAGGGCTGTGCGATATTGAAGAAAAATGCGTTAAAATAAAAATGATGTAACCAATTTGTTTCACATTCTTTCTTGGAAAAGAAAGAATCACTACAACTTCTGAAAGTGACCAGCAGTGTTTTAGCAGTACATAAAAAGTAATGTCACAAATCAGAACATGTCATTTTAACATCAATCAATGACAAAAAAATGAATGACACTAATTTTATATCATTGTGACTTTGCTTTCCATACACTTTAAGTACTTCTTCATATGCCACAGCAAAAACTATAGTCTGAGAAAGTTCAAACATGATTAAAGGCAAGTGAAAAAAAAAAAAGAAAAGGGGAAAAAAGAACATACACTATTTACAAGCATAGATAAAATAAACGGTAGTATTCAGGTACAGAAATGTAATAATTAAGTGTAAAATAACACTGCATAGTGTTCACTATGAATTAAATTGAGATTAATCTTTGTTATAGCTGTTTTGTTTAATTAACATTAGTGACATATTCAGTAGCACGTATTTATAGGCTGCTGGCCCTTTAAATCCGACTGCACGAATCTAGTATAATGATACACATCCGATTTCTTTCTTTAGCTGTTTACATTCATTTAAAACTAACCGACTGCGTTTACGAGAATGATCGTCGGGACGGGTACTATTGACATAATTCTGTGTATATGTGTCTGTTCAAACATGAGGAGATGCGAAAGACGAATCAACTCTGTGTTCGCGCGCCGTCTGAAACGAGACGCTGCGTGAGATGCGGCTAGTGCGCTCGCTTCAGGTGTGAGTCAGACAGCAAGACGAGACGGCAAAGAGTTGTTTTCTGCAGCTTATTGCACTTAACTCTTTTTAACGTCAAGCAATTCTCTGTTATGTGCGTCGAACTAAAACTTTGACCATTTGCAACGTTTTGATTTAAGTAGCCTATTATTAAAATGATTCAGATATCGCACGCCCTTACGATATGCATATCGCGATATTTGCATTTGCGATATTTTCGATATATCGTGCAGCCCTGGAGCTAAACTCTGAAGGAAAGTGGCCTGGAAGGGCAAAGTTTGCCCACCCCTGCTTTAGACAATCTTTATGTAACGTCATAATTTTTTTTGTTTTTGTTAAATTTTCACTGCCTTAAATTTTTCCACATTGAGCTGTTGTACATTTTTCTCTTCTCCAGATGCCACATTATCAGAGCTCAGTATCATTGGTTGAGTCAGAGATGCAGGGTTCCCCATCAGCCTCTTCATCTCAAGGAAATACTAAAGTATCTGATTGGCTCAAACAGACACAGGAAGCTGACGTGTGCCAGCAAGGTATGCACCTTCTAATACCTTTTAATTCATCCGGAGTATATGGGGCCAGTGTGGGACATGCCTACTAATTCTTCAGTATGGTCTATGCAAATAATTTAGTAAACAAAATTATTAAAATCAAAACTTAATCGGGTTAAAAGTTAATCAGGTCTTTCCACATGTTTGACCACTAGTGTGCACACATTTTTAAATATCACAGTTTCTGGTATACACTGGTGATAACGGAGTCGTCAATACCAATAAACATTCTGGTAGCAGGAAGGTTGTGAGAAACTTCAGTGTTTGCAGTTATCATAAACCTGCTGTTGATGTTATATATATATATGTATATGTATATGTATATGTGTATACTTTTTGTAGCAAATTTGACCAAGTGCAAAGTAGCATCAAATGTTATTCAATGTAATATTATTTGGACAATTTCTAAAAACAAAAAACAGCAACACCAAAAGAACACAATTCCTTTCATTTCATATAAAAAATACTATTTTTGAATGTGCTTAACTTCCTCTAACATTCAGCCTCTCATGCACAGAACTTGCCAGGTGTCAGCTGGATTTAGCTGAGCTCTCGAGTTTAATCCAGAAACTTCACTGGCATGAGGGTGGTCTTCCCATCACAAACACGGACCTTGAACATCGAATCAGCATGCAGGTGAGTCTGCTGTTGTAAATCTGACACCGAATGGACAGGACATCTGTTGTCTTTGTGCAGCATGCAGCAGAACACAAAGCAAATGTGAGAAGTACAAACGGTGATTATTTTATGACAGTAGCAGTGTTAAATAGCAAAGAGGTAAACATGGTGCTTATTTTTCAGAATCTTAGTCTTGAGAAACCCAAAAAGAAGTCTGGAAAGATCTGGGGTCACTCACGAACGCTGTCAGGAGTCGAATCGCTTGGCTTTGTAAGTTCATAATGGAATTCCTTGTTTGAGATTTATAAATTTTTCTAGTGCTGGGCAATGATTAATCGTGATTAATTGCATCCAAAAAAATAATTTTTTTTTGTGTATTTAATATGTGTGTTTACTGTGTATATTTATTATGTATATATAAATGCACATATGCATGTATATATTTAAGAAAAATTGTTTTTATACTAAATATTTATATATAATATATAAATTGAGTATAAATATATACATGTAAATATTTTTTAAATATATACTGTATGTCTCTTTATATATACATATTAAATATACACAGCACTTTTTTTTTAGTCTAAAAAGGCTAGTAGTATTGTAAACTGAGCGACATGATCATTTGATAAAATAAAGTGAAGCAAGCATGCCATATTTGGGATCATTTTACGTGAAATGGCGATACTAAGTTTGTTTCATTTTCGGTAGTGAATGTTGATACATTGTTCAACTTAAGACCATGTTGGAATGGTTAACGCTTACTGTATCATAAATTGCTATATCTGTTCTCGTGGCCAGTGTGGAAAATGTGATTTTTCAGCTTTCTAGTGCAGAAAAGGCAGACATTTTCCATGCTGACCGTATTTCCACTACAGCAATTGTCATAATTTAATGTCAAAATAATGTTTCAGTAACATTTCAAAGCATGAATAAAAAAAAAACATAAAACAAATTATTACTTTTCGTTAAAATCTTTATTAATGCCAAAAATGCTTACATTTGTGTCTTTGTTCGCTCGGGCAGCCATGTTGCTCCTGAAGCCGGTTTACGCTGAGATAATTCATACCCATTCGTTTGAAGTGTGGTCCCGAAAAAATTTCGTTTGAAGGGCGGGGAAAGGGGAAGGGCTAAGGGGTAGAATTGGGATTGGGCCTAACTGTTACACATTGTCACACAAATTGTGGCTTAAGTTCAAGCCCCGCTAAGCTGCTTTTTCTTCAGGCATTTGAAAAATGTATGAAAATTAGGATTCAAGGGTTTGTCTTGAATGGAGTGCTGTGTGAAAGTGAAAAAATAAGACAATCTAAACTGTATTGTTTTGCATAATTATATTTCTGTGGAAGCTGTGAAGACATAATGCATCAGATATTCAGCCCCTCCAATTAAGCATCCAAACAACATCGCAATAATACTAGAAAGAATGATAATAGTGCCTTACAGTACAACAACACAAGTGACATTAAGATGTGACAGCACTACACAGTGTAAGAGATTTCAGCGCAACTTCTCCTGTACAGCCTTTTGTTGTTCTATGTAAATGTATCCTCAAGTTCTATAAAGGTGTGCACACACAGCAAGATCTTCAAGTTAACCGGCTGTAATTAGCACTTTTTTTTTTCAATAGACCACACATGATTTAGTTGAGTCATTTTTATTCGAATAGCACTCACAATCCTTATTTCAATGTGGCCTAAATGTAAAAGCGTGTGAAATCCTCCTGTGGCAAGGTTTCTTCAGCCATAACCTGTGCAAAACTCTGCATTTTTATTAGTCTGAATAAGAGTTAATGTAGGATTATTTTCTAATAGTAATATGTAACATTTTGGTTTAATGCCGCCTTTGATTCCTAGGCCACCAGGAGTGTTTTTCCCCCTTAAGTGGTCTTTTTTTTCATATGAAAACATTTTATGTCCAAATACATATGTACGCAGGGTTAGTGAATGAAGCACACAATTGGGTTGAATGTCTTTCCCTCTTTATTTCTGAACTACTGCTTCTGTTTCCTGTTGTAATAATTCTACTTCCATCTCTGACTTTTGGAGCAGTTTTCTTCGAGCCACTTGGGCACATCAACAGGCTTGGCTGCTTCCCTTCAGTCCATCCCAGATTACGTTTACTCCCAGCTGTCCACGCCTGCGGTCTCCTCACCAGAAGGAAAGCAACTGCAGTTAGACATCTGTGCCTTGTGTGACAAAGGTACATGATCTCATTAATTCTGTTTCTACAATTTTAAATGCTGCTGTAAATTAGTATAGAACAAATTCTGTATGTGTCCAAGAAGAGACATACAGACTATTCATACCTGTATGGTGGGGGGCTGAAACCTTCACGAATAAGAGGAAGAATCCTGAACTGGCTCTTACGCAGTGGTCTGAAAAAATGACCGGGGATGAAAAGAGTACTGAAAATTTACACACTGTACTGTTTTTTTTTTGTTTTGTTTTTTTACCCCAAAATCCCAAAGAGGCGATGCTGAAGAAGTAGGTGTTGATCTGTGCAGGGCTTGCACATCTTGTGCGGCGATATTCATCCTGATTACGTAATAAAGAGCAGGAAGTACAAAATGAGTCGTTTGGCAGCTTGGTTTCAGTAAAAGCTGTTTTTGCACTTACTAGGAAGTTTTGAGTTCTGAAACTTACAGTAATGCTTAAATGTTTCCTTCATCTAAATGGCATGAGACTTGATGACTCTTCTCACACTAGATCTAGAAAATAAAAATAAAAAAATAAATAAATTGAAGCGATATCTGGTATGCATTGTGGGGAAAAACATACGGAGTACAACAGTGTACTACGTTTACAATATGGAGCACTCATGTTCACGAATACACACACTTGTATATGTGGTTTATGGAAACTCCCCATAGGTTATAATGTTTTGGTTTACTGAGCTATAATTTTTTTTATCCCCTAGCCCCACCCCTAAACATAGCCCTCACAGAAATCTTCTGGCAATTATTATTATTAGTTTTTTTTTTAAATAACACTGCTTAGTATGTTTAAGCCATTTTGTTTACGAGGGCATAGGGAGTGTCCTTGTAAACCATGTTATTGCTGTAATAGCCCTGTTGTTATACAAATTTGTGTCCTCATAAACTGTCTATTTAAAAAAAAAAAGTGAAAACATACTTGAGTAAAAATAAGTTTACTTTAATACTTCAATACAATTTAAAGTTGTAAACTAAGTTGTAAAGTAACCTAGCGAAAAAACAAAACGAAAAAAAAAAACGGCAGAGGAGATTTTCATCCTATTGACAATTGAAATTGCATAAATTTAAACTGATTCAAGGTTGTTGTTTTTTCTTTTCGGAATGACATTCCAAGGTTTGGTTAATGGGGAAAAAACAAAACATAAGCACAGTGGCCTGTTGCATGAAGCTAGCAGTACAAACTCAGAGTTTCAGAGTAGGTTTACAGTTGACCAAACCAAACAAACCCAGCCTGGTTTAGATCAGGTTCAGTGGGCTCACAAAGCTCGATATAAACCTTCTCTGTCAACTCCACAGCCGCAGTTTGATTCACTTCTCGCGAGAGTCGTTGCAATTCACTTCTTTACTGAAGATTAAGAGATGTTATTAAAAATGTAATGAATTTAAAAGCTTTTACAAGGCAGAAATAAATGCTGCTGCTGCAGCAAAAGTTTGAGAAGGCAGCAGAAAGAAAATATCTGGCCATGCAATTGAATCCTATAATAAAACGACAAACAAAAAGTTATAGTGTATAGGTTTTGGTTTATGCAAATTATTTATGACAAATTGCTAGACAAAAAAGCCATAAATCTTAAGGAGTTGTTCCAAATTTGAGGTTGAAAAATTAGCTTTTAGTTTTTGTTTGGTTGCAGTACCAAACTTTACCCATTAGATGCCAGCAAAGCTCTGCTGGTATACTCAGCGGTGGGGATTTGATATTCGCAATGCAGTATGATTTCTCTCTCTCAAACATTACAGGTGCGTACACACGCAATTATTTTAGTAGACGCATACAAACAACACTCTGACATCCATACCAACACACCTACGCGATTATAGCTGCATTATTTATCCAGCTGGCTCTAATGCAGCGAAAGCAGAACATAGGAAAAAAAGTGTATTTGTTTTATAGGCCAGACCTGAGAAAATGGCACCACCTGGAACAAGAAAAAAAAAAAAAGATAAATTTGAAGCCTTGCCAACAGAATGAAAGCCCTTTAACAAAGACCGCATAATTTTATAGTTAAATGGCCCTGGGATTAAAAATTGTAGTTTTAATGGTTTCAATGGGGACATTTTTCCTTGAAGGGTTGGTTCACCCAAAAATTAAAATTCTGTCATTAATTACATTTTAATCAGCCCTGTTTATGTTCAGTAGACAGCACGTGCATGCTAAACGTAAACAACGCTGATTTACGTTGATTACATTCTGTGGATACTCTCCAAAATGGTGGAAGACGGTAACTCGGGGAGAAGAATTGCTGAATAAATTGTTATTGTTTTCTTTGCACACAAAGTATTCTCGTAGCCTCATAAAATTACGGTCGAACCCCTGATGTCACATGGACTATTTTACCGATGTCCTTACTACGTTTCTGTGCGTTGATCGTGGTAATATCATTGCTGTCTATGGAGGATCAGAGAGCTCTCAGACGCCATCAAAAATATCTTAATTTGTGTTCTGAAGATGAACGAAGGTCTTGTGGGTTTGGAACGACATGTGGGTGAGTAATGACAGAATTTTCATTTTTGGGTGAACTATCCCTTCAAGGTCCTGAGTGTAATAAATCTCAATAGGTACACAAAATGGTTAAAGGAAATGGAAAAAAAGGAAAATTCGAATAAAAATATAAATTTTTTGCCAAAATTTAGAGTGTTGGCATTATTACAGGCAAAATAATAATAATAAACAATATTAAATTATCAAGACTGCGAAAGGTAGTCAGTGGAAGTACAGTGATGTGTCAGAGCTCATAAGTATTACAGTGACAACTCTATACAAGCAAAACATGAGGGCTCATATCATAAGTTTTAAGACTCTTGTCACATCCTTGTCTTTATTTTTCATATTGCCTGTGCGTAATTTTGCTGGCTTCTGCAGCAGATCACACCGTAAATAAAAGCACAATCGCTTACTCTGTCAGGGTTCCTCAAATCTTGCCCTGGAGGGCCAATGCGCTGCAGAGTTTAGCTCCAACCCTGATCAAACTCACCTACCTGTGATTTTCTAATGATCCTGAAGACATTGATTAGCATGCTCAGGTGTGTTTGATTAGGGTTAGAGCTAAACTCTGCAGGAAAGTGGATTTCGTGGGCCAGATTTGAGGATCCCTGCTCTGTCCTCCGTGTTTACTTCCGTATGACTGCGCACTGCGCAAGTGTTGCCAAGTCCACAATTTTACTGTAGAATTGGGCTACTTTATCCACTGCTGCCAGGGGTTGTTTTTCAGAGATCTATCAAAGTCTGATCATGTTTGTGGAAGTGAATCTTGGCACAAACAAGGAGATCACTCTACGAGGCAGCTGTATGCTTTGAAGTGGCATCTTTTCACAAAATAATATTCTTCCGGAGAAGAACCACAGGAATGTGCCATCGAGATCCCATTGGATCCCAAAATTTGTGAAAATTCAAGTGACCAACCCGAATGTTGGTGACATGCCACTGCGGTAGACGTATCTTGCAGTATTAAGGTCAACCGTTAATGGATTAATTGGGAATTTGCTTAAATTTACATCTCTAGTTGTTTTAGAAGGATACCACTTGCAATTAACAACAACCTAAAAGCTTACAATTTGGGTGCTAGATGGTGCTATGAGTTTTTTTTTTTTTTTTGCGCTCAATAGTCTACACAATAATGCAAGACAGTTTGATTTCAAACTCTGAATTTAAATTGGTATCTTCTTTCATTCTTCCTTTTGTCTTTTGTAGTACATTCGTCTTTAAAATCCATCCATGAATCCCTGGCTGTAGAGCGTGAGCGTGTCAGACAGGCTTGGGCCGGACCTGACCTTAGGCAGTCAACCTCAGATCAGTTGGCCACATTGTGCACGACCCTCTCAGAGGTAAATCTTTCCTCCCTGTTTAAGATGGTGCTGGTGTACTAGTACACTCCTGACTTACACTGTGAGCTGCTGCTGCTACTAGTTTTTTTTTATTTTTTTTATAAAACCTATAAACAGGTTTTGTTACTGCAGACTAAGGGATAAGCTGAATATCTTGGTAATTGAAAGAATGCCAGCCCTTATGTTTTAAAATAACTTGTTCATCCAGTAAGAGGTGTGTGTGTGTGTGTGTGTGTGTGTGTTAAACCATTTTATATCTTGATATTTGCTGCATTAATTTAAATTATACACTGAATGTACTGTCTGGCATGTATGCTGTCTCTTGCCTTTTATGCTTAAATTGTGTTAATTACTGACTTGACTTTTGTGTTTAGCTTGAGCTGCAGTCACGTTTAACCAGAGTTCACTCTGTATCGCTGTCATCTGATTCGTCAGACGAGTCTTACTGTACTGTGCGCCAGGATCAGGTGTGTGCCTCCCCACGTCTGAACTTTTAAAGTCAATGGTTTTTATTTATTTATTTAAAATAAATCTGTTGTTGTCAGGACACCCCCTCTCAGGACCGTAAGCTGTATCGTACACCTTCAGTAGCAGACTCTACAGCAGAGTATTTTGATGCCAGTGAGCTGGTTTGTGAGAATTTGTCTGAAAATGAAACATCTGATGAATCTGGATTGAGTGATGTCACCACAAGCAACTCTGAACCAGAGGAAGGCCACAGTATGTCTACAATTAGCTAAAGTGCCTAGTGCCTGCCTTACCTTCAGGTGTCATTTGTAGGTGTTTTCAGTTTTGTGCACATTCACACATTTATTGGTATGGTATTTCTTTTTTTTTTTTTTTCAGAAACTGCAAATATGAAGTACAGAGCCAGTGTTTCCAGCACAAATGATTTAGCTTCTAATGCTCAGGTCAGTGGGCGACGCACAGTGCTTCCTGCACACAGCACTGATAACAGCCATATCGGAATCCTCTCCATCCTGTACAACAACATCGGGAAGGATTTGTCACGGGTCTCCATGCCAGTGGCTCTCAATGAACCGCTTAGTTTATTACAGCGTGTCAGTGAAGAGCTGGAATATTCTGAACTCCTGGATATTGCCAACCACACAGATGACCCTTTCGAAAGAATGGTGAGAGCATCATGCATAAAACTTTGCATACATTTTATCCTAACTGTGTGTACCAACTAAAGGCTGATTTTGCATTATTTCAGTTTTCAGATTTATAAAAGCCCTTTGGCACGTGCGCCTGTGTGTATATACTCGCACTTTATTCCCTACCCCATCTCCTTGCTGAAATAACCACATATACTATGAAGCTTAGTATATATAATATAGTTTGTGCGTAACCATGTTTAAATATGATTTGTGTATGCATATTCCCATCCATTTGATTCTATGTGAATTCTATGGCAACAAGCCTCCACAAGCTTTCATGGTTGTGGTTCCCAGATGTCAGAGTTTAAATCCCCCAATTAGAACTTGTATCTTAAAAAAGATCAATTTTCTGCCTAATGGTTTACTTCATTTCCTCATTATCTCATCCCAAAAAGAAATCTGCCATTTTGGATTTTGTGTATATTTTTTAAAAGTAGATACTTAGGGTGCTTTCACACCTGGCCTGTTGTTTCGGAACCTGGCGCGTTTCCCCCCCACTTAGCTCGGTTCGTTTGGGCATATGTGAACACAGCAATCGCGCTCGGATCCGCGCCAAAACAATCGGTCCGAGATCACCTGAACGAGGTGGTCTCGGCTCGATTGGAAACGAACTCTGGAGCGGTTCGGTTGTAGTGAGAAAGCAATCCGATCCAACGGACCAACAAACCAGGCTATATCACAATGTATAATGGGTAATTACATAAGTTCTGTGAAAAGCATTAACTTTGTTGTTTTGCTAATACTTCAAAATGAACCATGTGAATGTCTGTGGGTGAGCACGTCTTCGCCATTCAAAATCTAAGCACACTTTTTCATTTTATAATGCCGTCTTATTGCTCTTCTTCCTAGTATGTGCATTTTAAAAATGTTTTCCCGATGAATCCTGGACTCCTGCTCAAAGTGATAAATTAATATAAGGACAGCTACAAAAAAAACAACAATAAGCCCGCAAAGCTGTTGTCATTCCATCCTGACAGATGACAGCTGTGACAGCTAAGTGGAATCCCGGAAAATAAACCGTGGAACTTTGACCAATGAGAGAACAGTTTACTCGCGCATGACTTGTATTAACAAATTTGGTCCATATATAGAAACATTGCCGTGTGAAAGCGAACCAAGAATAAAAAGCAACATTGTAATAATTTTAATCCCTGTTTCAGAACAAAGCAATCGATCTACAGGTGTGAAAACACCCTTAGATACTCATCCAAGGGGATTTGTGTGATTCTCACCAAACTTGGTCAACAGTAGTCAAGTCTATTCAATAGTTATTCACAATTGTATTAATAATCTTGGATAAGAGCATTAGATACATGTTGGTTACAGAAGTGACGTAGAATTATGCAATAGAATGATATTTGGTTATAAGTCCTCTTGGCATCTTTTGGAATGACCGTATGCTAATTTTAATGCAAAGGCAGTCTCTGTGCCTTTCTGAGAGTGGTGAGGAATTCACTCCTGTTGAGGAAGAGGTCAAAAGATTTCAGGATGGAGTCTGGTTTTGACTCTCTGTCCTGGGTGGGAGAAATCAACCCATTTGGTCTTCTTGAGAGAGTCACAATGGGTCTTATTCACTAATAATTGCGTAGATTATTCATATACATACACACATTCGAACTTCTCACGGAAATGTTCCTCCTAATTCACAGCACGTTCATACGCACATGAATTTGTTCTTAACCTCAGGCTAATTTTCATTTTTGTCTAAAATTAGGACGTGTTTTACTCCCCCTCAAAGCATCCTAGGTGTATGTGACTTGCTTCTTTCGGACTAATCCAATCGGAGTTATATTAAAAATTGTCCTGGCCCCTCCAAGCCTTTCAATGGGGTAAGCGGGTGTTGGTTGTCAACAGTTCAGAAGATGTGAAATAAAGTTTGTGCATCCGTAATAAAACGTCCCTCACATGGCTCCGGGGGGGTGAATAAAGGCCTCCTGTAGCGAATCCATGCATTTTTGTAAGATAAATATCCATATTTCAAACGTAATAAACACTTTTCTCACTTCCGCTGACTGTGACGTATGCGTCGCACGCGCGCCTCTGAAAAATGCAGGAGCAAAGGAAACAAAGTTTCCTTACTTTAGCAAAGGAAAACCAGTCTCCTCTTGGCTTATATCGAAATCCTCCGACATTTCTTTACAAATCCTTGTTTTGTGCTTCTAATTCGTGAACAGCATTTTGTTTTGTTTTGTCTAGTCTCTGCGTTCGTCACTAATCACACAATTCTCACGCAATGCATTCTGCATTTGGCGTCGAGAGTAGGGATGGGCATTCCAAGCAAAAATAATATTCGAAAATTGCTGGGTATTATTCGATTATTCGAAAATCACACCCCTCCCCCACAAGCACGCTCAAACACCCATAAACAGAGAGAGATGGAGAGAGACGGGATTCACGCTTTCAATCTGTATGATAAACTGTTTAATTCAGAAGATAGGCTACCTTAACGCAAGCCATATAATGATTGTAACGTACTGAAACATATTAATATAACAAACATAACCGAATTACGGCACTTATTAACATAAGTCTTTGTTAGCATAAATCAACTGCTCATAAGGCTAGGACATTTCCATTTCAAAAAATTTAATCCCTAAAGGGAATAGATACGAGATGGGAGGAAAAATATACTTCAGTATCTTCTGTCGCAATTATATCGTTGGGTAATTACACTGTATATAAACTGTGGGCATCAGGGAGCTGTTATTAATATGCGGGGCATTGAAATCGCTTATGAATGCGCGCTTGTTTTTTACTTTCACTTTCGAGATTCGCGATCACACGTACGTACGGAGCAGCACTCGGCAGTACTTGCCACACATTTTACAAGATTAGATGTTTGTCAGTGGTGCTCAGGATATGCAAATCATTCGCCATCATCCTATCAGTCATCTCTCCTTACTCTGTTTATGTGGTAAGTGAAATGTTATGTACTGTAATGTAACAGGCTACCGTTAGCAAGCGGCTAACCATGTCCCTTTAGTGGCTCCATAGAACGCATTATTTGTTTTCTGCGCCTTTCTGAATATGGATTCAGCCACACCTCTAACCCAGTCGGGGGTGTTTGTGGTCCGCACAGCACTCTTATTTGACATCGTCCAAAGTTACTGTAACCATTATATGCTACGCAAGTCTTTTTTTTTTTTTTATGCCACGCAAGTCTACAGTGAGACGATGTGCTCTTCTGTTGTCTTTGACAGCTTTTAGGTGCGTTTTTGGCAGTGCCACATGAACGCGTCACCACCACATCAGCACGGAAAACATGGGGAAATTAAGACAATAATTGCACAACCTATTTGATATTCTATAATTAAATCAACTAATCAAATATTCGAAAATCGTGACCCATCCCATAGGTAGTAATTTAGATATATTTTTACGATGGAAAAATGCCATTTTACAAATGCTTGAAACATGGTTTTCAAAGGAAAGATTGATATCAAATAGCACACTAGGTTCCTAACTGATGAAGAAGAATTAACAGAGCAACCATCAAGTATTAGTGTGTTAGGTTGTTACATGCAGAGGTTTTTGGTCAAATAAAAAAAAAAAACTATGCATTACATTGGTTTAGCGAATTGGTATGTTACATCGGGCCACAAAGAAATGTAGAGCTCTGAGTATCATCCGCATAAAAGTGAAAGCTAACACCATGTTTCTTGATATCTCCCAAGGTAACATGTAAAGTATGAAAAGCAGTGGTCCTAGTACTGAGCCTTGTGGTACTCCATACTGTACTTGTGATCGATATGATACCTCGTCATTCACTGCTACGAATTGATGACAGTCAGATATCGTTTTTTTCTCTTCACTGTTATCATTGGCATATTGTCAAAGTGTCTAATTCTAACTATTGATAATAATTCTATTTAAAATCGCGATTCCTCGATTTCTAAAAAAAAATACAATCGTGGCAAAGTATTAAATTTGAATTAATCTATAAAATCGGAAAAATCACCCTGCCCTAGGATACTGCCTTTTTCTAGTATTTTTGACTGAAATGGGAGATTTGAGATTGATCTGTATTTAACTAATTCTCTAGGATCAAGTTGTTTTTTTTGTTTTTTTTATGAGAGAAGCAGTACAACATCTAAAGAACTGCAGGCCTCACTCGCCTCAATTAAGGTCAGTGTTCATGATTCAACGATAAGAAATAGACTGGGCAAAAACACCATCCATGGGAGAGTTCCAAGGCAAAAGCCACTGCTGACCAAAAAGAACACAAAGGCTCGTCTCTCATTTGCCAAAAAATATCTTGATTATCCCCAAGACTTTTGGGCAAATATTCTGTGGACTGATGAGACAAAAGTT
>NW_015549589.1:55861-58127 GCF_001515605.1 Sinocyclocheilus anshuiensis | reverse complement strand
CATCAGTTTGTGACCTCAAGCTCAAGCGCACTTGGGTTATGTAGCAGGACAATGATCCCAAACACACCAGCGAGTCCACCTCTGCAATGGCTCAAGAAAAACTAAATTAAGGTTTTGGAGTGGCCAGATCAAAGTTTAGACTTAAATCCGATTGAGATGCTTAAACAGTCCATTCATGCTCGAAAACCCTCCAATGTGGCTGAATTAAAACAATTCTGCAAAGAAGAGTGGGCCAAAATTCCTCCACAGCGATGTGAAAGACTCATTGCCAGTTATCGCAAACACTTGATTGCAGTTGTTGCTGCAAAGCGTGGCACAACCAGTTATTAGATTTAGGGGGCAATTACTTTTTCACGTAGGGCCAGGCAGGTTTGGACAGCTTTTTTCCCTTAATAAAATAATTATATAAAAACTGCATTTTGTATTTACTTGCATTATCTTTGTGTAATATTAAAATTTGTTTGATCTGAATCTTTTAAGTGTGACAAATATGTAAAAAACAGGAAGGGGGCAAACACTTTTTCACACCACTGTATACGTAGAAATACTTTCCCGCCATGCAATACGAAATACATCGTTTTGTTTTCTTCCAGCTGTGCTTCATTCTTCGGACTGCTCTCTTTAAAGCGCGAGTGTTCTCGTTATACCACAGTGTCTGACTGTTAAGGAGCAATCGTATCTAAAGGGCTAGAAAAGAGAGTGTATACTTTGTTACAACATTACGTTTTTCTGAGCTATTGGATTTGCTAGGAATTGAGAGTCAGGAATATTATTTACAAAGCAGTCTTTTGTGGTAAAAGTGTTGGTTCTACCATATATGTTTAAGAGTCATATACCATATATGTTTTAGGATTCAAACAATATTTAAGGTCTTTTGTAATCCTTAATGTAATTAAGTGTAGAATAACACAATAGTGCTTATGGTGCATTCAAGTCATGTCAGATAGATCGTATTTACGAGTTGAATGCACATGAATGCCACCCCAAAGTCATTATTACGAGTGGGAAACTCCGTTTTCTTTAAGCCCCGAGTTTCTGAGTTGGGGGCGTGTCAGTGAAAAAATGTGTCTGATGCAATGGACGCAGCCAAAGAATATAGATATGCATAATGTCTTTATTGATGGTAAATTTGTTTTTGTAATGTACAAGAGACCCCACCCCACATGATTGTAAAGCACTTTGGGTGTACAGCAATACACAAACCGCTATATAAATGCATCATTCATTCATTCATAAAACTATGTAAGTTACATATACAAAATATTATATTATCATTAATTACCATAAACTGAATTATTAGGTATTCTACATCACCTTCATAAGTTGAATAAAACCAGAAAAATGCAAAAACACAATGAAGCACATTCTTTATTCATTATTTTGTAGATGTAGAGTTTTAAAAAATCATTGAATTTTATTTAGAAAAGTTAAATCGCCATGTTCAGACCAAAGTGACTTGAACGCACCTGACGTCGTAATTACGACTTAGTAATTCATAAGTATGAACGTCCCAGGAGGGCTTGAAAGCAGCATTACTGCATAAGTTAAATACAGATGCTGTCTCTTTTAAAGGTGGCATATCATGAAAATCTGACTTTTCCAGGTTTTAAGTGCTATAATCAGGTCCCCGGTGCATCTACCAACCAAGGAAACATGAAAAAGGTTAACCCAGTAACTTTGTTTTGGTAAGCCTTTTGCTGCAAGCGTCTGAAAAAAACGAGTGCGTCTGATTGCGCTCCCCTAGTGACGTTGCAAAGGGATCTCATTATAATATTGCTGCCCCTTAATCTGCACGTTTCCACCCATGGTGCCATTTTGATTTCGCAAGCGACAACGGTGTACCAGTTCTAATGCCATGGCGAAAGTTTGAGCAAAACATGCTAACTGTTCAGTCTTTGGCTGCACTGACGAGCACAGAACACTATTTATAGTCCCAGCCTCAGAGGAGACAACAGAGCAGAGGATTTATTTACTGTATATTGCTGCTGCCACACAGATCTAAAATAAACATGCGTTTATTTCCCAGCTGTTTACCCTCACAGACATAACCGACTTTTTTTTGTAACTCGTGTGTTTTTAACGTAAAATTGTGTGTGAATGAGAACTTCGTTTAGTACTCACATGCTGTGACAGCCGCTTTCTGTCCGTGTGCTTCGGATGTGTGCAGTCAGAAAACCATATTTCAGAAGTTTAAACCAATATGGTTTAAAACGCATGATTTCAGCGCAATAAACATGATAATCAGAACCAAAACATGTTTTTAGCA
>NW_015549589.1:54367-55738 GCF_001515605.1 Sinocyclocheilus anshuiensis | reverse complement strand
ATAATCTTAACCAAAACAGATGTTTTTAGCAGGTCCGAGCTGTAATGGCGCAGCTCTATTCTGGAAAAAGGGGCGGGGAGCAGCTGCTCATTTGCATTTAAAGAGACAGGCACGAAAAACAATGTGTTTCTGCTTCCACTCAATATAGGCATTTTCAAAATGATATAATAAATGATCTGTGGGGTATTTTGAGCTGAAACTTCACAGACACATTCTGGGGACACCAGATTCTTATATTACATATTTGAAAAAGGAGCATAATATGTTTCCTTTAAGACAAAATGCACGGACCTAATACTGACCAGTGGTGTACTGTAACAACTTACTACAAAATAGTCAGAAGTCAGAAGAACACAGACTGCAGGAAAGCAGGTTTAACGAATCAGTGGTCTGACGTCTGCAAGTTAGACTCCTAAAAAACACCTTTGCTCATGTGCAAACAAGTGCGCGCACAACCGCGGATGATTCATTTTCCACTCAAGTCGAGGCTAGGGTGTGCTGTGCGATACCGCATCGTCTGCGATTAATGTGGTAAGTGTTGTTGTAATGATGTGCGATCTGACATTATCAAGTAGGCTATATCACCAAATCTCACACAGAGTGCACCCACGTGATTTTTGCCTGTTTTTGCTCAATTTTGCTAACGAAATAGTTCCTAACACAGATCACAGCACTGTTTTGCGTCCCTGAGCAATGGTGTTTACTTATTGAATGAATCAGCTTTTTGAACGAATCGGTTGAATAAATGATTCCGTGATTCACTCATTAACACAGCCAAATGCTTTGTTTCTGAATGAATCAGCCGTTTGATTGAATCGGTTGAATCTCAATGACTCACTCATTAACAATCACTTGCTGTTACCTACTAGCGGTTTTAATTTCACATTTCAACTTTTTTTCATGTTTTAAATTTTCAAATATCAGTATTCAACGTTTTGTTAAAACCAAAACATTAGGCCTATTTATGCATCTGTAACTGCAGTTTAAATGCATCCATGTCGCCTCTGTGATACATAAACTGTGTAAATATATCTAAATGCTATGTCAGATGCAGATTCCAGAAATGTTTTCTTATGTTGGAATGAAAGACACTGAGTACCGGATGAAGTGCTTCTTATTCTTGCCCAAAAATACAAAATGGAAGAAAGTTAAAACTGAACACAATCTTGCTACTCAAGCTGTGTATGAACATTTTTTTATATATATTTATTTGCTGCTTTTCCATTTTGCATCTGATAATTCGCTGTGAACCCACTATTTCCTAAGAATGTGTCGATTAATGTAGACTGTTGTTGTTCTAATGACTTAGTTTAATAATAAAGAATGTAGTGTAGCGCACAGACTTTTATAATCATTATGAAAGTGCTGTTT
>NW_015549589.1:53838-54137 GCF_001515605.1 Sinocyclocheilus anshuiensis | reverse complement strand
ATGCCCCGCCTTTCTGAAATGCGTTGATTTTTACAAAGCTCATCGTTCTGAAAAGCGAGGTGTACTCTGATTGGCCAGCTATCCAGTGCGTTGTGATTGGCCGAATACCTCAAGAGTGTGATGGAAATGTTACGCCCCTACCATACTGTGATGCCCTGTCTGGCCGTAGCGACGAGACAAAAACATTAAAACCCATTATAAATGATACATTTGTTGCATCCAGTGGGGACATAATTACGTATTATAATGAGTTATACTGTCTTTTTACGCGTTGCGTTGCATCGCACCGCGTAAACATA
>NW_015549589.1:53496-53798 GCF_001515605.1 Sinocyclocheilus anshuiensis | reverse complement strand
GTTTTCGAAAAATATCTCTTTTGCAGTTTGTAAGGTAGCTATCCTTCAATGTAAACAGTCTGCAAAGTTAATCAAAAAAGTGCATGATAAATAAAGATTGTCTCTCAAAAGAAAGAGTCGACTAAGAATCGCCTTAACGAGTAGTTAAATTTTTGAATCTTCTGTCTGTTACGATCTACGTCACTGGGTAACACATTAGCATAATCCCCGCCTGCCCACAAAATATGAACACTCTCTGTGTCGAGAAGATGCTGTGTTCCACGATACCACAGCAATACAATTCGAACCTTTTGTTGTGCTCG
>NW_015549589.1:42668-53361 GCF_001515605.1 Sinocyclocheilus anshuiensis | reverse complement strand
GATTCGCTTGCATAAGTGTTAAACAAAATGTTTTATGTCATTATTTTAAGAACTGATTGGAGCATTATATTATTGTTTTATGTAAAGGTGCATGCTAGGTTTGCCAGGTTGTCACAACAAAACCCGCCCAATTGCTACTCAAAACTAGCCCAATCGTGTTTCGAGGGTGGTCCCCCTTTCGCATTCGCATTCCAGTGCCTAAATATGACGTTATTGGGGTCGCTACAACCCACGACATCAAAAACAACCACGGACTTGGCAACACATATGGTAGCTCTCACTAAACTGCTCAAGTGCTCATCACAACAGGCTCGGCCAGCTGGCCAATCAGAGCAGAGTAGGGTTATGGAAGGGAGGGGTTTAAAGACATTTCGCTCGGAACTGAATCGAACAAACCGTTTCGAAATCATGGACCAATAAATGTATATTCTGGGAAAATTACAGTGTTTTCTGACCTTAGATGCATTTAAACCTGTTGTAGGGCACTCGAACACAATATTAGGGCACTTTAAAAAACCATATGACCTGCTCTTTAAATATGAAAACGTACTTACAGTCTGTGAGTCAGAACAGCCGGCATTGTAGTCTACTCTCCCAGCATCAGGAAACAGTCCTCCATAAAATGCGCTGCACACATCTGAATATTTGGGTTGAACTGTTCTGGAACAGTGTTGTAAATGCAACTTAACCACTGATTTCTAGTCATGTCCTCTTTTGAAAGGCCAAACAAACTATTTTCACTTTCGTAAAAGGAAACACACAGCGTCTTCACAACATGGCAGCGGTGGTGGCAGCAACAAAATTACGCCTTCTTTCTTTGCGTGAACATTTGTGCGGCATTATGCAAATCTTCCCACACTGTGACGTAGACATGTGGGGGCGTGTTTAAACGAGGCGTTTTAGGAGGGTGTGGACCAGTCTTAACTTTTATAAAGAATATCTCTTTGGGTTTGAGACTTTAGTCTTTGCAACTTTAGGGATCTTATCTATTCACGAACAGCTTGTAACACTCCAAAGAGAAAGGAAAACTTGAAATCGCATCATATGACCCCTTTAATGATGACTTGCTCGTAAAGCCAGACCCTTGCTACCACCTACTGGCATAACAATTTAACTGCACTGACTGGTGCTGATAGCTACTGCTGAAATATTATATAGTCAGTGGCATAAAATGATTGTAAAAGGACAATAATATTATTAATCATGATTATTTCTGAGACAGTATATCGCAGTGACAGGCCTATGCAGAGCGACTGGCCTGCAAAGCACCTGTAATGTACAGCTGCTATGCACCATAAGTTGCATGCGTGTAAAAGAACAATGACAGGTTTCACTTTAAAACACCTCATCCAAATTGTATAACTAAATTCTACTTAAATTGCAGCAACAAAAACAAAAACTATATTTTGAGTTTTTTTGTTTAAATCATGAAAATTATTGTATTTTTTTTTTTTTTGTATTTTAACTTTTGTCTTTGTTTCAGTTTATGAAGATAACCTTCAATAAGTGGAGTTGACTGCATGTGCAGCATTAGTCTGAGGTATTATTTGTAATTTGCCTTTTTCCCCTCTCTTTCAGGTTTATGTGGCTGTGTTCTCTATTTCAGGCTATGCCTGGGCCAGCTGGCGTAATCGTTACAAACCCTTTAACCCTGTTCTAGGGGAAACGTATGAGAATGTGCGGGAGGACCATGGTTTCCGTTATATCGCAGAGCAGGTATGAACACTTAATATATAGTACATACAATATGAAGGACTGTATTTGAAATAATTGCATTTTAACACGTTGTTTTTTTTTTTTTCTCCTCTTTCTAGGTCAGTCATCACCCACCTCTGTCTGCCTGCCATGCAGAGTCTGATAACTTCAGCTTTTGGCAAGGTAACAGTTCAAAATTTTATGAATTCTTCATGTGGGATGTTACGTTTAATATTAATTTCAAAACAGAGATACCCAATAAGCAGATATAATGGAACACTTTTTGATGCCAAGCAGTGTTGTGTCCTATGACTTTTGGTGTATTTTGAGTCTTTTGAACATCAGACACCCTCTTCCAGCCTAGTTAAAGCCGATCAGACCTCTGCCTCTATGCTAGCAGCAATTGTTTATGGAAAAAAACTGTTTGTCATCAGTTGTCAGAAGATGAAAGCGTTATCTTTGTTGTAGCATCCTTTCAGATTTAAGGGGATTTCCCACGACTGGCATCAGCGCTGTTCAGTGCATTGAATTGATGTCAATATCCGCTTCAGCATTACCCAGGTGATGCTTTGAGGGTGCTGATAGGTACTGCTGAAATATTATAGTCAGTGGCATAAAATGGACGTAAAATTACAATATTTTTGTTAATCACAATTACTTCTGAGGCAATATATCGCCGTGACAGGCCTATGCAGGGCGACTGACACGCAAAGACCCTGTTAAGTTTAAAATGGTTCTCAATTACCCCTTTCTCAAAACCATTTTATGTTTTTGGCTGTTATTAAAGACAACATTTGGCCAAGTATCCCAGAAATATCTTTATTTTCTGTGCAGTGTCAGAAGAGATGTGGTCAGTGTAAACGCACACAATTGCAATGGTTGCGCTCTAGTCATGCCTTGTTCACGCAGTGTGAAACCGCTCTTTAAGTCAGTGCTGCTCATGCTAAGCAGACACAACTATCTCTTTTAGTAGCTACTAACCTTTGTCTCTAGGTCAGCAATGGTGCAGAATGAAAAGTTGTAGATAAGAAATTTAGGCAGGATCCTTGGCAAAATCCTGTGCTGGTAAAGCTAGTATTGACTAATTAGGTTGGCTTTAGAAAGCCAACATACTGAAATGCTGTTTAAACATATTCTTCTTCCTCTGAGACTAAAATTTCTGACTCTAACTTGTCCTAGAGCTTTGAAGCTTCAACCACCGTCAGACTGTTCAGACTCGTGTTGCTGTATCTTTTTTTTAGCAACTAGCATAGTGTCTATCTGAAACATGCTGGCTGAGGTGTCCTGCTGAGCAAGATGGTGCCAGTGTGGTTGTTGGTCTGCCGTTGCTCATGTTCTTTGCTGTTCTTCTCATGTTCTGTATGTGCGTTTACACCAAGTGAATATAGCATATTTTCTTAGCGATAGATGCTATTTACACTAAGTGAAAATAGCAGTATTTTCTTAGCGATATGCTTTTTACACCAAGTGCAAATAGCTGTAGATTCCATTTACACTGATAAAATAGCAGGATTTTCTGCTATTTATACTACTAATTGGAAATTGTGGCAATTATCTGCACCTCAATAGTGTGGTAAATTATAAAACCATATGTAGTAATAACATATTGAGTGTAAATTATCATTTTAATTCAAATAAAAAAAATGTATTCCACCTTATTGGGACAAATAAAGCCCTCTCTACACCTACCCTAACCCTACCTTATACATTATTTTAAACTTTTCGATTATTTGCTTCATTTTTATTGAAAATAAATGCCTATCCGATGCGATATGAGATTTGAAAAGAGAGAAAAAAAAGTTTGGCAAAAGGCGGATTCGAACACTGGTCAAAACAATCGTGTCAAAACGTCTAAATCACTCACTTTACCATCTACGCCACTGGAGCTGTTGCTTGCCAATAGTCTTTTGTAGTGTTGACTATCCCAATCACATGTAGGTTACTGTTAATAGCTTCTGCCAACAAGGCACTCAGAAAATCAACACTGATATACGTCATCTGCTGGAGCTTTCAAAATTTACAAAGGCACACTCCTGCTATTTTTGGAGGCGAAGTCGTCAATGAGCTCATCATATGATAATTAAAACATGAATTAACGTTAATAAATGTTATTAACATCAACAGCCAAAAAAAGTTTCACAGGAATATGAACATACCTGAAAGGGATGCACGGGCTTCATCTTGGGATTTTTTACTTTTTCTTTTCTCGGCGCTGGACTGCTGATGTTTTGTTTCCGGCCATAGGCCTAGTTGTCCATCAATTATGATCATTTGCAAACGTGAGGTGAGGGTGGGTGTGGATGCGGGAATGTCACATCACGTGTGCTTAGCCTACTGACTACAAATGCATTTTTTATAATTCTGTATGTTAATATTTGTATTTATCTATATGCATATGTTAATAGTAATATAGAACAAAAGTGTTTTTTTGAGCATCTGGGATGGTGCCGCCCCTGGGAGTTGGTGCCCTACGCAAATTGTGTACTCTGCGTACAGGGAGCGGCGGTACTGTGTATGTGTTTGTGTTATCAATGTGTATATGTGCACAAGGAATCGGTACCTTGCTCTCCTATGATCGCCAAACCCTTCTTGATATTCAGTCCGCTGTCACTGAACTGTGTGCTCAATGTGTAGAGCAGTATTTCAACACCCGCTATTCTTCGCTGTTTCCTGAGGCCACCTGCCACAGCTGCTCATTCTATCGGTAAAGACGCCACAGAAAGCACGGAAAACGGGATGGCTTTTTGGTCAGGATCAGAAGATCCTTGCACGCGTCAGGGTTGTGCGACCTGCATGGACAACGCTTGGGGGGGGGGGAATTCTCTCTTCATCGCTATACTGTCTACTGCCCGTCCTACCAGATGAGGCTACAACTGGTTGCGCTATAGTGCGACCATGGATTATCAAAAGAGGTGCCAATCTACAAAATCTTCCATCGCTGGAATATGCGAAAACTTCAAATGGATTTGTGGAAGATCATACTCGTGTTGCCAAGTTGGCAATGGTAAACTCGAGACCTCTTCATAACAAAACTTTTATTTTAAATCCTTAAATCCTTGCTCTGGACTCTGGTAAATCTGCCATTTTAATTTTACTTGATCTTAGTTCTGCATTTGATTCAGTTGATCACACTACTCAGCTTAATCTTAAGTAAAGGTGATTATTGGAAGGTCCTCTCCTTTTGCACCACTCAAATATGGGGTACCGTAGGGGTCACTTTTGAGTCCTATTTTATTCTGTTTGTATATGCTCCCCTTGGGTTCTATCATGAGGAAATATAATATTTCGTATCATTGCTATGCTGACGATACTCAGATTTACATCCCCCTTAGTTCTGAGAACTCTTACTATGAACTCCTCAAATGTTTTACAGATATTAAATGCTGGACAGCAAGAAACTTTCTCCAATTAAATGAAAGCAAAACTGAGATTGTTGTTTTTGGGCCTTCTGGTGCTGTCTCTGTGAATTTTGAAAAACAGATAAGTGCAGTGGCGCAGAGCAGCTAAACCTAAAAAAAAAAAAACTTAAAACCTATGCTCTCATTTAAGGATTTGGAGATTATCCATGCATTCATTTCTTCCAGACTTAGACTATTGCAAAACCCTCTATATGGATCTCAATCTTCATTGTATCGCATACAGTTGGTTCAAAATGCAGCCGTGAGGTTGCTGACTGGCACTAGGAGAAGGGAAAGCATCTCCCCAGTCCTAGCATCTCTTCATTGGTTACCAATGCAGTATGGAATCCATGTTAAGATGTAATTATTTGTTTTTAAAGCATTAAATGGTGTAGCACCATCGTATCTGGCCGTTGGACAGTTACCAACAATCTTCTCGAACTTTCAGATCCTCTAATAAACAACTCCTGCATGTTCCCCACTCTCGTTTGAAGTTGAAAGGGGATCATGCTTTTTCTGTAGCTGGTCCTAGACTATGGAATAGCTTACCTCAGGACATTAGATCTGCCCCTTCCATTACGGTTTTTAAATCACGGCTGAAGACCTATTTGTATTCTCTGGTGTTTGGTTGAACTGTGTTTTGTGTACTGTAATGTGTACAATCTCTTTTATTGGTTATTTGTTGTTTTTGTAGTTTTCTTTTATTTTCTTACTCCTTGTTATTATTGGTTTTGTACAGCACTTTGGTATACACTAGTTGTTTTTAAATGTGCTATATAAATAAATTGACCTTGACCTTTAATCATGCTAGCAATGTGATAATACATAATGGCTGCATAGCAACACTCTAACAACCATCCAAAACAATTTAGCAACACCATGTGTGTGTCACTGAAAGCAGCGCATTAATATGGAACGGTGATTAAACTGACTTGGAACTACCTGTGCATTAAACGGTTTTAATTCACACCTGCCAGCCAATCAGACCATGGTATAATATTAGATAATTCATTAGAAAAAAAACAAAAAACAATAATTACTAAAATTGACCAATGAAATACAGCTTTTTTTTTTTAAATGTATTTATTTTTTTTAAAGTTGAATTAACATTATACATAATGTTCCCTTTTAATTTTACATTTGACTGAAATACGTTATTAAAGCTATTAAAGAAGCTGTTTCTCAGTCTGTGTGGTGAGGGCAGGGGGTCAAACAGTCTATGACACGGGTGGGTGGAAACATACAGCAATGTTTTTGGGTGCCTTCTACAGGCGTTCTACATACACAGTGTGTTTTCACATTTAGTTTGTTTTAAAAAAAACAATCCCAGTTGACAAACTCTAAGACATTACCCTTATTTCATGCACAGCAAATATATCTACCCTGGCCTACATAAGCTGGTGGAGAGATTCTCTCTCACTGGGAGAGCCACTGTTACATTATAACCCACAATGCTCTATTGTATCAAGACTATCTCTCTACCCAGATACATATTGCATAGGATGGTCTTGAAGACATGTTGCGACGCGTGTAATCTAATCGCAATGGTTTATAGCTCTCCTTACAGAGGCAGTCTGCTGAGAGGCCCATGGGTGGCTCCACTGATCTCTGATTCCCCGGTAACACTTTAGTATAGGGACCAATTCTTACTATTAACAAGTTGCTTAATAGCATGCCTTTTATCAACATTAATAACATGCTTATAAAGCACATATTCTGCATGACCATATTCTACATCCCTAATCCTACCCAATACCTACATTTAAAAACTACCGTACTATTTAGTGATGTCACGGTACCAAAATTTCAGTATTCGGTACCGATACCAGTGAAAATCCACGGTTCTCGGTACCAATTTCGGTACCAAAACAAAACACAAAAACATGCTAATTGAACAACATTTTTATTAATAACGTTAAACAAAAATTAAATGTACAAAACCAATGCCATTCTGGTACCGTAACGTTTTAATTTTTTTAGTACCGACTTGGTACCGAAATACCGGGTCTTTTGACAACACTAGTACTATTAATAAGCAGCAAATTAGGAGTTTGAGGCAAAAGTCATTTGTTGTTTTGTTAATGGTGAGAAGTGGACCTTAAAATAATGTGACCGATCCCCGTTGTCGAGTACTGCACACTGACCTTCCAGTGGTGCATTTGTTGCCACTAGCAAAAAAATAAAAAATTACACCACCAGTTCTTGCTTGGACAGTCATAGTTTGCTAACGGCTTGTTTTGTATGTGCTATAAATGCAGCATTTGGCTGGTCAATGTAGGGTTGGGCAATATGGGCAAAAATAAGGCTTTTAAAGCGGAAGTTAAATTCACTAAACTAAAAATTTAAGTAAATGAGAACAAAAGCACAGAGTTGTGTTAGGCTATTTTGATAACCCCATTACAGTCACTTTACAGTCAGTGCTATCATAAAAATAGACTTACTTGTAGGTTTAAAATTCTATGTCACATTCATTACCAAATGAAATCACACACCTCAAATATTTTTTTAATATAAATATATGCATTTATTTTATTCTGTTTGTTTGTTCATTCATTCATTCATTCATTCATTCATTCAGTCATTCTACATTTTCAGACCAAAGATGGAAGAATAAGTTCTGGGGGAAGTCAGTGGAAATCGTTTCATCTGGAATGGTTAATGTCACTCTGCCAAAGTGAGTATGGTTCAACTGAGCTCTCTACACAGTTGAGAATCAAATCATTTTATTTAACTTAAAACTTAAAATAGTCAGTTATTGAGAGATGTTAAAAGTGTCTTTGGATATTCATTTTCATTCAGTTTTGAGTTTTATATCCAGATGTGGCCATTTAAAATGCACATTGAAGGGAAAGGATCACACATGGTCACACAGTAGCAAACAGAGCCTCCAGGAATTAGTGTTGTCAAAAGTACCAACATAAAAGTACTTGCTTGTCAACAGTAAGAAGCGATGATCATTGAAGCCAATCACATTCGTATCTGTTGAGCGCGTGAACACAATGACCAATCAGCAGTGTTTAAGAATCACTGTTAATCTTAATAAATGCGTAATTAAGTTTAATAATTGTGAAATAATTGCAATGCTCTGGCAAACCGCTATAGAGCTGGTGTCGCTTTAGAGGTAGAACTGGTGAATGCTGTTTACAGGTTTCATAGAAAGGGAATGATGTGCGCCAAATGAGTCGCTGTAAAATACTTGAATGGTTGCTGAAGAAATAACTCAACACATGAGCCAACGCAAATGCAATGACATGAAATAAAACATGTTTTAAAGAAGAGTGGCTTGATTAAGTGTTGGAAACAGCAGATGATGGGCACAGAATGGTAATAAAACAGGTGTAGTGTGCAAACTCTACTGCATGGGGATGTTTAGATAACTATAGGCTATAAGAATTCTAACAAGACAAACTGAAGAGCCCATAATCTAAAAGCAGTGTGTGAAGCATTATATTAAATTTAATGTAATTAAATGCACATTTAGTTTAATTTAAAGGGGTCATGAATTGAGATGTTTTGACATGTAAGAAGTCATTGTACTATAAAAACATGTAAGTTTCAGAGTTTGCACTTAGTTATGATGAAAACATTTGTGAAAGTGCAAAACTCGAGTTGCAAAAAGACGAGATCACTGCATTCATGCGCTCAGTCTCATCGGCTACAATGCTCATCGCTGCAACCTTTCATGCGACAGGAGTAGATCTAAATAAATGCTATAATCAACACTCCCCATGATTATTCATCTCAATAGCCGTAATAGTAAAAACTTCAAAAGTTTTTGAGAACGTTCCACATGTAATACAAAGCAAAGATTTATGTATTACATGTAAAACATATGCAAAGATATCAGCCAATCATAGCAATGGGTGTTTCCACTGAAGTCTAAAAGCAGACCAACAGAGCGTTCAAATCAAGAGGACTAAAATCAGGGTAGAAAATGTCCTTTTATTTCTAAATGATGAAAATTTTTTATGCAAAATGCAGTTCAGGACCTCTTTAAAATAAAACATGTATAAATATCCCATCTTGCTGGGAAAGACTGTTTAGGCTAATAGAACAAATTGACAAAAAATTGCCCAAGTTCATATTCGTGTTTTCTCTGTCCTTACAGACAAGCAATATGCATTCCATATGATGTGAGCTAAATAACAACATAAAGACACTGCATTTTTTGCAAGTGCAGATGAAGTGATGCTGTAAAATGCTAAATGTTTTCATCATCATCATCAAGTTTTAATCCTAGACCTCTTCATTAGTCTTTTTTTGCAGAAACATTGGCCAATAAATGACTTGTCACGTTTTACAGTAGTTACACTGAAAAAATGCTTTTGTTTTCTACCCATACGCAGGGCTGAGCCTGTTGTCATTTGGGTTATGTTTTTTTAGAGATGGGTAGTTTTATTAGGTTTTATTTGTTCCTGTATGAAAATGCACATTGTAAAATCTGGAAACCAGTTAATATCCTGTTAATTCCATTCCAATCATATTGCATGAACTCTGAGAAGATAAAAAAAACGGTAACACTTTATTTTAGGGTCTCTTAACTAGTTGCTTATTAGCATGCATATTACTAGAATATTAGCCATTTATTGGTACTAATTAAGCACATATTAAAGGAATACTCCACCTCAAAATGAAAATTTTGTCATTAATCACTTAACCCCATGTCGTTCCAAACCCGTAAAAGCTTCGTTCGTCTTCGGAACACAATTTAAGATATTTTGGATGAAAACCGGGAGGCTTATGACTGTCCCATTGACTGCCAAGTAAATTACACTGTCGAGGTCCAGAAAAGTATGAAAGACATCATAAAAATAGTCCATCTGCCATCAGTGGTTCAACCGTAACGTTATGAAGTGACGAGAATACTTTTTGTATGCGAAGAAAACAAAAATAACGACTTTATTCAACAATTTGTCTCCTCTGTGTCTCTCCGCATCACTGTAGCGCCATTTTGGAGAATATCCACTGAACGCAAACTGCATACACTCTTCTGTGTCAGCCGCAACACAAGGATACGTTTTCTACGTGTATTTACGCTTTGATTTGAATGAAAACGGCACATCCGTGCAGCGCACGGCTGACACAGAAGAGCGTACGCTGCTTGAGTTAAATTAAGCCGTTTTGTTTCCAAATTTTTGTTTCCTTATTTAAATCTGTTGTCTTTAACTAATGTAAAGTTGCGTCTTTGGGACATGTAATGCATTGCATGAGTTTGTCTCTATTTCTCAACACCAAGCTTAAAATGCATATCAGTCATTTATGTAACTCATCTCATTTGTGCATTATTGGATATGATAAAGTAGATCAATTAAAGCAAATCGAGTTATTTTACCTGTAAACGCCGTTGTTGACTCGTCTTTTCTCTAGATGCAGAGCCGTAACATGGTCTTGCTCTCAATTCTCAAAAAGCACACAAGATGGCGCCATGTATCGGTGGATCCGATATTACAAACTTGATATCCGATAATGGAAAAAGACTTAAATATCAGGAACACTGATTTTCGGTTGATCTCTACTTTAGACTCCACCGTGTGGAGATTGTGTGATGCACAACAAATGTGCCTGCTGCAGAGTGATCCATGATCACATCTGACTAATTG
>NW_015549589.1:27674-42557 GCF_001515605.1 Sinocyclocheilus anshuiensis | reverse complement strand
AGTAGTGTTCTTTTTTTTTTTCTTTTTTTTTTTTTTCTTAAATTGAGCAAAATAATCTGGTCACTGTATATGATTATTTTTTTCTGATCTTTTCTCTTCAGCTACGGTGATCATTATGAGTGGAATAAGGCAGTCACTTGCATCCACAATGTGTTCAGTCAGCAGAGATCGCTCGAGCACTACGGTGACGTCGTCATTCGTAACCTCAACAACGATGAGTGCACCTGCAAGATCACATTTGTCAAAGTGAGTTTGTTGTTTTTGTGTTCTTTTCACCTAAAAAGAGTAGTTCTCCCATAATTGAAAATTCAGTCATTATTTACTCACCCTGATGATGTTTTAATGCTTTCTTTTTCAGACCACAAAAGGGTTCAAGTGTTAAAAGAAATGCAGAAGTATCAAAGAATGATCGTATATGACTCGTGCCATAAGTGTTCTGATGGCATCCTATAGGATTTGGTTTAAAAAAATAAGCAAAATAAATGAATAGTGTTTTACTTTGTGAAAATCCTGACCTTGGCTATTGGTCAGTTGGTCCACGCTATTGGCACAGCACACAAGTGCACACAGTTTTGAGTAGTCAAGATTAATCTAAACAATACATAAAACACAACACCCCAAAAAAAAAAAAAAGTATTTACATTTATGTATATAATAGGGGTTGCACCGACTAGTCGACTTCAATGCTCTGCCATGACGCTTGACGTCGACTAGTCTCTGGTCCTATAGAGGGCGCAACAGGATAATAAATCTTTGAAGAACTTCCACTTTTACGCTCCGTTTCCAAACAGTTCAAATGACAAATAAATGCATACTCTGAAAGCGCTCCACAAGACATGTGAGATTATAGAATCTCAGACACAGAATCATTCAGCGTGGAAATGTATTGTAAACACTGTTCTGTGATTTCTCAGTAAAATAGCTTAGAAACTGAAAGGTTCAAGCATATATTTCTTAAAAACTAAATCCCACAGCTTCACTACTAGTAGAGAGACGCTGCCAGGTAGAATTAATTCACACATGCAGTCACTCTCACTAATGAATTCATATGAATGTAATCTTTACTGTGCTACTTTATCTGTATCTGATTTAGAACGAGCAGAAATCTGTGAGAACCCAAAGACAAAAGAACTGATAAAAATTAGCTGTTATAGGAGCAATAGCCATGTGGGCAGCGCTGTCATATGCCATAGCTGTGCACAAGGTGTTTGTCACAGCTCCAGACTTATTTGTTCATTAATGACGTCATCACATAAAAGTCGACTTTAAAAAATCAGAAGTCGTTCAAACCTCTAGTATATAATGTTTCTTTCTTCTCTAAGGTGAATATCTCCAGACTAGAATTCTAGTTTTCAGTTGACAAATGTGAATGAGAACTTTTCATTTCTCAGACTGTTTAAATCAAATGATTAAATCAAGATGAAATTATTTTCATTTCTGCTGCGCTATAATAGTCTCATGAACACCCAGTCATTTATAGCAGATCGGCCAAGGTCAGGATTTTTGCTAAATAATAAATATAAATTACATATTTTTTTTTTTTTTTTTTTTTTTTTTTTTTTTTTTTTTTTTTTGCGCCAAACCTATTGTGTGCCTTCAGAAGACTTGGGTAATTTATATTAGGGGTGTAACAATACACGTATTCGTACCGAAAATTTTAGTAATTTTTCCCCCTGCTGTACCAAACTGTGACGTCAAAAGAGAGGTACGTACCGAACCGGTATGTTTGCGTATCTAATACATACTTGATCAGAAAACACCAGGGTGAGTGAACAATGACTGAAATTTGAGTGAACGATCCCTTTAAACATTCATCAAAGTGTTTCCACTTTTTTTTTATTTAAAAAAAAGTTTCAACTAATGTTTGTCAAATATTAGATGTAAGATCCAAGTGTGTATTCCTCATCTTAATTACCTGAATAGCTCTGTGGATGTTTTTTTAGTCTGTTCAAGAGGCATGTCTGAACTGCTCATGCAACTTGATTTAGGTTTTATTTTTTCTTTTGTAGTCATGATCTGTGTCACAGTTGCAATTTCATCTTCACTGCATAAAGATCTGTCTTGTGAAAAGTGTAGAGACCTTGAATAGCATTGCTGTAGAAGAGTAATTAGCTGGTGAAATGGATTTACCTGTTGTAGAGTTAACAAAAGTTATGTGCATTGTGATGTTTGAAGCAGATGTCATAATTGTCAATAGACTGGTACGATTTTCAAATGAGCAGTTCATAAATTCATAAAAATTAACATACCAAAAGAAAAGTTTATTAGAAACCAGAATATTAGAATATTGAGATGTCTTTTATACTTACAACATTCATTTTCCAAAGTTTGCATGTTTGTATCGCAAAGGCTGATTTTTTTTATTTATTTTTTTTATTGCAGTTTTCAATTAAATACAGTTAGGTCCATATATATATATATATATATATATATATATATATAATACACAGCCCCTCCATTTTCAGAGGCTCAAATGTAATTGGACAAATAAATATAATCATAAATAAAATGTTCATTTTTAATATTTAGTTGAGAATCCTTTGAAGGCAATGACTGCTTTAAGTCTGGAACTCATCAGCAGAGACTGGGTTTCCTCCTTTGTGATGCTTTGCGTAAATCAAAATCAAAGCGTAAATACACGTAGAACATCCTTGTGTCCATATCCCAGGGACATTTTTACCCAGAATTGGTCCTGTTATTAAAAAGTGCTCACTTTGGTTGACGTTTTCATTCAAAGTTTTAGATGAAGAGGCAACATCTGTTATGGTTGGCATCCTCTCTGATTGGGGTGGGGGACGGAGCGGGCGCAATAATCATATTTCCACATCACTTTACTAGGTGTTTTTAGGAAATATTTGCATTTATTCACATGCGATTGGATTAGCCACTCATGTGCTGAACTGTCATGATTTTGGCTAATGCAGGACACTACTGAAAGATGCGCATCAGAGGGAATTTAGAAGTGGGTATACGCAATGCCGTCTGATAAAGAAGTGTATATATACATTGTATACCTGCGTATACCCTGCATTACATCACTGCTTGCTGCTGACGGAGAAGGCTACACTAAACATGTGGCAGGCAGTGCAAGTGACAAACAGGAGAAAAAGCCATTACTCACCGTGATTGTTGAATGATTCTTAACGATTTAACAGTTATTTGAACTCATGAAAAACGGAGCAAGAGAGAGAAAAGAAAAAGGAGGTGCTAATGACAAGCTGTCCTGTGGACAAAAACACTGACTGGATCTAAACCTTCAGTTGACATGAGGCTCATATCTATGTCTCTGTAGGTTAAGTGACCACACATGAAAATCTGCAACACATGATGGCAGACACACGTTTGTACAGTGTAGAGCGGCTCTTTCGCACTGTATGACGTGACAGATAGCTAGTTGTCCAGTCCTGTTCCATTTACACAGCACAGGTTTTCCAAGAATGCAGTTGTGAGTCCTGAAAATTTGTGGGTGTGAGTTTGGTAATCGAATGCTGTTGCCATTTTATTTTGCACTGGCAATAATAGTTAATAGTTTGTAGCAAATTAGCTCAAAAGGGAAATGTATTGGATTGGTCCAAATGCTACAAGTTATAGGGTTAATGCAGGGAGTTAAAAGCCTGGAAGAGAATACTAGAGTGTTTGTTAGGCTGTTGCACCTGTAATTCAATTGTTCTGTGCTCAGAAATTGAGCCTCTTTTTGTCTGTCGTTCTTCA
The DNA here is from genome assembly GCF_001515605.1 of Sinocyclocheilus anshuiensis. Taxonomy (NCBI): domain Eukaryota; kingdom Metazoa; phylum Chordata; class Actinopteri; order Cypriniformes; family Cyprinidae; genus Sinocyclocheilus; species Sinocyclocheilus anshuiensis. The sequence goes on along the minus strand of NW_015549589.1, from coordinate 38,846 downwards.
GACTAAATATTTATATTGAAATATGATAATATTAAGAACTTCTTGCGGTGGGGGGGGGACACAAGTGCTTTTTTTTTCAAAACTATGACCCCTTAGCATATGCTGCAAAAAAGATTGCTGAAGTCAACAGATTTTACTTCCAGACCTACCTATTTTTGTCAAACAACAGCGATGCTGCCTTCTTTCTGAAGTCATTAATTGCCCCCTTGTAATTTGGCTCTGAATCTCAGGCGACTGATCTCACTGCCCAGCAGATCTTTCTTATATAGTGTTAGTCAAATTATTTTCTGTATAGTGAACAAGTGATAGTTAGGCGTTGGAGACATTCTTCATCTATAAAATGTTTGATTGGACAATTTCTCCTTTGTGAGTCATTGTTAAATAGAGAAAATTCAAACCTATTCAAACTGATTACAAGCAGTTGTTTAATTGGGGATGAAACTAAACTCTGTTAGACAGTGGTCCTCCAGGGACAATGTTGCCCATCCCTGCTGTAGACTAAAACAACAACTTTTTAACTTTTATTGTAAAGTTTTTTAAAGGTTTTATTCTTTTATTACGCTTCTTAGGTTTACATAGTTGATTAACCTGACGATCACTACGCCCATCACTGACTTAATGCTATTAGGTTCTTAAAGAGATACTCCACCCAAAAATGCATATTCTACTCACCTCATCACCAGATGTATATCACTTTCATCAGACATGAAGTGTATATAACACCAATGTAATTCTCATTTGTCCAGTCGCGTTACTGGGGTGACGATAGCAACAAGAATGAAGTGCAGGGCACCGTCCTTGACCGCGCTGGCAGAGTGCTTCACCGCTTCGGGGGATCATGGCATGAAGGCATCTTCTGTGATACACTTCCCAACCCACAATGCATTTGGAAGCCCAGTAAGTGACCATGCACACAGTAGTCTTAATCTAATTCAACATCCAACTAAATGTAAATTGGTTGTCTATATCGTAATTCACAGATCCTCAACCAGATGCTTACTTTGACTACTATGGCTTCTCCCAGTATGCCAGAGAGCTCAATGACCTGACACCTGACATAAAGGATAAGTTGCCCCCGACAGACACTCGTTTCCGTCCAGACCAAAGGTATGTGGCCAGTAACTAGAGATAAAACAAGATCTGTTTGACCATTTGCACTGTAATCTGTACTTCCAAACGGTGTTGGGAGGTTACTTTGGAAATGTAATAGGTTACAGATTACAAATGACCCTATTTAATATGTAATAAGTAGTGTAACTATTTCAATTACTTAATGTAACTGATTACATTTGATTAGTTTTTGATTGCTTTTCTAGTGAATGTTTTCAACTGTATCATTTTCAAACATTTAAAGCAGGCAGGGTTAACCTTACAGTAGTACTCAACACTGATTACGGTCAGACAAAATTCTTCATCACTTACATTAAAATTATAAGCACAGCCACCACAAAATCAGACTTTAGCACCTCTTTTTACTTTGAGATCGCTCTGAGGGTAAATACGGATTTAAAATAAGACATAGTTTGAAAGCTATCATACTGTTTTTGAAGTCAAATCTTTATGACAGGCAGCACTGGCATCTAACAATGATTTGGAAAAAAACTGTTAATCTTAAAAAATAAAGCATATACAGTGGGTACGGAAAGTAGGACTCAAATGAAGGTGTAGAACCATCTCAAGGATGATCAGAAGAAATGGACAGCACCTGAGTTAAATATATGAGTGTCACAGCAAAGGGTCTGAATACTTAGGACCATGTGATATTTCAGTTTTTCTTTTTTAATAAATCTGCAAAAATGTCAACAATTCTGTGTTTTTCTGTCAATATGGGGTGCTGTGTGTACATTAATGAGGAAAAAAAATTAACTTAAATGGTTTTAGCAAATGGCTGCAATATAACAAAGAGTGAAAAACTGAAGGGGGTCTGAATACTTTCCGTACCCACTGTACATAAAACCAAATGGGAAATCAAGCAGTTATTAAAGAAGCATGTGCACTATTCTGTGTCCTAAACTCCTGAAACATTGGTGTCTCATATTTTAGAGCAGTCAATGCAATTTGGGAAAGAAATCGATCAAATCTGTATGTGTGTGTGAAAATATTAAAATGTTAATGATTACAAAGGGGGTTACATCTGAATATGTAACTGTAATTTAATTACACATATTTTCTCAGTAACTGTAACAGATTAGTTACATTTATTTTGTAATTAAATTACGTAATTCCGTTACATGTAACTAGTTGCTCCCCAACACTGCTTCCAAAACCTTGGTCAAAACAAAACCCATATAAATTGATATTTTTTTTAAATAAACGAGTTAAATTGATTTCATCACTGATGCAAACTATAAGTTTGCAAGATGTACTGAACACACGTGACATCTAACTACTCTTAACGTTAATGCTAAAGCATCATTGCCAGTAAATAATTTGTAAAGTTTGTGTCAGCATCACTTTTCTCTAACCTGCAATACACATTAGTACAACTGTTAATCAACTGACTTTACGCTATTAGATGCTTAGAGATACTTAACCCAGAAATGCAAATTCTCTCATCTCATCACCAGATGTATATGACTTTCATCATATGTGAAGTGTGATGTTAAGCGTGCTGTGAAATGTTTTGTAACCGTAATAATCCTCAGTTCTTCTGCATCACTTCTCATGTGAATTTCTGACACATACACTTGCATTATATGGATTTACTGCGATTTTCTAAACATTTTTCTTCAGTCTTTGTTTTCATCTAAAGAAAGTCAGTCTATACATCTGGGACAGCATGTGGGTGAGAAAATAAGAATTTTCATTTTTGGGTGGAGTAAAGTTTTACTCATTGTACTTGGTATCTCATTTCAGTTATCAAAGTTTTGTATTTTGCCATTTTGGTCAAATTTACTTGCATGTCATTGTTTTAGTGCCTAGAACATGGCAAGTGAAGATATTGAGCTGGCTGGAAAATGTATTTGAGTTAGCTATTTATTTTCCTTTCAGGCTTCTTGAAAAGGGCAAAGTGGAAGAAGCCGATAAACGCAAGGATGAAATAGAGGAGAAACAACGTGAAAGACGTAAGGCAATGACCAAGAGGGGTGAAGAGCATGTTCCACGTTTCTTTGTGTGAGTCCCAGTATTTATTCCATATTTCTGCTTCTAAAATCTGCTGGCAATATGAAGCAATTAATTCAGATTAATTAAATTAAATTATCCTCAGATTAGTTAAATATGCCAGAGGACCACATATGTTAATGGCATATAATCTGCAGATAACGTATTTAAAAAAAGCCATGAATGTCTGCATATTCAGAGTGAATCAACAGATGATTCATGAACTACAGTAATACCATTAAAGTGGAATTGTAAATACCTTATTTAAAACAATGTACAAATATTTGTCTTCCATCAGAAAAACCTTAGATCACGCTGGAAGAGAGGCGTGGGTGACAAATGGAATTTACTGGAAGATTCGAGAAAATCCAGGATTTGCCAGCACTGAAAATCTGGATTTGTGGTGTTGATGGAATTGAAGTCCTGCGATTTATGATATCCCAGTATTCTGTTAGCGAAACTCGTGAATTTTGGCATGTCAGTATGGTTAGTGTATGTATATAATTATATTTTATATAACGGTTGTGAATTTTAGTATAAACCATAGACTTAAATGGCAATGTAGGAATGGAGTTTCGGTGCTTTTTAATCTAAATTGTGATATTCCTAAAGCCATACCACCCTCATTTTTAGTGATGAACACACATACCTATTTTTAAATCATCAAAAATACTCTCCATATTATGTGTAATGAATAGATGTCTTACAAATATTTTTCCCCCTTTTTTAAAAAGTGTTTTTTTTATTGAAAGATAAGGTCTAATGTCAGGGACTTTGATATACATAATAGAATTTAGTACAGAATGTTTCCCATTTTAATAGACCTGTATGTGTAAATTATGCATGTCTATACTGTTTGCTGTAAGTTATGCTTTTTACCAGATGGATTTAATTATTTCTGCTAGAAAATCTTGCATGATCTCGCTGTATAAAATACTTTGTGCTTTGTGCAAATTAATATAATTAAAATGACATGTTTTTTTGGGGATTTTCAACCAAATCTACTGAAAATATTTTGGTGAAAAGTGTAATTGGGTTATGTGCAATTTCTTGTATGAATGCATTTCCAATCAGATGAGACTTGAATAAATATAAAATTTGAACAAGTTTGCACTTGTTTTTGCCGTCTGAGGGGGAGGAGGAAGGGGAGCTCTGAAAGCATATACTGTAAGGAGGAGTGAATACAGTGGAGGGAGAGAGAGAGGACTAGGCCTTGGGACACTTTGTTTGTGCAGCAGTCGGCAGTGTAGCAGCTGCCACTTGTTTCAGGTTATTTTGTGAATTAAAAGGTTTTTTTGTTTTTTGGCATTTCCCACCTCCTCCTTCCCCAGTTCTTTGAACTTCGTCACAGCTATTGTAAGAAAAAAATGAAGTTGAAGATTTTGATTAAAAAGTTCAATTGCAGCATAGCAGTGACTAATTATGTAGTACCTTGTGTTCAACTGCAGGGGTGTCCCGTTCACTCGTGCTGCTCAGTGCGTGGGAGCCCCAATCACAGAACATTCTAAAAGTCATTCACAAATCACACACAGTGTGGTTTTGCTTATTAAAAAAATGCAAGATGTGGCAGTGACATTTAAAAAAAAAAAGAAAAGTTTTGAACTTTTGAGTTGAGTACGTTTTTAGAATGCTGTCATACTCGAGACCCTATAAAAGATGTGTGGAAAAGCATGTGAAATACTCTTAACATGGTTTAACATTCTAAAACAACAACCTAGATTTTTTTTCTTCTCTCATTTCACTTATCGTAAACACTATACTAAAACAACGGCACCGTAATCGAAGTGGATATTTTTATGCTTAACGTGGCTTTAAGACAGTGATATCAAAAATCTAACTCTGCAAGAGCCCAGAATATGAACTCAATGTGCAAAATTTTAAGTTAAGCGTTTACCTCCCAATGTGAAAAGTGGTGATGTGCAATTGTTGTTAAAGAGCTATTTCTTCCTGTTCTTTTCTACAATTAGTGATGCTTATGTAGGCCATTGTTTGAACCGAGACGTGTTCTGGCCATTAGCTTACATTAATTTTATTGAGCTTACTGTTAAACATCTGTCGTAGGCCCCAGGTCTACATATTTTATTTGTGTATTATTGTTGAAGGATCCTCCTGCTATTGCTGAAATAATCAAATCGAATGACTAAAATCACTATGCATATTATATGTGTGGCAGTAAGTGGTCAGGAGATTGAAAATTACCAATAATAAGAAAAATCCTATAGTCGACTACGCCACCCGGAATACAGCGGGACATAACAGCCCTAAGCAAAGGGACACAGGTTCGTTGCCAAAGGCAGGGTGAGCATAATAATAATAATAATAAGTTTAAACAAAAGTCACTTTATTAACATACAATTGATAACACATACAACACTTCACACCAGGTCTCAATACATCACACGTCTTTACCAGTAACTTACAAAACAAAGTACAATACAATAAGAGAAAATAAAGAGGGAGGTGGCCAGCAAAGACCCTCAGATTTCTACCCCACACTCAATACCCATGACACACACTCGTGAAAAATCAGAAATATTAAACAGCACTCCATGTGGACACGCAGTACAAGGTACCATGGCCAACCCCTTTCTACCCCACACTCAATACCCATGACACACACACTCGTAAAAAATCAGTAATATTAAACACATGGGGACACGCGGACACGCAGTACAAGGTACCATGGCCAACCCCTCCCACCTAAATCCACGCACCAAACAATATAACAGACAGACCCAGATGAATTCCAGACAGAACAAAAGAGTAGAGCAGAGCAGAAGTGCAGTCAGTTACTTGAGGTTCGTTAGGCTTCAATTAAGATCATTAGAAACCCCTGGACGTGCAATCAATCCTGCAAGAAAACAGTACAATGCTGCAATACACATGGTCGCTGACCACACAGGATTACAGCTACTTGCGGGCCCATATCTGAAAACTGACCAACAGCCAGCACACGACAGACAGGACGATGCTAGCGCTCATTCACAGCGCCACATGTCACAAAGGGGCGGTACCAAGGATGATGCATCCCAAGCAACCAAACACTTCCCCCTTTTATATGCACAACACAGGCACTAATTGGCTCATGAAACCTACCCAACTGACCAAGCATGATAAAGTACAAACAATGAGGTTCACCTGTTTGGGTAACGCCAGCCAATCATACTGGGTCTATATACCTCACTCTGCTACATATGGTCTATACAATGTTATTCTGTAATAAAATAGACTCATGTCAATAGCTACTGAACTTTATTTGGCTCCACTCTCCAGTCAAACTTTAACTGTAGTGCCCTCACCAGGTAAGGCATCACACATCTCACCTTTTTTGCACTAATAGTTACATGGTAATAAAGCATAAGTCATTTAACAACATAAATGGGGACAGCCATTACTAACATTCAACAATAAAAGTTCCCCATATTAAAAATGTTTCTTACATGCAAATGCAGAAAGAAGATTCTTAATGTGTTAGTTTTATGCACATGAAGTTATGTTCGAACTCCTATGCACAGCAAGATTAGTTTAGAACTTCTATGAACAGTAATACTGTGTTAGAACTTCTAAGCAAATGATGAGAATGCAAGCCCATATATGCTGCAAAGCATCTTTCTCAGTCACAGACAGTTTGTGTGCTGCTCTCTATACATGTCCCGTGTATACTTCAACAGCAAGCTAAACTCCCAATCATCACCGTCACAGACACGGAATGTCCATAGTTTAATAAGGGTAGAGTAAAAATATGAAATACGAAGAAAACAGAAAACAATATGAACTGACATTCACAATGTGTACACAAAATAAATACTTCTTACAAATATTTTGCAATCTAGATCTAACAAAATTAATTGTCAGGCAAATGAAAGTGACAAGTATATCAATGGCTCTCATATGGTCCAATGAGAAAATACATCTAAGATGCACTCAAATAATACAAATTACAAATACTTCAAAATAATCAAATACAACTGAAGGTAATATGAACAATACCATTAAAACATACAGATTAAACTACAAGGATGAATGCAGATGGATACTGATTCACTGCTTCCTGACTCAGAGCAGCAGCATGGTTAGGGCTAGAAGGTATATACTGTAGCCTACAGCTGCGACTACTGAGTATATGCACATCAATATAGAGTAATTTTTGTCACACTGTACAATAATAATTCTGTTTTTGCATTATTGTAGGGGGTAGGTTTAGGGTTGGGGTAGGTGTAGACGTTAAATAAAACACAATCTAATAGCTATATCCCTTCTAGCCACAACCCAGCATCTTGGATGTAAATGAAATCAAGAAATAAAGCAAAACCGGGAGTGTGTTAATTCTTTGAAAGGGGTCTCGGAATATATCTTTCAGGAGTTAAAGGATATAAAGGCAGACATCTCTAAAATTAAAACAATGGGCGAAGATCATCAGAAACGGAAAAGTACCACAGACGGTGGAATTTGAGGCAGTATGGACTGGCTGAACAGGAAGGCGAGGATGTTAAAGCCCGGGTGATTCAAATTTGCAGCTCTGTCATCCCAGAAAATGAGGAGGCCCGTTAACAGCACATCGATGTCAGCCGCAGGCTTGGTAGGAAGAACGCGGAGAAGACTCGACCAGTTATCATCAGGTTTGTTGCCAGGTCAACAAGAGATCTCATTTGGAAGAACACTAGAGGATCGGAATATTTGAAATCTAGGAAGCTGCGGTTTGGAGAGGACCTGACAACAAAAGACAAGGAGGCTCAGAACAAATTGTGGCCCCAAATCGATGCTGCAAGTGAAGAAGAAAAAAAAGAAGAGCTTTTTATGTGGGAGCTAAAGCAATAATTTATGGAAAAGAGGCTCGAGTGTAGTGAGCAACAGCTGTTTGCTTAAGCATTTTATCTCTATTTGAGATATTCACTCACATTCTTCTAAATTACATTTATTATGTCTCACATCTCTTTGATAGATTCATTTAAATACACACTGGGTTAGTGATTTTTTTAGTTATTTGTTCATTTAGTTACGTTGTTCTTGTTCAATGTCGTTATGTTTATATTCCTATAATGTGAGGGGTATTCGTGATATGTTGAAAAGAAAAGCTTTTCAGATGCAAGGCGGACTTTTGCTTTTTTGCAAGAGACTCGTGCTTTGGAATCTGACTACAAATTTTGGAGAAATCAATGGGGAGACAATCTTTGGCTGTCCTATGCAAGCAGCAAATCTGCAGGTGTTGCGATATTAAGAGGAATGTTTAAGGGGAAAATACTTAAAAGTAATGTACACTCATCTGGGAGATGGATAATTTTGGTAGTTGAGATAGAAGATAATTTTGTTATTTTAGGAAACATTTATGGTTATATTAACAAAACTGAGAAACAAAATTTGTTGCAGTTTTGAAGAGAAGGTTTCAGAAATGTTAACATTTTCTAATGCTAATTTAGTTTTGGGTGGAGACTGGAACACTGTCAGTAATGCTTTATTGGACTGTAGGAAAATGTTGTTTTTCTTTCGTTAATGATGTATGTTTGCATCTTAATTGTCTTGATGAATGGAGGAATAGGAATCCTGATAAAGTTGAGTTTACATGGAGTAATGAGGATGGTTCTAAACAATCCAGAATTGATTTTTGGTTACTGTCTAAATAATTTGCACATAAAGTTAAGAACATTTATATAATTCCTTCCATTCTTACTGATCACAAAATTATTCATGTTGTGATTAGTTTTGATAGTTTGGCTGGAAAAAGATCAGGATTTAATTATTGGAAGTTAAATAATTCTCTCCTTGGAAATGAACAATAAAAAAAAAAAAGGTTAAATATATATTATAAAGGATTCTTATAGAAACGTAAGTGCTTCTAAAGTGTATGGGAAACACTGGGAATTTATGAAGTATTTAGTAAGGAAGTTTGGTCCCACTTTATTTTAAGTGGCCTTAACTACTAGGTACAATGCACTTATTGTGTGCATACATGTTTTTACATTGTACTTGTAATTTAAAAATGCCTGCATGTAATTACATCTGCAATTAATTTCTGTACCTACATTTATAATTAGACTGTTGACCCATCCCTTACACCTTAACCCACCCTTAAACCTACCCAAACCACCAAACCTGTCCCTAACCTTACCCATATCCCACCTCAATAGCAGCAAAAGTGTTTTGCAATACAATATGAGCACAATAAGTACATTGTACTTATTTTTTGATGTAGGTACATAGTAGTTAAGGCCACTTAATATAAAGTGGGACCGGAAGTTTGCCATCAGGTTTGAAAAAGAAATGGCCAAAGCCAGAAGGGTTAAGGAGGATTCCAAAATTAAACAACTTTTATATATGGAAAACATCATTTGTTTTAGACAGATAAAGACATGTTAGTTAAATAACAATTAGAATTGGATCAAATATTTGAGAATAAAGCTAAAGGAGATTTTGTGAGGTCACGACATAAATGGTTGGAAGGAGAAATTAACTCAAAATATTGTTTTAATTCAGCACCCTTGGTAAATATGAGCAAAGGCGGCTGTGAAAATTAATCTGCACTGTTTTATCCTTTGGATCTTTCATTAAAAAAATTCACAAAATTCTAACCTTTCATTGAAGTAAAACAATTGAAAGTGGGATCTCCTTGTGAAACAAATGCTTTCTCTAGTTTATGTTGGCCACAATTATTGGTACCCAATTATTGCAACGTCCTTTTCCCAAGATAACAGCTCTGAGTTTTCTGCTATAATGCCTGAAGAGTTTGGAGAAGAGCTGAGAAGAGATCAGAGACCATTCCTTCATACAGAATTTCTCCAGGAGCCTTATTTTTAAAATGTTGCGCAGAAACCTTGATCTTACGATCATCTCTCAAATATGCGTACGTGTGAGTCATAAAATGAACGTACATACAGAAAACGCACATATGCCTCTCTTTCAGAAGTTAAATCTATGAATCGCAAATTATCTTGAACTTGCGCACAAATTAATGGCTTCAGCTCTCTGCCTTGCAAACGACTCCTAATTACCCAGCAAGCAATAGCCGTCATTTCAGCGTCTCGGTTAAGTATAGACTAGATATAGTCCGGCTATGTGTAACCCACTTCTAGCCCAAATAACTTTGAATTTGGTTTCATGTCGTTTTTTGGCAAAATAACTTGTGAGATGTATGATATTCCATCATGTAAGCAAAGTCACCAGCGTTTACAAGGTGTTTGGTTTCATTTCTTTGACATGTTCAATACGTAGCCTGAGCGTAGCCACGATTTAGCTCGTAGTCAGAGCGGCTATCTGTAGCCCACTTATAGCCAAACCTGATTCACTGTAGTTTTTGGCCAGGCAGCGCATGAGATGGTTGATATCCCATCATGTTCACAGTGTCAATAATATCTACAAAGATATCAGTGTAATTTCATGACATGGTCTATATGTAGCCACGATTTAGCTCTAAATTGGACGGGCTATGTGTAGTCTGCTTTTAGCCCACCTGGCAAAATCGAGGCAATCTGTGGTCTAATTTTAACGGTTTAGCTATAGCCCTATACCAGTAACCAGACCAGCGATAGCGATAAGCATAGACAAAATAGCCTTAAAATTGTTTATATGTCATTTTCGCCCACGTAGCTTCTTATCAAATGCATGTAAACTTTTGAAACATTTAAATTAGCATTATTTTATATTTTATTACATTTTACAGCATTATTAAATATAGCATTATTATGCCAAAAATAATGCTAATTTAAATGTTTCAAAAGTTTACTTGCATTTGATAATATGATGTCATGCATCCCACAAGCTGTTAAGTGTTACATTCATACACATTATATGATATTATTGATATTCGTCTGTCTTTCATTTTATAAATAAAAATGCAATTACAATTGTAGCCCTACTGAGACATGACTGGCAACGCAAGACATGAGAGTTAGTAGAGATCACTGTTGTGTTTTGAATTTTGTTTTTACATGAGAGAGCACTAAGTTTACCTGTCGGAGAGCAGCGGGCAAACAACAAACGATAAAGGACATTCCTACTTGGTCTTGTAAGTATCTGTGTTTTCGTTTTGACATGTGTTCATTATTTATCTATATTATTTGTTATCATGTTTAGGAA
>NW_015549589.1:27270-27449 GCF_001515605.1 Sinocyclocheilus anshuiensis | reverse complement strand
TTCAATGCTAAATTTAATAGAGTACAAGTTTTATCATTTGTACGTGTTTACAAACTCAAGCGATTTTAAAACAGAACAAATAACAGAACAAACACAGCTTTGACAAAGATGAATCCATATCCATATTAATTTATACAGTGAACACACTCAGAAGAATTGGAGAAACTGAGGAGGAGTTT
>NW_015549589.1:20978-27228 GCF_001515605.1 Sinocyclocheilus anshuiensis | reverse complement strand
AAAACGTTAGGGGTGAATTTATTATTCCATGTACATTTGAGGTTAATGTGTGTACTGGGCTACTTTTTAGTTTCAGCAGCTATCACTGTGTTGTTATGAAGTCAGTTGTGCCAGACATTTTGGAGGCAGAGACAGATTGTGGGGGGCACTATAGCTGGAATAAAGAGTTTAAAGGGTTAGTGATGGAAAACTTGCAGGTCAATGGGCATCAGTGTTTAAGGTTGGTAAACACTTGTACATGGACGCATATAATACTACCCGCCTGACATTGGCATGTGTTATTCAGGTGTCAAAGTTGTGCAGAGTTGAAGGAAGAAACCTCAAAGACAGTGCCAGAAGGATGCTGGACAGGTAAAGCCTACAAATCTTGGGTCCGCTGCAGAAAGAGGCATTTGAAAAGACTGCACTGTTCTCGGTCATTAGAGGTATGTGTATAATACACACAACATTTACCAGAAAGCTTCTCTATTTTTTAACACACTGAATGGTGATACACGATATATATCTCGTTTTTGTTTTTAGTTGGCATCCAAGCAAAAGAGAATGACTCCCTGACACAATTATACTGTTAGCAATTGATGTAATTTTTACAATACATTTTACAATAATTTCCTTTAAGTTCACTGTTGGTTGTTTTATTTGTTAAAATAAGTAAATCAGAAAAATAAAAGGAAAAACATTGAGAGAGACTGATAACATCAGTCAGAAGAGAGAACGATGTCAAATTTACGGTCCCTCCCATAGACGCGGCATTATAAACACCCTCGTATTAGCGTTAACTGTTTTTTTGTAATTTGATGCAAAGGTGATATAATACAAAGAATAGTGTTATAAATGTACATACATATTTAAAAAAAAATAATACAAATATGAAAAACTTTCGAGGATTTACGATGCTGATGACCGTTTCACAGTTTTGTGAAAAGGGTCCATGTTTTAATATTAAGTGTGATAACATGCTCTTGATTTGTATTATATATTTTTTTCTTTTAAATATCTTATTTAAAATATTAAATTTTTTAATTTTTATATTTTTATTATCTTAAGTTGTTAAAAATTCCAGATTTTATCATAATATTTATATTTAAGTGTATTGCATTTATAAAATTTCATTTAGTCATTAATTCTTTTGTATTTTTTATCATTTTGTATTGTCTTAATTTGTCCAAGTTGTTAAAAATTTAATTTTTCTTAATAAAAGCTGTATATTTAGTTTGTTTGGATGGATTGCCATTTTGTTGTCTATTAGATGTATATATGTAGGCATTCATTAGCTGTCTATTTGATGACTAGTCTATTCTTGGGCTGTGGTTAGACGTCTATTAAATTTTCACTGACAGCCCAAATTCAGCCTTGTTTTAGCCTAGACCCATATTCACCGTCTATTAGACGTATATATGTAGTTGTTTAATAGCGATCTAATTGATGACTAGTCTATTCTTGGGCTATGGTTAGACGTCTATTACATTTTTACTGACAGCCCAAATTTAGGCTTGTTTTAGCCTAGACGTCTGGGCTGTGTTTAGACGGCTAATAGACGTCTATTAAACGCAAAATTGCTTGCTGGGTAATGTCATTAACATGTAAAAGATCACCAGTCATCATTCAAAGACAGTTTTTACAAATATGAGCATTGGTGTGGATTTAAGGGTATGCACACTCTAAGATCACATCTGAGCGTACGCACACTTTATAAATGAGGCCCCAGATCCTTCAGATTCACAGCTCCATGTTGGTGTTTCTCCTCTTCAGTTTCCCCACTCATTTTCTACAGGGTTCAGGTCAGAGGACTGGGACAGCCATGGCAGAAGCTTCATTTTGTGCTCAGTGACCCATTTTTTGTGTTGATTTTGACGTTTGTTTTGGATTATTGTCCTGATGGAAGATCCAAATGATGGAAGATTCAATCTGTTGGTATTTGATAGAATCCATCATGCAATGCATCTGAACAAGATGTCCAAGACCTCCAGCAGAAAAACAGGCCCACAACATAAAAGATCCAGCAGTATATTTAACCGTGAGCATGGGGTACTTTTTATCCCTGTTTGTACTAAACCCATCTGGTGGGTTTGCTGCCAAAAAGCTCGTTTTTTAGTTTCATCTGACCATAGAAGCCAGTGCCATTTGAAGTTCCAGTCGTGTCTGACAACTGAATATGAGTTTGTTTTTGGGTGAGCGAGGATCATTTTTCTTGAAACCTTCCCGAACAACATGTGATGATGTAAGGGCTGTTTATTTATTTTTTTAGGCTTTCTGACTCCAAGACTCAACTACTCTCTCGTGCATCAGGACGATATAGACACACGTCCTCTTACAGGCAAATTTGTAACATCTTTAGTAGATTGGAACCTTTTAATTATTGCCCTGATGGTGGAAATGGGGATTTTCAATGCTTTAGCTCTTTTCTTACAGCCACTTTGTATTTTGTGAAGCTCAACAAATGTTTATGGGAATTTGGCCTTTGTGTTCCTCATATTTATTATCCTGTGAAACAGGAAGTCATGGCTGGACAATTTCATGCTCCTAGTCACTCTGGTGTGCTAAACCATTTAAATTTGAATTTTAATATACTTCAGAGATATTTTACTCATAATAATTTCTAGGGGGGCCAATAATTGTGGCCAAAATTCTTTGGAGAAGGGTGCAAATATTAGTGGAGGGCATTGTATTACATCACCTGAGCAGTTGCAATTCAGTTCGGAGGTCCATGGATTAAATAGCATAGCAATACAAACATAACTTTGTTTTCCATTTATTACTTATAAATAATAATAATAATAATAATAATAATAAACTCTTAAAGCAATTGAAAAATATCTACATTTATGTCTGAGCTTTGGAGAGCATTAAAAGTTTCTATTATCAACGTGTCTTTGTAGCGTTGGGCAGTGCAGCCAATCACAGACGCCTACGTTGGTTTCTCGAACTCAACGGCCAAACAGAGGTGTTTAACCCTTGTATTATGTTCGATTTCTGGGTACGATTTTGATGGAGATCAAATTGACCCTAATTACCTTCAACGCAAGTCCCTAAATATCACATTATTAAAAACAAGAAGGAATCAGGTATGAACAGAAAGATTTTAATAGGCCTATCAGTATTTGTCACACAGTGCAAACAATTAATATTAAAAAGTATGATTTTTAAAAATGTGTTTAACCACATTTTTTAACCCCTTAACTGTCACAGCCCCGCTGGCAGAAGTTTACTTCTATATTACTATATTCTATACTACTATATTACAGTTAAATCCTAATCTAATCATGGCAAACTATATATCGTTGGAAAGGTCTAAGACTCCTAAATAAATATTTTATCACTGTTTTTTGTTAGAAATGATGTAGGAACAGTAATAGATTCATTTATGACAAGAGTGCACCTCAAAATATATACTACATCAAAATAGGAGTTCTGACCTTTGTTACAAAAATTATTTTTCGCTTCCTTTTTCCCTATCACATGTTTTAGTAATCATTATAAATTATATATCATTTGAAAGATTGAAGACCATGGAAATGGTACTTTAAAATCTTTTAGCGGGCTCATTTTACAAAGTGTATTACGTACGGTCTTTTAGAATCAAAAATTTGTATAATCTTGACAAAATACATATCGTTGGAAAGGTCTGAGTCCCAAGATTCCATATTTGGTGGTTATTTTGTGATAGAAGTAATATTGAGAGAAAAATTTAAAAATTTGTGACAGAAAAATTGCATTTAAAAAATCAATGGAGTTTGAATGGCACCCGGTGGCTAGTTGTGGTATAACACCTAAACAAAATTGCATATGAACCTCAATTTTTTTATATCAACTTCAAATTTGGAAAATAACTTATTTAGACATGTTCTTGGCCCTAAATGAGAAAAAGTTACACAATGTCTGTAAGAAAAGGATAAGTTAAATAGTATTTCATATACATTGAAAATAGAAATGATAGCTTTCTTTTAACTCTTACCTTCTGAGTCTGAGAAAGTCTTTTTCAGCACTGAAAATAATGAGAAAAATCTAATTTTTCCATTTCCAGGGTAGTGAAACACCAACATAACAACATATACCCAAGAAATATATTTAATTTGGGTCTGTAACAGTTGCCTTGAAAAAAAAAAGTGGGCCAAATTGACCCGCAAACATCAAAATCGTAACAAATTTATGTGTGTGCACTTCAAAAAACATCAGTGTATCCTCACTTTGCATGCATGTTCATGGCCCTAAATGAGAAAAATTTGTTCAGAAAAAAATTGCCCTATTTGTTCAGATAGAAAATGAGTGGGTTGTTCTACAGATAAACTATATCAGCTCTTTATGAAGGTAGAATGACGTCAAAAAGATTTGCATACGCTAAATCGTGTTTCAAGCGCAATAATTTTTTTTTTGCAGCATTTTACTGTTATTCGTATGTGTAATTCATGTATTGTGAAACTGCAGCTTCATGCTAACGCAAAATAAATATGATTTGCATGCTTCTGACCTCCATTTTTCCGCTCTTACACTTTTGGCACGTTTTTTTTCGCCAAAAGACGGTCAAAAGCACTGCAAGCCTGTGAACAGTGATTTGCAAGCGAAAACAACAGTTTAAAGAACTGCAAAACGGATTGACTGCATAGAACCAATCTGTATGTGTACAAAACTAACTGTTGCAAATGTCTAAATGACTTGTTGTGCATGTGGGGCAAAAAGTTCCCGAAATAAACTGATATGTACAGCTCCGTCTTTCTTTTCTCTGCGCTTACAATTTTGGCACGATTCTCTCACTAACTGAGTTTTGCAAGCGTGAGGGGGAGGGCGGGGCCACCTTCTTCTTGTAGCCAATCAAATGAGCTTCTCGCTGACTCTCCAGTTACTCTTATCTGATTGGTCCAATAAACACATCATACCCAAGACATTAATCTTCATTTAGTTCAGGATCGTTCTTGCTGTGGGAATGGTACTTTTAACATACACATACAGTAAAAAAATTAATAAAAAAATAACAACTTAATTAAAACATGATTAAGATTCCATTTTCAAATTAAAGTCGTTAACTTCAATAAACTGTTTAACCCTTTTCATCAACCGTTTATTCACACGTTCATGTTGCTGAATTATCCGAAGAAGTTCCTTAGCCATCAATATCATGTCTCCCGTCTCTTGTCTGGTTACTTCTGCTTTTCTTCTTCTCCGACTTGCTTTTCTTTTTAACGTTCCGGTAATGTCTCCTCTGGATTTATTCTACAAGTAAATCATCAAAAGGAATTTCCAGTTCACTTTTTTGATTAATTTTTCTAATATGTGGAGTTTGACCGGTAAACTGAATATCTTTTCCTTCAACCCTCATGTCGTTCCACACCCGTAAGACTTTCATTCATCTTCAGAACACAAATTAAGATCTTTTTGATGACAGAATGCTGTCAGATTTCCTTCCATAGAGTGGCTTTGTAACTACCACTTTGACGCTTCAAAAACTTCATAAAGAGATCGGAAAACTAATCCATATGAATCGAGCGGTTTAGTTCAAATTTTCTGAAGAGAATCGATCGCTTGTTATGGTTGAACAGATTTAATTTAGGCTTTTACTCGCATGTAAACATTGATCAGTGAACATAACCAGAAGCTCAACCTAACCTGAATAACTCACAAGAACAAACCTCTTCCGGAAGCTCAAACGTTGCGTAACCAATGAGGTTCATTCACGTGTGTCACGCAGAACGATTGAGCTTCCGGAAGGGGTTAGTTCTTGTGCGTTATTCAGGTTCGGTTGAGCTGCTGCTTGTTCACTGATCAATGTTTACATTCGAGTAAACGCCCAAATGCACATTATTATTCTTTAGCTTGGGTTAAACAAATACATTTTGCTTGGTTGGAACAGCAGCTACGCTCATTATGTCTATTTGTTTCTCTGTTTTCCTGCCACGGGATTGACGTCCCGTGGAAACTAGGAATTACAGTTGCTTTGCAACTATTTGTATCGTGAAAAGCGCTATACAAATAAACTTGAATTGAATTGAATTAAATTAAATTCATCATAAAAAAACAATTGATTCTCTTCAGAAAATTTGGACTAAACTGCTCAATTCACATGGATTAGTTTTCCGATCTCTTTATGAAGTTTTTGAAGCGTCAAAGTGGTAGTTACAAAAGCAGTCAATGGAATCTGACAGCATTCTGTCATCAAAATTATCTTAATTTGTGTTCTGAAGATGAACGAAAGTCTTACAGGTGTGGAACGACATGAGGGTGAGTAATTAATGACAGAATTTTCATTTTGGGGTGA
>NW_015549589.1:11109-17496 GCF_001515605.1 Sinocyclocheilus anshuiensis | reverse complement strand
ATTAACTGACAGTCACCACTGATAAGCTACCACTAAATATTGTAGAAACTTAATTTGCTGTAAAGTTGCTTTGCAACTATTTGTATCGTGAAAAGCGCTATACAAATAAACTTGAATTGAATTGAATTAAATTAAATTCATCATAAAAAAACAATTGATTCTCTTCAGAAAATTTGGACTAAACTGCTCAATTCACATGGATTAGTTTTCCGATCTCTTTATGAAGTTTTTGAAGCGTCAAAGTGGTAGTTACAAAAGCAGTCAATGGAATCTGACAGCATTCTGTCATCAAAATTATCTTAATTTGTGTTCTGAAGATGAACGAAAGTCTTACAGGTGTGGAACGACATGAGGGTGAGTAATTAATGACAGAATTTTCATTTTGGGGTGAACTAACCCTTTAAAGTTTCCCTATGCTGCTTTTGTGAGTAATACACAGTAAAATCCTGAGTGTTAAATGAACACTGCTCGGAGCATATATGGTCCCCACTCTAAAAGAGTGTTAAAGTAACACTGAAGCAGTGTTAAAGTTAATGAGATAATTATGTTATTAATGAAGTGCTGATTGATCATTAGTAATGAACACTTGCTGTTAACAAGCAGAATCACTGAAGAAAAGAGAAACACAAGAACTACTGACTTCAGCCACAGACTTAGATGAAATCAACTGAAATAAAAGACATTAAATCTCTCAAGATCTCAGCAGAAGATAATTAAACAACTCCACAAACAGTATCACCAGCTTCATGCATTACTAACCAGTTAGACTTTATTTCTGGAGTATCTAAAACAAAAGTTCTTTATTGAGAATTAAGGTTTAATTTTTTTTTTTTTCAACTTACCGTTTTGGTGAATAGCGTTTGCTTTAGTTGCCTCTTGACCCTTGACTTGTGAAGAGTAAGTTTCTCTTTTGCTGTTACAATTATGTTTATAAAGCACATATATGATAGCAAGAAACTTATGATAAAGCCATTTTATGCATTTCTCATTGAATTTTATCTAAATCTGTAGTGCTTTTATGATTTCTGTATTATTGCAGTTCTATGATATGAGACAATGTGAGAAAACTAAATGAACCATGTTTAGAAAAAAAATTCATAGAGAGGTTTAAACTCTGGCACTCATAGACATGAAGAATCAGCATGTGAATCTCAGCAATGGTGACAAAGTATTCTGATAATTTTTAAATGATTTTTGAACGTCACAAAACAAGGCAGTAAAAAGTCACAACAAAAATAACAGCAAATAGTAAGAATAAAAGAAAATCCTAAAACAATGCAGCGGCATAATTTATTCATGTCGCAATGCATGCTGGGAGCCACGGATGAGTTAGGATTGGTGCACTCAGAATGCACTGCAGCATGAATCTGTCTGATGATCGTCATCATTGTTGATTCATATGCTGATCCTTGGTGTCTGCACACCAGTTTAGAACATCTGTTCTGTTTAAACACAATTTATAAAAGCTCTTCGTATTTCTTTTAAAAACCTAAATTACACTTCACCACTGATGACATTAGTGAATCAGGCTATCCATGACAACTACAACAGCATCAAAAAACAGCCAATATAACCTGACCACACTTTCTGTTGGTTGTTCTTGCCATAACAAATGCGTTTCATAAACACAATTACAGCAACTACAGAAAAACTAATGTTAGAAAGTCAAGGGTCAAGAGCCCAACTAAAGCAAATGCTTATCTCCACAACGGTGTCTTCAAATTGTATTCTTTTCAATAAACATTAACGTCTAAACCTCTGTTAATTCTTAATAAGAAATATTTTGATGCATGACAAATAAAGTCTAACTGGTTAGTAATGCATGAAGCTGGTGATACTGTTTGTGGATTTGTTTAATCATCTTCTCCTGAGATCTTGGGAGATTTTATGTCTTTTATTTCAGTTGATTTCATCTAAGGCTGTGGCTAAAGTCAGTTGTAATTCTTGTGTTTCTCTTTTCTTCAGTGATTCTGCTTGTTAAAAGCGAGTGTTCATTACTAATGATCAATCAGAACTTAATCACATAATTATCTCATTAACTTTTACACTGCTTCAGTGTTACTTTAACACTGTTTTAGAGTGGGACCATATATGCTCCGAGCAGTGTTCATTTAACACTCGGGAATTTACTGTGTATAATCTTGAAAATACTTTACCAGGAAAAATATCACCTCATTTTGGTGTTTATTATGCACTGTAACATGCATGCAGAATTTGAGCTAGTACATATATAGGCTAATTAATAGGTTAATTGTCACTCTTGACAAAATGTTTTAAAATTTATTTCTCTCTCTCTCTCTCTCTCTCTCTCACTCTCTCTGGTCAGACATTGGGTGGGGGGGGAATTAAATTGCAACATTATTTTGGGGTATTTTTTCCGATAAGCTTAATTAGGTGATATTTTGCTGAGTGTTTTTTGTGCTGGAACCATGGCTGGTTTTGACCAATAGGTGGCAGCACGACTCTGTCTTACTGAGTGAATAGGCTTCATCATGCAGTAAATGCTTCTGTTTGTTAAGGGACAGGACCCAGCCTTAGCATTATTGTGTGAGGGGATAATGCGAATAAAGCCCTAGCAAAGCTTAACAAAAACAGGTATTTTACAACCAATAATTAAATATGCAGATTGCTGAGAATAAATTTATATGCATGTTTTCTGTGGTAGTGTGAATTCACCTTTAAAAATAACTTACAGTAGCAACATAGATTACCTATATTTCTTCTCTGTAAAGCATAATCCTTTTATAATGATTTTAATCAATATATAATAATACTTAATAGATCATTAGAGCCTCAGCGCTGCTACTCATCATTAAAAGCTTGACTGAACAAGCTGCTTGAGTCCCCATTTTCTTTTTTTAAGTTTTATTTTTGGCATTTTTGCCTTTATTCCGATAGGACAGTATAAGTGAATTGGGAGGGGGGGGTGCGGGATCAGAAGGGTCAAACGAGCCGGGACTCAAACTCAGGATACCCGTAGCGCAACGGTGTTATCGACGGACTGCCCACAAGGCTATAGGGACAGACAGTCACCCGTTTTATGAATATGCATGAGGCGCAATTATTATAATGAGGTTGCGCTGAAAAAAGTGCTCTACAATTTGATTCTTACTAGTAAGAATCGTTATTGTAGAGCTCTACAATTACATTTCCAATAGCAATTCCACAGCTCTACAGCTACATTCTTAGTAAGAATTACAGTTAGAGAGCTCTCTAATACAATTCTTACTAGTAACAATTCAATTAGAGAGCTCTGTAATTGAATTAGAGAGCTCTGCAATTGCATTCTTACTAGTAACAATTAATTAGAGAGCTCTATAATTCCATTCTTACTAGTAAGGATTACAATTAGAGCTCTCTAATTCAGTTCTTACTAGTAACAATTGAATTATAGAGCTCTCTAACTGAATTAGAGAGCTCTGCAATTACATTCTTACTAGTAAGAATTCAATTAGGGAGCTCTGCAGTGCAATCCTTACTAGTAAGAATTACAATTAGAGAGCTCACTAATTCAGTTGTTACTAGTAACAATTGAATTCGAGAGCTCTTTAATTCAGTTAGAGAGCCCTCTAATCCAATTGTTACTAGTAAGAATTCCAATTACAGAGCTCTCTAATTCACTTTTTACTAGTAAGAACTAAATTAGAGAGCTCTCTAATTCAATTACAGAGCTCTGCAATTAAGCATATCTTTAATTTATTTTTTACTAGTAAAAAATAAATTATAGAGCTCTGTAATTGCATTTTTACTTGTAAGAATTAAATTAGAGAGCTCTCTAATTGCAATTGTTACTAGTAAAAATTAAATTAGAGAGCTCTCTAATTGCAATTGTTACTAAAAATTGAATTAGAGAGCTCTCTAATTGTAATTGTTACTAGTAAGAATGCAATTGTAGAGCTCTCTAATTGTAATACATACTAGTAAAATTTCAATTGTAGAGCTCTGTAATTAAAAATGAATGGAAGCCAATGGAAACATATGACTAGTGAAAATTCATTTGTAGAGCTCTCTAATTGAAATTATTACTAGTAAGAATTGAATTAGAGAGCTCTGTAATTGGAATTCGTACTAGTAATAATTGAATTAGAGAGCTCTATAATCATAATTGTTAATAGTAATAATTTAATTGTAGAGCTCTCTAATTGAATTGTTACTAGTAAAAATGCAATTACGACGAGTAACACTGGGATTATTTTAAGCTAAAACGGCTTGCCATACATATGTATATTTGAGAGATGATCGTAAAATCAAGTTTAGGGTGGTTTCTGTGCAACATTTTATAAATGAGGACCCTTGTCTTTTTCTCTCCTCCCTTCTGTGTTCTCTCTCTCCTTGCTTTTGTCTTTTCTGTCTGAAAAGAGCTATCAGCAAAGAGCTGAAACCATTCAGTTGCGCGCAAGTTCAAGATAATTTGCATTTCATAGATTTCACATCTGAAGGAGAAGCTTATGTGTGTTTTTTGTGCGTATGTTCATTCTATGAATCACACATACGCATATTTGAGAGATGATCGTAAGATCAAGTTTAGGGTTTCTGTGTAACATTTTATAAATGAGGCCCCTTGTCTTTTTCCATCCTCCCTTCTGTGTTCTCTCTCTCCTTGCTTTTGTCTTCTCTGTCTGTGTTATACACATGACCATAGCCAGGGTTTGAAAATTAATGAGGTCTGGGGTGGGGTTAAGAATTGTGCTATACTGTAAAATCTAATTAGTTGGGCTTACTTAAAAAAAGCATGCAAACCGATTGCCTTGAAAAAGCTAAGTAAAGTGAAATAGGAATAGTATGTTGTACTGACAAATGCTTAGTATAGTTTACTTACACAAGAGTTCTAGTAACTAAAAAAGAACTGTAGGGGTACTTGATCCTTTCATTTAGGTTTACTCATGACTTAGTATAGCTACTCACTGACTCCCAGAGTGCATTGCGGCATGAATAAATTATGCAGTTGCTTAATTTTATCAGTTGTTTATTATTCATGCAAGAATAAATATTACTGTTAGTTTTCATTAATAACCATTGCTATATAGATGATAACGTTGTCTAGTGCTCTTGTGAATGTTGTTAGCATGACTGTGAAAATTCAACAACATTATTCAATGAAATAGCATAGACTTCTTCATGGCTAGTGCTTGCATTTTTCCCCCCATTCTGTAACCTACTAGTTCTACAGATCTCTGCACCAGTGTTATACGCTACTGTTTTAATACCACTGATAACGTTTCTGACAGATAATTTTATAATTTATATATTTATTTATTTATTTATTTATTTTCTTACTTATTTCCTTCCTTCCTTACAGAATGTGGTATCCTGTCAGCAATAACCTGTCTGTGGGATCTTTTGATTACTGTCAGTTTAAGTGCCGGCGATTATTGCAGTGTTCCCAGATATTGTTATTAAACCAAAAAATAAATAAACCGAAATTAGTTCAAATCTTTTGTAAATAAGCTAACCCTATTGCTAACCTTAAACCTAAACAACTTCCCGCTTTATTAATTAATCTAAAGTGTCAAATTGAGTAGAAAAGACAAGTCCAAAGACGCTTATGCAACAATACATATTACTGTTAGTTTTCATTAATAACCATTGCTATGTAGATGATAACTTTGTCTAGTGATTCTATGAATGTTATTAGCATGACTGTGGAAATTTAAGAACAATATTCAGTGAAATAGCATACTTCTTCATGGCTAGTACAAGGGCAAAATGGTGGAGGCTGCGCCCTCACTCACAACTCTCTCAAGCCTTGTTCACTCCCGCCAGCATATCGCAGCGATCATTTTCATAACACGGATGCTAAACATTCTTGCTAACTGTCCAAACTTAATTTTACACTCATATGATGAGTTTTAAACAGCAGATTAGTCATTTAGAGCAGTGGTTCTCAAACTGGGGTACTCGTACCCCTGGGGGTACGTGAGATGACGGTGGGGGGTACGCGAACAAAATTCTGAGTTTTGGCATTCATTTAATTCTACCCCAACTTAAAGTAACATTAAAACCGAACATGTATTTCTGACAAGCAAAATGCCGCTTCTAATGTAAAAACAGGAAAATGGGGGTGCCGTAAACGGTCAAATACATTATATCCAATCAGCTTACCTCATCTTTTGCGGTCAAAACTGACTGCATCCATCCACACAAGCAGCGTGCATGCGATAGGATTGCCAGCTGAATATGCTGCTTTAACAAATCGCGCTGCTGTTCAATGTATCTTTAAAGTAGATCTTCACTTAAAGGGGTCATATGATGCGATTTCAAGTTTTCCTTTCTCTTTGGAGTGTTACAAGCTGTTCGTGAATAGATAAGATCCCTGAAGTTGCAAAGACTAACGTCTCAAAACCAAAGAGACATTCTTTATCAAAGTTAAGACTCTGCCACACCCCC
>NW_015549589.1:8746-10258 GCF_001515605.1 Sinocyclocheilus anshuiensis | reverse complement strand
GTTTACTCATGACTTAGTATAGCTACTCACTGACTCCCAGAGTGCATTGCGGCATGAATAAATTATGCAGTTGCTTAATTTTATCAGTTGTTTATTATTCATGCAAGAATAAATATTACTGTTAGTTTTCATTAATAACCATTGCTATATAGATGATAACGTTGTCTAGTGCTCTTGTGAATGTTGTTAGCATGACTGTGAAAATTCAACAACATTATTCAATGAAATAGCATAGACTTCTTCATGGCTAGTGCTTGCATTTTTCCCCCCATTCTGTAACCTACTAGTTCTACAGATCTCTGCACCAGTGTTATACGCTACTGTTTTAATACCACTGATAACGTTTCTGACAGATAATTTTATAATTTATATATTTATTTATTTATTTATTTATTTTCTTACTTATTTCCTTCCTTCCTTACAGAATGTGGTATCCTGTCAGCAATAACCTGTCTGTGGGATCTTTTGATTACTGTCAGTTTAAGTGCCGGCGATTATTGCAGTGTTCCCAGATATTGTTATTAAACCAAAAAATAAATAAACCGAAATTAGTTCAAATCTTTTGTAAATAAGCTAACCCTATTGCTAACCTTAAACCTAAACAACTTCCCGCTTTATTAATTAATCTAAAGTGTCAAATTGAGTAGAAAAGACAAGTCCAAAGACGCTTATGCAACAATACATATTACTGTTAGTTTTCATTAATAACCATTGCTATGTAGATGATAACTTTGTCTAGTGATTCTATGAATGTTATTAGCATGACTGTGGAAATTTAAGAACAATATTCAGTGAAATAGCATACTTCTTCATGGCTAGTACAAGGGCAAAATGGTGGAGGCTGCGCCCTCACTCACAACTCTCTCAAGCCTTGTTCACTCCCGCCAGCATATCGCAGCGATCATTTTCATAACACGGATGCTAAACATTCTTGCTAACTGTCCAAACTTAATTTTACACTCATATGATGAGTTTTAAACAGCAGATTAGTCATTTAGAGCAGTGGTTCTCAAACTGGGGTACTCGTACCCCTGGGGGTACGTGAGATGACGGTGGGGGGTACGCGAACAAAATTCTGAGTTTTGGCATTCATTTAATTCTACCCCAACTTAAAGTAACATTAAAACCGAACATGTATTTCTGACAAGCAAAATGCCGCTTCTAATGTAAAAACAGGAAAATGGGGGTGCCGTAAACGGTCAAATACATTATATCCAATCAGCTTACCTCATCTTTTGCGGTCAAAACTGACTGCATCCATCCACACAAGCAGCGTGCATGCGATAGGATTGCCAGCTGAATATGCTGCTTTAACAAATCGCGCTGCTGTTCAATGTATCTTTAAAGTAGATCTTCACTTAAAGGGGTCATATGATGCGATTTCAAGTTTTCCTTTCTCTTTGGAGTGTTACAAGCTGTTCGTGAATAGATAAGATCCCTGAAGTTGCAAAGACTAACGTCTCAAAACCAAAGAGACATTCTTTATCAAAGTTAAGACTCTGCCACACCCCC
>NW_015549589.1:6023-8399 GCF_001515605.1 Sinocyclocheilus anshuiensis | reverse complement strand
TAAGTGAACATTTTACATTTTAAATGTAGCCTACATTTTAAACAGAATATTGTCATGTTTGTTCTATTTTGCAACAAAATAAATGTTCCAACGAAATCCGTATCATCTGGCGTACGTCTCCAAGCAACATACAGCTGTGTTTCATTAGTGAACGAATCTGCGGCTTTGAACAACTGAGCTGGATGTTGACATCACTGAATTCAATGATGAACTGTCTTTAACTGAAAAATTTGTGTTTACTATTGTCATTTTGCATTATTGACACTATTTTCCTAATTAATGCTGTTCAGTTGCTTTGACACAATCTGTATTGTTAAAAGCGCTATATAAATAAAGGTGACGACTTGACTACGGGCATGGTTATACACGCATGTACATATACGTATATCTCTTTAGGAGTTAAAATGGTGAAGTGATGGTAGGGGCATTCAGGCTCAGGGGTTATTGAGTTTGGTCTGCCCGATCTACAGAGAGCGTTTGGGAGAAGTTATCCTTCTGCCGGATGTACTCCTAATATGTCAAGAACTTCCTGCCCATATTCCCATTTTATATAACATATATTCCTGGCTCATACACTGAAAAAATTGTTTTTACTCAGTTCAACTTAGAAAATACTTCATCTGGTAACATCTACAATAACTGGTTTTGTTGAAATGAAATAAATGATTTAAGATTATTGATTATAACTGAATTCAACCAACCTGAAAAAAGTTTTACTGAAGCAACTGTTTGTAGATGTAACCTGATTTCTCCAGTTAGGTAAAATTACTTAAGCTTGATATAATCCTTTTTATTTTAAATGATGAAAGTCATTTTCCACACTGTGAAAAAAAAAACACGGTGAAATGCATGGCAGCACAGAGTGCTAAACATTTACTGTTAATGAAAATAACGTTCCTGAAACACCATTTTAAAACGTTCTCTGTAATATATAAATCTTTTGCAGTTAACCACTAGCTAGCAACAGCACACATGCTTGAGTTAATGTAACTATCACTGCATCAGCAACAGCACAGCTACTGCCTTTAAATAAAGCGACATGCAGCAAAACATTAACGTTTCTTGGGCTTCTCCTGGACTGAAGCACACACTCTACTCTTCAGACCAATGGTGACCCACAAAACTCAGACAACAGAAACCTTCTAAATCCCAACAGAACTTTAAACACTGATCTGTCTACATCTCAACGTCTTCACTTATTACAAACCAGTCTGTATGAAAGAAATAAAGCCAGACTGGATTGTAATAAGTGTGAGAGAGAGATCTGTTAGTGTTTAATGTTTTGTTGCTGGCAGTCATGTGACATTTTATTTATTGTTTTAACTTTTTTTTTTTTTAGTGGTTGCCATTGTGCTGAAGAGTAGCGATGTCAGTTGGGATATTCACTTTGCTGCACATTAAAGTATATAATAACTTCAAATCATAATTTTGCATTTAACCAAAGTTTTTTAATCAGCATGGATCAGGGGTGTTTCTTTTGTATGTGTTTGTTCTGAGCTTTATTGGAAGTTGCATGTTGGGTCAATGTAATGGATTTAAGTTTAAATAACATCCTCTTGTTTTATGCTACATAATCTTGATTGAATTAGGTTACAACAACAAAACTAGAACTAGAAACTAAAGTTCGAAGACGAACTTTGATATTTCAGTAAGTTAGCGTTCACAAGCCAACTTAATAAGAAGAAGTTTAAATAGCATTTCAGTAAGTTGGCTTTCACAAGCCAACTTAATAAGAAGAAGAAGTTTAAATAGCATTTCAGTAAGTTGGCTTTCACAAGCCAACTTAATAATAAGTTTAAATAGCATTTCAGTAAGTTGGCTTTCACAAGCCAACTTAATAAGAAGACGTTTAAATAGCATTTCAGTAAGTTGGCTTTCACAAGCCAACTTAACTAGAAACTAAAGTTCGAAGACGAACTTTGATGTTGGCTTGGCCGGCGCAGCCTCGGGGCAAAAGAACCAGAGTACTTCTGTGTCCAGCGTCCTGGAGCAGTTCAACAGCAGTTCATCAGCCTCAGTACAGTTTGATGACGTTTTGCGCACTTCGCAGAGCGTGACAAAATAAATTCTCAAAAACAATACTGTGTCTGTTTCTTTTCAAATCAATTCACAATAGTAAACTCTTCAACAAAACACTACATTAAAATACCCAAATATGCAAAAGAATAGTAATTGTATATTTATTTAGTTTATTTTATTTAGTCATTTAGCAGACGCTTTTATCCAAAGCGACTTACAAATGAGGACAATAAAAGCAGTCAAAACTAACAAAAGAGCAACAATATATAAGTGCAAATGACAAGTCTCGGTTAGCCTAACACAGTACACACATATATACACACACACATATTATATATATATATATATATATATATA
>NW_015549589.1:1007-5854 GCF_001515605.1 Sinocyclocheilus anshuiensis | reverse complement strand
AGATAGATGAGTTTGAATGGGTTAGAAATAGTACATAGAAAGGAAGTCTGATTGAGTCTACTTGGGCTTCATTGTGTTTAGATTTGACAGTTGGAGTTTAACGGAATGTTCAGATAAGCAGAGACTTTTCAGTGCAAGTCTATGGGATTTTTATGATTTTTAATCTTCATTTTTATGAAAACCATAAGTCCGATCAGTTAGAAAAGATATAGCAGATCAGATCAGTATGAAGAGCTGGGCTGAGTTTGGAGTCTGTAGAGTTAAAGCTCTAGGAGGAGTAGCAGTCAGAAATTGTAGTCTCAGAAAAGAATAATAATAAGTTTAAGACGGATTTCAGTAAGTTGGCTTTCTCAAGCCAACTTAATAAGAAGTTTATATAGCATTTCAGTAAGTTGGCTTTCACAAGCCAACTTAATTATATGTAGAGTTAGATAAAAAAAAACTCCTTAAAGCAACAACTGCACAGGTTCAGTTTTTACAGTGTATAACACACAAATATAATCCATAATTTATTGGTCTAGGGATACACCACGCCTCATAATATGTATTTGAATACCATTGTATTTAACAACAAAATTGAGTATACAGATCTTGTGTCTGTCTTGCTTACCGCCCATTACACCGTGGGGGACTGAAAATATTCTGGTGGCGACGAGAGATAACCTTCTTTCTCTGTTACAGAAATTTGGTTTATGCAATGTTAAGACTAAAGCTTAGCCACATTAAAGATGTTTCTACCATATTAAATGAAATGGTATTTGCAATGCAGAAAGTCAGATTTCAATGTGTTTGGAGCTTTGGAGTTTGGAGTTTAATACTCATGATTTTATGTTTGACCTTCTATGCACAAGAAGCTTAATTCAGTGCTTCTGTGAACAGTAACACTATGTTAGTGCAACTAAGCAAATGAAGAGAATGCAAGCCCACAGATGCTGAAAACATTCTTTCTCTGCTAGAGAAAGTTGTATTATGCAATGTTACGACTAAAGCTTGCCCATATGAATGATGTTTCTGACATGTGAAATTAAATGTTATTTGCATTTTAAGAAAGACAGATTTTAAAGTGTTTGGAGTTTTATGTTATATGTGGGCTTCTATTCTTTTCATTTGAACAGTAACACTATGTTAGTGCAACTAAGCAAATGAAAAGAATGCAAGCCCACAGATGCTGAAAACATCCTTTCTCTGCTAGAGAAAGTTGTATTATGCAATGTAAAGACTAAAGCTTGCCCA
This sequence comes from Sinocyclocheilus anshuiensis, assembly GCF_001515605.1. Taxonomy (NCBI): domain Eukaryota; kingdom Metazoa; phylum Chordata; class Actinopteri; order Cypriniformes; family Cyprinidae; genus Sinocyclocheilus; species Sinocyclocheilus anshuiensis. Next base: position 4,621 of record NW_015549589.1, on the reverse strand, counting down.
CATGAAAGATGTCTCTAACAAGTGAAATTAAATGTTATTTGAATTGCAGAAAGTCAGTTTTGAATGTGTTTGGAGTTTAATGCTCATGAACTTATGTTTGAGCTTCTAAGCACAGGAAGCTTAATTCAGTGCTTCTGTGAACAGTAACTTTATGTTAATGCAACTAAGCAAATGAAGCGAATGCAAGCCCACAGATGCTGAAAACCTTCTTTCTCTCATAGAGAAATCTGGTTTATGCAATGTAAAGACTAAAGCTTGCCCACAAGAAACGTGTCTCTAACATGTGAAATTAAATTTTATTTGCAATGCAGATAGTCAGATTTTAAAGTGTTTGGAGATTAATGCTCATGAACTTATGTTTGAGCTTCTAAGCACAAGAAGCTTAATTCAGTGCTTCTGTGAACAGTAACTTTATGTTAATGCAACTAAGCAAATGAAGAAAATGCAATCCCACAGATGGTGAAAACTTTCTTTCTCTGATAGAGAAATTTGGTTTATGCAATGTAAAGACTAAAGCTTGCCCACATGCAAGGTGTCTCTAACATGTGAAATGAAATGTTATTTGCAATGCATAAAGACAGATTTTAAAGTGTTTGGAGTTTAATGCTCATGAAGTTATGTTTGAGCATCTAAGTGCAAGAAGCTTAATTCAGTGCTTCTGTGAACAGTAACTTTATGTTAATGCAACTAAGCAAATGAAGCGAATGCAAGCCCACAGATGCTGAAAACCTTCTTTCTCTCATAGAGAAATTTGGTTTATAGTATGTAAAGACTAAAGCTTGCCCACATGAAAGCTATCTCTAACATGTTAAATGAAATGTTATTTGCAATGCAGAAAGACAGATTTTAAAGTGTTTGGAGGTTGATTCTCATGAAGTTATGTTAGAGATTGTAAGCAAAACAAGTTTATTTTAATGCTCCTGTGAACAGTAAATTTATGTTAATGCAACTAAACAAATGAAGAGAATGCAACCCCACAGATGCTGAAAACATTCTTTCTCTGCTAGAGAAAGTTGTATTATGCAATGTTGAGACTAAAGCTTGCCCATATGAATGATGTTTCTGACATTTGAAATGAAAAGTTTTTTGCAATGCAGATTGTCAGATTTTAATGTGTTTGGAGTTTTATGCCCATGAAGTTATGTTAGAGATTCTAAGCAGAAGAAGCTTAGCGTAGTGCTCCTGTGAACAGTAACGTTATGTTAATGCAACTAAGCAAATGAAGCGAATGCAAGCCCACAGATGCTGAAAACCGTCTTTCTCTCATAGAGAAATTTGGGTTCATGCAATGTAAAGTCTAAAACTTGCCCACATGAAAGATGTGTCTAACAAGTGAAATTAAATGTTATTTGCATTGCAGAAAGTCAGATTTTAATGTCTTTGGAGTTTTATGCTCATGATCTTATGTTTGAGCTTCTTAGCACAAGAAGCTTAATTCTGTGCTTCTGTGAACAGTAACACTATGTCAGTGCAACTAAGCAAATGAAGAGAATGCAAGCCCACAGATGCGGAAAGCATTCTTTCTCTGTAAGAGAAAGTTTGATTATGCAATGTAAAGGCTAAAGCTTGCCCACATGAAAGATGTCTCGAACATGTGAAATGAAATGTTATTTGCAATGCAGAAAGACAGATTTTAAAGTGTTTGGAGGTTGATTCTCATGAAGTTATGTTAGAGATTGTAAGCAAAACAAGTTTATTTTAATGCTCCTGTGAACAGTAAATTTATGTTAATGCAACTAAACAAATGAAAAGAATGCAAGCCCACAGATGCTGAAAACATTCTTTCTCTGTTAGAGAACGTTTGATTATGCAATGTAAAGACTAAAGGTTGCCCACAGGAAAGGTGTCTCTAACATGTGAAATGAAATGTTATTTGCAATGCACAAAGACAGATTTTAAAGTGTTTGGAGGTTTATTCTCATGAAGTTATGTTAGAGATTGTAAGCAAAACAAGTTTATTTTAATGCTCCTGTGAAGAGTAACACTATGTTAGAGCAAATGAGCAAATGTAGCGAATGCAAGCCAACATAAGCTGAAAACCTTCTTTCTCTGTTAGAGACAGTTGGTTTATTCAATGTTAAGTCTAAAACTTGCCCACATGAAAGATGTCTCTAACAAGTGAAATTAAATGTTATTTGCATTGCAGAAAGTCAGATTTTAATGTGTTTGGAGTTTTATGCTCATGATCTTATGTTTGAGCTTCTAAGCACAAGAAGCTTAATTCAATGCTTCTGTGAACAGTAACTTTATGTTAATGCAACTAAGCAAATGAAGCGAATGCAAGCCCACAGATGCTGAAAACCTTCTTTCTCTGTTAGAGAAAGTTTGATTATGCAATGTAAAGACTAAAGCTTGCCCACATGAAAGATGTCTCTAACATGTGAAATGAAATGTTATTTGCAATGCAGATAGTCAGATTTTAATGTGTTTGGAGTTTTATGCTCATGAACTTATGATTGAGCTTCTAAGCACAAGAAGCTTAATTCAGTGCTTCTGTGAACAGTAACTTTATGTTAATGCAACTAAGCAAATGAAAAGAATGCAAGCCCACAGAGGCTGAAAACATTCTTTCTCTGATAGAGAAATTTGGTTCATGCAATGTAAAGACTAAAGCTTGCCCACATTGTTTGGAGTTTAATGCTCATGATCTTATGTTTGAGCTTCTAAGCACAAGAAGCTTAATTCAGTGCTTCTGTGAACAGTAACACTATGTTAGAGCAACTAAGGAAATGTAGCGAATGCAAACCAACTTAAGCTGAAAACATTCTTTCTCTGTTAGAGACAGTTGGTTTATTCAATGTAAAGACTAAAACTTGCCCACATGAACGATGTCTCTAACAAGTGAAATTAAATGTTATTTGCAATGCAGAAAGACAGATTTTAAAGTGTTTGGAGTTTAATGCTCATGAACTTATGTTTGAGCTTCTAAGCACAAGAAGCTTAATTCAGTGCTTCTGTGAACAGTAACACTAAGTCAGTGCAAGTAAGCAAATTAAGCGAATTCAAGCCCACAGATTCGGAAAACATTCTTTCTTTGTTATAGAAAGTTGGCTTATGCAATATAAAGACTAAAAGCTTGCGCACATAAAAGATGTCTCTAACATGTGAAATTAAAAGTTATTTGCAATGCAGAAAGACAGATTTTAAAGTGTTTGGAGTTTAATGCTCAGGAAATTATGATTGAGCTTCTAAGGACAAGTCGCTTAATTCAGTGCTACTGTGCACAGTAACTTTATGTTAATGCAACTACGCAAATGAAGCGAATGCAAGGCCACAGATGCTGAAAACCTTCTTTCTCTCATAGAGCAATTTCGTTTATAGAATGTAAAGACTAAAGCTTGCCCACAAGAAAGGTGACTGTAACATGTGAAATTAAATGTTATTTGCAATGCCGAAAGACAGATTTTAAAGTGTTTGGAGTTTAATGCTCATGAACTTATGTTTGAGCTGCTAAGCACAAGAAGCTTAATAGAGTGCTTCTGTGAACAGTAACTTTATGTTAATGCAACTAAGCAAATAAAGCGAATGCAAGCCCACAGATGCTGAAAACATTCTGTCTATCATAGAGCAATTTGGTTTGTAGAATGTAAAGACTAAAGCTTGCCCACAAGAAA
>NW_015549589.1:0-778 GCF_001515605.1 Sinocyclocheilus anshuiensis | reverse complement strand
CTTATGTTTGAGCTTCTAAGCACAAGAAGATTAATTCAGTGCTTCTGTGAACAGTAACTTTATGTTAATGCAACTAAGCAAATGAAGCGAATGCAAGCCCACAGATGCTGAAAACATTTTTTCTCTCATAGAGCAATTTGGTTTGTAGAATGTAAAGACTAAAGCTTGCCCACAAGAAAGTTGTCTCTAACATGTGTAATGGAATGTTATTTGCAATTCAGAAAGACAGATTTTAAAGTTTTTGGAGTTTTATGCTCATGATCTTATGTTTGAGCTTCTAAGCACAAGAAGCTTAATTCACTGCTTCTGTAAACAGTAACACTATGTTACTGCAACTAAGCAGAAGAAGATTAATTCAGTGCTTCTGTGAACAGTAACTTTATGTTAATGCAACTAAGCAAATTAAGCGAATGCAAGCCCACACATTCGGTAAACATTCTTTCTCTGTGAGAGAAAGTTGGTTTATGCAATGTAAAGACTAAAGCTTGCCCACATGAACGGTGTCTCTAACAAGTGAAATTAAATGTTATTTGCAATGCAGAAAGACAGATTTTAAAGTGTTTGGAGTTTAATGCTCATGAACTTATGTTTGAGCTTCTAAGCACAAGAAGCTTAATTCAGTGCTACTGTGAACAGTAACTTTACGTTAGTGCAACTAAGCAAATGAAGCGAATGCAATCCCACAGATGCTGAAAATATTCTTTCTCTTTTAGAGAAAGTTTGATTATGCAACGTAAAGACTAAAGCTTGCCCACATGAAAGGTATCTCTAACATGTT
>NW_015549588.1:534326-534510 GCF_001515605.1 Sinocyclocheilus anshuiensis | reverse complement strand
CTTAAAAGGTGAAAGGTGTATAGATGTAAGCAAAACAGACAATTACATTTTATTGTAAAACCTGACAAGATCGTGAAATCAAAAGTGAAAGCATCCGAAGCCCGGCTTATAACAAGGCAAAAGAGGAACTCCCGTTCACAAAATTCAAATCACAAATAATACTACTGATGAAAAAGAACGGGTT
>NW_015549588.1:529325-534286 GCF_001515605.1 Sinocyclocheilus anshuiensis | reverse complement strand
GGGTTGAATGTTAACTACTTTCGTTTCCATATAACTATAAACTACGATAAAAGTTCATCAGCATGCATTGATTAATAGCATGTTGTAGCGCAAAAAACAAAAAAAAACGTACTTGTGCAACCAACTGAGAAAGTTAATGGCAAAAGAGCGAGCAGTGGGAAGAATGAGTCTGGAGCCCTGAATTGCCCAGCTCCCTCTGTCAATGATCTAGCACCCCCTCAGCACCTGCGTTCAAAATTCTCTGGCGCCGCCCCTGGTACATCGATGTATTTTTGAAAAGCAAAAATTAAGTTTGTCCAACTCTAAACCCAGTCCCCAAGTAAATTAGGTTATTAAATATAAAACTAGCAAAACGAGTTCCGTGGTGTCCCCACCACTTTTCAAAGCAAAGTTACGCCACTGCATCTCAGCACTTTTGATGAATGCCTATGCTATATTTAATTTCGTTAGATAAACAACAGTTTTGATGTGAATTGAACTATCTCTGGAAAATAGTTGAATCTATGACGATGAATATGGAAGTTTTTTTTTTGTTATTCGTGGACAGTTTTTGTTTTGATTTGTGAAGTGAAAGTTAGAATTTTTATTTTGAAGAAAAAAATTATAAAATTGGACCCTTGGGCAAAGATGCCCTTCAGAATGGGCACAGAAGGTGGCATGCTTTTACTAGTGTAATTATGTTTAAATGTAATATTGTAATTAATGGGGTTATTATTTAATATACGTAAATTAGACATACATTATAGACATATTCACTTTCATTAAAACCTATAGGTTAATTGAGTGAAACCATTAAATTTTCTTTCATAGTGTTATTATGTCATATCTTCGATTAAAATATAGGCAATTAAATATGTAAATATTCATATGCCTGTATATATGTCATAGAATAACTTTCAGATGAATCTCTTTTACTGGGATTCTGCTTTGTTTTTGGTTTTATTACTCGCACTGGAGCAGGTGTGAGGACATACAAACATGAACAACATCTCCAGAACTGCTCTGAGAGTCACTACATGAGCATTTGACCGCTTCATTTGAGTAAAACAGCCTCATATCATATACACACAGAAATGTAAAGGTATTCACGGCAAGCCTTCAAAATAAAGGTTCGGTTTAACTTGAAGACATTGCGGCAGAAATATATTACTGTTTTTCAGTAGAATGTACTTAATAGGCTACTACTTCTACTAAAATGATTAAAACCTTATTTTTAAGGAATAATCATACGATATTTCTTCAATGTTTTAATTGTAGTATTAAATCCCCTTTATTTTCAAATAAATAAAATAAAATTAGTTTGATTTTCATTAATTAAAAGATAAATGAAATGACTGTTTTATGCCTTATAAAATGTAAATACCAGGCGGCAACCTCCCGCTCTCTCTCGTGAAGCCAACAAGGAAGTGACTTAAATTGTAATTCATCAACTGGCCGCTAGAGGCTGGCTGCAAAAGGGAGTCAATCCCATAGCTACGGGTGACGTCACGGACACTACGTCCATGTTTTTATACAGTCTATGGTAAATACACAACACAGAATTTCTGAGGGAAAAAACTCATAAGGCTATTGTAAGAATAAATGAAACTTGTTTTTATGCTTTAAAATAATTAGACATGCTAAAACAGAATTTGGTAACGATAAAACATAAGGTTGGAAAGAATAAAAATGTCATAGGGTCCTAAACATGTAATTTTTGTTAAACATTTAATAAATTGAAGTTAAATTGTTTAAGTTTCATGACTTTAATTCATTAGACATGCCTTCTTACTTACATGCTTCTTACCACAGTATTTTACATTTTGTGCTGTAACAACTAAATTAGCAAATATTTCTATTTATTTCCTATAATAAACTCATGAGATGATGCAGCATCATCATCCTGCACATGCTAAACTCATATCTAAATATGTTACCATTTAAAAGTAAATCCACTCTGTGCTTAAGAGGGTCATCTTCTCCCATACCTTATATTTTGGCCATTTTATTTTATTAAAATATATAGGCCTGTGTTTTTGCTGTATAGGAATCTGCTTTACAAATATTGGCAGTAGAATAGTGAGTATAGAATAGTGCACTAAAGCGTTAAGCAGTATTAAAGGTATATACAACGATAAATAAATACTTACAAATACTTTATGGTTCACATGTTATTCATCTGAAAAATAATGACTCAATCTGGCACGCTTTACAATGTACGTAATCCTTTGTTGCATCAGTTGCTATCAATTTCAAAATGACATGATTTCAATTCGGCTTGATGATCTTGAAATGTTACTTACTATTTATTTCTGTTCATCTGTTAAGCCATTTTTATTACCTCAGCATATTCCTTTAACCAGTATCCATTGTTAGTTATATTGTCTATTCCAGTTTGGTTTAATCCTGTGTTATTTATTTGGTAGTAGTACTTAGGTGTTCGAAACTAGTAATTATCCCAGTTTTTAAGCTTCCAGTAAAAATTCAAGTTGCAGTTTCATTCATGCCTAAGTAATCGTTGAACTGAACCTTTTTCTAATACATTTTCCTTTTACTAACTTTTAAAATGTTACGTATTGTAGGCATTAGTGTCTATGCCTAGAACTAGAAAAACAGATAACAGAAATCATTTGAATTAAAGTAACTAAAAAGTAAGTACTAGTGCTAATAAAAATACTAAAAGAGAATAGTTGATAACTGAACTGTAGCTCAATGGCTCTTGAGTCTATAGCAGCCCAAAGTTGCACTCATGTTTATACTAATAACTTTTGAACCAAGGGTTAGAAACACAATTTTTTTTGTTTTTCTTTTCCTGATTCCTTGGCTCAAGACAAGACAAACTCCTCCTCATGTTCACAAAAATCGAACTAACTCATCTTCAGACCATGTCGACAAAAAGTTATGGAATTTGAGTTGATTCATCATACCGTTCTTGTGTAACACGTGAACGAATTTGACGAAAAGCATGCCGCAATGGATGTGGGGCAGTATCTCTGCAACGCTTTAGCATATTCAGACCAAACTTGGGCTGTGTCCGAAATCGCCCCCTATACCCTTAAATAGGGCACTATTTGAGGGAACAGCCATTTTTAGTGGTGTCCGAAACCATAGTGTCTGAATTCACTACTCGTTTTCATTCACTCCTTCTAGTGAACTGAATTAGTGCCCTAATGTAGGGAATAGTGAATGAGGGTATAGGGGGCGATTTCGGACACAGCCTTGGTGTGTGTTATGACAAGCACGACCTGAGACTACCTGCACAGGTTTGACACAGTGCCACCTAGAGGTCAGGAGATATGACAAATTATATCTTCCGAACATTTGGCAAAAAAAAAATCCCAAGACTGGTCTCTTGAGATTCGGTGTGACATTTCCTATGTCAGCCATTCTGTGCATCGATCATTTAGAATTTTGTCTTTTAATTTTTCTTAGAATTTTTGAACGCATTAGTGTATCATTACAAAACTTGGTAAGTCTCATCGGCACCATGCGCTGAAGGTACTCAAAAAGTTTTGGGAAAGTCAAAAATTATAACTTAAAAAATGCTACTAGCTTTTGATGAATTTGGCCTATTGTCATGAGACTGGTCTTTGTATATTCATTGGGTCATGCTGAGAATATCGATTCCAATTATGCCAAAGTCAACCATTTTTTCACCTATTTTTTCCAAACTCCTCCTAGAGGGCTGGTCCGATTCTCACGAAAATCAAACTGGAGCATATTCAGACTATGCTGGCAAAAATGTATGGATTTCATGTTTATATACAAATAACAAATTTGATGGCATGTTGCCAAAATGATTCTGAGGCTCTGCAAGGCGCCACACTGAATACACCACATCAATTAGGTCACAGCGCCACCTATTGCTCACAAATCAGATTATATTTTTTTACCTTAAATCATCTATACATGTCTTTGATTACTCATTTTGTCCTTTGCTGTTTATCTTTCTTTTTCCCTACTGTGCTTGGCCCCTTCATTGTGCATGCAGCACTGCAGCTAAACTTTTGTTTTCGTTTCCACTGACTGCGCACTTTGCTTCCTGTAACTGCATATTCTTTCTAACAAATGAAAGAATCACTTCTGTATCTGTGGGATTTTTGCAGCACTTTTGTAAGTATTAAAGGAGTGTGTGATCTTTTACAGAGAACTGGAAGAAGATGTGCTTGTAACCCTTGGTGCTTCGAGAATCACATGGAATGCCCTTTGAACTCAGAGGTTTGGAATTCTATCTTAATTCTGAGGTATATCTAAGAAATTAGACTGCTTATTTTCTTTGTTGATTGCTGTGTAAATCTGGCACAACCACAGTTACTGGGTTGCTAAAACCGGTTCTAGGGTGAATTAGCTAACTTTGGTCACTTTCTACTATTAAAGGGATAGTTCACCCAAAAATTAATTACTCCCCCTCATGTCGTTTCAAACCCGTAAGACCTTCGTTCATCTTCGGAACACAAATTAAGATATTTTTGATGGAATCTGAGAGCTGTCTGACCCTGCATAGACAGCAACACAACTGAAATGTTCCCAAGTCCAGAAACGTAGCAAGGAGATCTGTAAAATAATCCATGTGGCATCAGTGGTTCGTAATTAATGACAGAATTTTCATTTTTGGGTGAACTATCCCTTTAAGATGGCCCAGCTATCATGAATTAAAGGGAGAGTTCACCTTCAATTGCTGGTTCCCATTGACTTCCATAGTACGGGGAAAAAATGCAAGTCAGTGGGGACCAACTGAAGGTGAACTATCCCTTTAACCCCTAATAAAATCATCAAAGTTTCATTCAGAAATTGGTAGTAAATTTCACAAATTATTACAAGGAAACAGCACGTAACATTGAATTAAATGTGAAATTGTGAAGTAGAAAGACTGAAATAGTATTTTCTTGTAAAACGTAGTCTAATAGTCTGTTTTATTTAAGCTTAAGTTTATTTTTTACTATTTTCATCCACCTTTATACAGTTCAAAATGTTTACAATAA
>NW_015549588.1:508590-528476 GCF_001515605.1 Sinocyclocheilus anshuiensis | reverse complement strand
ACAAATTAAGATATTTTTGATGGAATCTGAGAGCTGTCTGACCCTGCATAGACAGCAACGCAACTGAAATGTTCCCAAGGCCAGAAAGGTAGCAAGGAGATCTGTAAAATAATCCATGTGACATCAGGGGCTCATCCGCAATTATACGAAGCACTTTTTGTGCTTTTTGTGCGCAAAAGAAAAAGAAAAAAAACGACTTTATTCAACAATTCGTCTCCTCCGGGTGCCATTTTGGAGTTGGCCATGAACAGCAGGTCTTCATTTAACTTCCAAGGGTTAAACACAAACTGAGGGAATCAAGGTTAAAACTGAGCACAAGATCAGATTAGTATGTCAGATGATTCATGAACACGGGTGGTGAAGAAAGCTTATTTCATGGTAACCTCTGCAGTGCATCTTCAGGTTTGTGCATGTAGGAAACTGAAGACGTGACTGCATGCTTCTATTGTTTGCATGCAGCGTTTCATGCATAATGCTCTGGTTTTCTCCAGCTCATGGCCGTGCTTGCATTCGGGACCTGTGGAGGATATACTGGCAAAAATGTGGTTTCCATCTTCTGTGGCGGAGGCAGCAATGAAACCCTCAGTGCCACTTTCACCTACCCATTCAGGTTTGGCCCAATTACACTCAGAGATTGCTAGTAAATTTCACAAACAATAGGCAAGTAACACATTGAATGAAATGTGAAATTGTGAAGTAGAAAGACTGAAATAGTATTTTCTTGTAAAACGTACTCCAATAATTTTTGTTCTATTTACAATTTTATTTCAATTTTTACAATGTCAATTGAAGAGAAACTGTATAGGAACTGTAGAAAGTGTATACCTTTTTGAATATTGAATATTTCTCAGGGTTTATTTGAATGCCAGCTTGTGTATTAGACACATACACTCTTAAAAATGAAGGTGCTTCACGATGCCATAGAAGAACCTTTTTGTCTAAATGGTTCCATAAAGAACCTTTAATATCTGAAGAACCTTTCTGTTTCACAAAAGGTTCTATGTGGTGAAAAAAGGTTCTTCAGATTACAAAAAGGTAAGAAAGAGATGTTTCTTTAAAGAACCTTTGACTGAATGGTTCTTTGTGGAACCAAAAATGGTTCTTCTATGGCATCGCTTGAAGAACCTTTTGAAGCACCTTTATTTTTAAGAGTGTACATTAAAGTCTCAACTACAAAAAAGCTATTCAACATTTACTAAACTGAAAAAAACATTTACTTTGAATCTGTTTTCACTCAGAAATGACAAAGACTCAAACAGTATTTCCTTTTAAAACATACTTTAAATATCTTTGTTAATAATATGTTGTAACAAATAATTTTTACAACTTATTATTGTAGAGAGAACAAACAAACAAACAAACAAAAAAAAAACACCATTTCTGACAATGTTCCCCAATAATAGCAGGCCATTTCGACAAACTATGCGGGGAAAGTTGTTACAGTGGGAATCTGCCAATAAATAAGTCTATTTTAAGCAGCATGAAACATAAAACAATGCTTGAAACTGCAAAAATAGGAGGCAAAACCAGCAAACTGTTGTTTTGGCCACGAGTCATTTCTATGAAATTACAACATATAACACGTGACAACTTGCCCCAGCTAAACGGCAGTGTCGTGAGAAGAACACTACTAAAGCTATCAGTTAATAGCTACCTTCATTATACAGTCGACTTTATTTACTCTAGCACTCTTACATTTGTCTAATTGGACTTTTGACTCTTTATAGTTCTTGAGTTTATAATTGTTGAGATACAGCCCTTGTGACAGCGTCACCATGTGACATCTAGCCCGCATCCCCCCCCAATACAGTTACAGTCCATAAAAAATAGTCTTATGCACTAGATGAATTGACACATCTGAGATTTCTAAAGTCCAATTTAAATGGCCCTTAATTTGCTGCTGCCCCACTACAGTGTGCATGTCTGCTGTACACTATCAAGAGACGCCGACACGGCTGGTAATATGAACCCACTGCAAGATCAATCTCTGCCTCGCTCTGCCTAGAGCACACAACACTATTATCTGTTCAGAACAAAGTTGTTTAGCCTTTTCAGTTTGCTTGCAACAAAAAGGGTGGAGAATGGTGACCTTAAACATGATCAGATAAAAGTGAAACCTAAATCTGATACCACAATGACATTGAGATCTTTGGTCACAAGATGGTGGTAAAAATAACTAGGTTTGCAGGAAAAGAGTTTTGTATACAGTATATATAACGCTTGCTCTATTTGATTTGTTGATATCTTGATTGATCTATTTTTCCACTGCAAGTGAAACAAACATACTGGAGTTGCATTGGCTCTGTTCCAAATCCAAGTGTGAAGGCTGTTCCAAAAGGCTATGCTTTATTGTAAGATAACTTCTTTTGGCCAAATTGTATGTGGAGAAGGTACTTCATGAAGAAGGTGATGCTATAGTGCATTTTGCATTGAGCTTAATGGACAAAAACCGATCCCAAGTGTGAGAAATATTGCTTAAGAATAGTTCAAATTAATTCATTAACAAAAAGTATCAATGAAAATGTTTCAATCCTATTACAAATGGACTATTGTGCCCAAAATTTGTGCTCTATGTAAAAAAAAAACAAAAGAAGAAATTAATACTTTTATTTGGCAAAGTAAAGACATTTATAATGTTACTAAAGGTTTCTATATTTATATAAAAAAATCTAAATATGGCCGTGCATAACTGTTGCCAAAATTGATGATAATCAGAAATGTTTCTCGAGCAGCAAATTATTATATCAGAATGATTTCTGAAGGATCATGTGACATTGAAGACTGGAGTAATTATGCTGAAAATTCAGCTTTACCATCTCAGGAATAAATTACATTTTACAATATAATCAAATAGAAAACAGTCCCTTTGAATTGTAATACAATTTCACAATATGATAGGGTTAGTTCACCCAAAAATGAAAATTACACCATGTTTTACTCACCCTCAAGGCATCCTAGGTGTGTATGACCTTTATTCGCCACCCGGAGCCGTGTGATGCGTGTTTTATTATGGATGCGCATGCTTTATTTGACTACTTCTGGACTGTTGAACAAAAACACCCGCGTACCCCCATTCTAACACTTGGAAGTGCCAGGACAATTTTTAATATAACTCCGATTGGATTCGTCTCAAAGAAGAAAGTCATATACACCTAGAATGCCTTGAGGGTGAGTAAATCATGGTGTAATTTTCATTTTTGGGTGAACTAGCACTTTAACTGTATTATTTAACAAATAAATTTTTAGCTCTGATCTAACTGTAGAGAACAAGGTGGCTCACTGTAGGTTTTGGAACAGAGCCATGCGCTGCATGATTGTGTTGGCGTTTCTGTATAAACACTCCTGTTTTTGGACGCATTCTGAAGAGCTGCATGAAGAACAGATCAAAACACAGGCCGTGAGTGGTTAATGAGTTGTGGCTGTGAGAATATAGTCATGGGTTTGTTTGGGTGCTGCTCCCTGGACAGCATTAGCACCACAGTAGTTGAATCCACCAGAACTGTGGCATTGCAAATGGATGTGTAATGCAGATGGAGCAAATTATAATTGAATTGTGCAGGATTATGAAATCATTCTACATTAACTCATGCCATATTACTGTTGGTTTTGTGTATTTTGTGTGTGTGTGTGTGTGTTCAGCTGTCTAAGTGCTCTATTGCCCGTGGCTGAAGGTCATAAAACACAGGCACTGCAAGACCTCCAGGACGCACTCCAAGACAACAAGACCAAGCTTTTATTCCAAGTAAGTATAACATCTGAGATTTTGATGCATTGTGTAACTCAAGGAGTGTCATAATTGCTATATTATCTGCATTCTTTTCCCAGCTGTCACAAAATCCACTTGGCCTACATAGTAAATCAGATCAAAATCCTAATTTGTGATTTTTTTTTTCTCCAGCGTTCTAATGCGAGTTTGTATACACCAAACACTGATGATATCCAGGTAAGTTCACTTAAAAAAACTCAAGAGAATCATTTGACCAAATAAACAGTACTGTCAACAAATTATGGATTACTGGCATGGCAATAAACATTAAAATCCAGTGCTAATTGACCTCTATGTTTGTCTGCAGAATTGCACATTTAAGTTTTTTGACTGTTTTCTGATGGAGATGAACGTTCTCTTGCATGACGAAGACCCAACAAATGAAAACAAGCACAAGCCCGTGATAGAGAAATCTTTAGAAGTATATAACAAAAATGTAAGTCAAAGCAATACCACAATGTGTGTGTGTCAAGATTGTGCATCATTCAGAATTGACATGGCTGAACTGGATCAAATGAGCCATACATTATTGGGCCAGTTTTACTAACAGCTTGCGCCCACGCAAACCGTCTTTTGGCGTTAAAATAGTACTGTCAGGTTTTACTGAAGACGCGCAGTGAAGAATTAGCGCTGAAAAGGCGTGGACACGGTTATTTTTACGCCCGACGACCTTATTGAATATGCATTTCTAGGAGTTTCCCTCTCAGACGCAAAAGTTATGGGAGGAGAGTTTTCAAATGAATCACGCAACGCGTTTTACTAACGTTTGTGCTCGTCAAATTACTGGTATTTGCGCCATTATTTAACTAATGACATTATTTACTGTCTTTACATTTATTTTGAAAGATAAAGCTCGCGATTATGGTAAGGGGCGTTACATTTCCGACGAGTGCTTGCTGTCGTGTTTGGCCAATCACAATGCACTGGGTCAGCTGGCCAATCAGAGTAGACTGCGCTTGTCGGAAGGAGGGTCTTTGTAGAAAAGCATTTGAGAGAGGCGGGGCATAGAGGACCTACAATAATGTACAGTATTTGAAAAATAATGTGTTTTTTGAACATTAAAGCATGTCAACATATTCTGTTACACCAAATACACAAAATAATGATCTTTAAAAAAGCATCATATGACCCCTTTAAATTAGGCTATTTTGCGCTTGAAATGGCTGCAATTATTGTTGCTAGGAGAAGGCACCGCAGAGAATAGAGTGAAGGGTAGAAGGGAGAGGATTTTTTTCCCACACGTATTGATTTATTTGGGATGCCAGAAGAACACATTATCCGAAATATAGTTTGCCAAGCCATGCTATTTTTAATTTGCTTCAGGAAATAAAAGACGACTTGGAACCCTCAACTAGCGCTGAAAAGTGAGCGCTGCGCTTGGTATATTGCATTGCTCGATATGTAAATGAGATAAAATCTTTTGCACTTTGTTAGTAAATCACCTGCAGAAGTCGCTGTTTTGGAATTGCGCTCTCGCGCTAATTTGCCCTGTTTAGTAAAACTGGCCCTAAATGTTTTATACACTGAAAGTTTATATACATGTTTTATTTATCATTTATTAACTTTACTTTTATGGCCCAGGATGGAAACATGTTTATTAGTAGTACACTTGTGTGAAATATTATAGCTATATAATATTGATAAATTTCATATTGTTTATATATTTTAATATAAAATTAAATATGAAAACAATATGGTGTGCGCTGGACATTTTGTGGTGCTGTATGGCAAAATGTTTCACAATTTATTGGCTGCTTATTGTTTGAAAATACTGAACATAGTAAAGAAAAATGTCTAATAATTTGATAAATAATTCTAGATATAAGAGTGGTATAATAATAAAGAGTGGACAATATTAAATATGCATAATTAAGAAAAAAATGAACTTGTACTATTAAGTGGTTGAGATTTTTTTTTTTTTTAAATGAATCATTCTGTCATTCCAATTCATTTTCGCATTTATGAATCGGAAAGAAGCTGATTTTTCAGTTCTGAATGATGAGCATCCCGGTTATGTTTGTAACGAGTCTGTGTTTGGACTGCTTCCACAGAAGTGTTCAGAGCGACATCCTTGTGAACTACAAGGACTTGCCCCCTCCAAGAAGTTCTTGGAGAAGATGACAGAGTTCCTTGAGAAACAGCAAACTCTTTGCAGACAAACATCTACTATAACATGTGACTAAAATCACACTTTATTTCCCTGAAAGCATGTACAATAAGCTCATTTATCTATTATCATTTTTAAATTATGCTAGTCTTTTATTTTTGTTATTAATATTTATATCACCTCTGAAATGTCTGAAAGTGTCACTTTATTAATGCTGTAAGAATGATATATTTTTTTAACAAAGGGGTTTTGTGAATGATTGTTGAACTGTGAATGTCTTGTAAGTGTACAGAATTTGAAGGTGAAAAATTGTTTAATGTAAAACAGGTTTTATATATTGTTTTATATTCAATGTATTGTTACATTAAAGCGTTTTTTTTATGAACAGAAGTAATGTCATTTATGGAATCACTTCTTCAAAGGCTGATTTTCAGACCATCACTGATCTAATGACCGGTCTGAAGGAAACTTGACACCAGATATCATTTTGTAACTTTGAGGGAGTAACAGCTTCTATTGTTTCAGTTTGTCTGAGGAGGAATTTCCTGTGGAAGATCATTGAGGTCCTGACCTTCTCCATGACTGCCCCATAAGAGCTGCATGAGGGTTATGAACTACATGTTCATGTCACAAATCACTCACACACTTTAGTCAGGATAGGCACTATCACTAACACAAGGCACTTGTGTTCTTTTTGACAGGAATGAAAACAATGCTGTGAGGAATACAAGTACAGTGCGTTCAGTGAACTGTACTGTTGTTTAGCAACATAATTGTTCCGCTGATGAAAAAAAACCCTCCATATAACTCCATTGAACATTGTCAAACTGATATGAAACAAAACAATTACGTGATCTAGTATTTCAATACAGTGTCTGCCGTGGTAAAGAAAACGTCCTTTCATTTTTACTGAAACTCAAGTTTTTTCTTCTTTAAATCCTGCGTTTACATCTCGCAATTACATGTTTTTTTTCGCCATGAATGGTAATTGCGACTTTTTTTTTGTTAAAGATTTTGTTTATATGTCACAGTTCTGACTTTTCTTCTCTTAATTGTGTTTACATCTCACACTTTTTTTTCCCACGGAGTTTACATTTTGCAATTCAGTTTTTTTTTTGTTTCCACCGTGAAATAAAGGCAATTGCTACTTTTTCTTGCAATTTTGAGTTTATATCTCATAATTCTGGCGTTCTTTCTCAAAACTGCGAGTTTATATCTGTTAGTTCTTTATAAATTGTAACATCTTGCAATTTTTTCTCAGAATTGTGAGTACATGTCTTGCAATTCTGCATTTATATCCCTTAAAAGTCCAATTTGTGAGATGAATTCGATATTTGATATAATTGCGATAAAAAGTCATTTTTTTTTATTTGTGATGGAAACAAGCTTTTATACTTGCAGCCTCTTTTTCATGATTGAATGGTTTCTGAATTTGTAATTTAGCTGCTTACCTGATGATGATGCTGAGGTGGTTTGATGCTGCAGGCTGTTGACTTTCTGTTGAAGGATCTGCAGCACTTCTGATCACTGATCTTCATGTGATTTGAAACACAATCCTGAGTCAGCAATTTGAGGAAAGCTGAGGACTGTTAGTCAGGAAATTATAAACTGCTGTGCTTATTAATGAACAGGTACTAATATACGACAAATGTTTGCCCCTACTTTTGGAGGGAACAAATTATGAGCTTCCAAAGGTTGTGCAGATAATTATTTTTACTTACTCTTATCCTTAACAATAGGCTACATCACATCCAGTCAGAGGGACGGATAAAGCTGAAATCATTACATAATTTTGTTTGTGCTTTTGGAAATTGAACTTTACTATCCTTAATTCGTCTAATTAGGCGTATTATACCGCATTGTTCATTTGAAGACAAACTGCTTTAATGTAACAATTAAAATAATTTAGTACTTTCACTCGTGGTAATAATTTGACGGCGGGACTTTCCAGAACGCTTTTAAGTTTTGCAAAACCCGTAAAAGCAGTCAGTATTACTTTAATTTAATGTACATAAGTTAGTATGTGACTACATGAAAAGCGGTAACTGTCTTTTTTTTGATAATTGATGATAATAGCGCTCTGCTCTCGTCCAGGGGTGCGTTTCCCAACAGCATTGTTAGCTAACTATGGTCGTTAGTTCCATAGATATGTATAGACGCCCCATTCGACCGCTCCAAGCATGTAGACACGTCGGCCATTTTGGAGTGGTCAACTTGACGTCATTCACCATACTATGGGTTTGCAGACCATCGGCTGTGCAGGATTGTGGCATCTTCGAATATTCATTGGTTACCAGTGTTGGGGAAAGTTACTTTTAAAAGTAATGCATTACAAGATTGCGTTACTCCATAAAAAAGTAACTAATTAAGTTACTTAGTTACTTTTTATGGAAAGTAATGCATTACGTTACTTTTGCTTTACTTTTGAAATCTGGACAGGGCTTGCTTGTTTGTTTTTAACATAAAAAGTTCTACCTTACGTATAGCGGCCCACAGAAACAGTCGCTAATGAGGCATCTATGTATACATATCTATGGTTAGTTCCATTGAACTCTATTGGTAAAGATGGAATTTTTCGAGCATAGTTGCTTCTGCGAAACGCACCCCGGGCTAGTTCTTCGTGGCTAAAATAACGGCAAGCGATCTAATCAGTGTAGCTCGCAGCGCCCTCTGCTGGTGAATTGTTTTTAATTTCCAGCCATTAACATCGCAAATTTATGCAAATTAGCAGGTTCAGCGGAATTTACTTAAAGGGGTCATATGATGCTGCTAAAAAGAACATTAAAAGTAATGCATTACTTGACTAGTTACTTGAAAAAAGTAATCTGATTACGTAACTCACGTTACTTGTAATGCGTTACCCCCAACACTGTTGGTTACTATGGTGAATGACATCAAGTTGACCATTACAATATGGCGGACGGCTTACGTATAGCGGCCCACAGTAACAGACGCTAATGAGGCATCTACGTATACATATCTATGCGTCCCGAAGCTTGCCTCAAAAGTATGTACTTTTTCTTCACAAAAAGGGTACATACTTTTATGGCATAGTATAAGTAGGCGAATTGGGATGCAGCAACTGTGTGCGCATGTGAAGACGGTGCTCACAGAGCGCGGGAGTATTGAACGGAGATATTTTTGCTGCTTTATAGGCCTTGAACGGTTAATACACACACTTGTATGTGTCAAAATGCCCGTCTTTACAAGTGAAAGCAAACAGCTGAGAATGAAAACACATGTGTAACAGTATATTGGATCCGGGCACCTCTTAAAGTGACTTGATATCATAAAGATCTTATTTAAAGTAAAAATAACTATATCATGATATATATTGTTACAGTAAAATAAAAATGTTCATATCGTGATATAAGATTTTGGTCATATAGGCCACCCCTAACATACACTCGAGTCGGCCTAACGTTATGTTTATCGTTTTTATATTGTTTCACATGTTAATGTTGAGAAAAACCATAATATCCACATGCTCGACTGAAAGTTGGCTCATCAGTCTGACATTCCAGAGACACAAAGATAACGGGTGCCAAGCAAAGTTTCTTACAGTGCTTTGTGTTTTCTGTTCTTAAACCATGCACTCTCGCTCGAGGACTTAAAGGAAGCATATGTCTCAAGATCATTTCTCTATCAGATAAGCTCTCTTCTCGGCTCACTCGGGGTACAGCTGCACTTACCTGCATTTGTGCTCAGTTTCACTGATTCATTTGATTAAAAGTAATTCCATTTTGTAAGATCATTTAGTAAGGTCATTTTGATCAAAGTAATTCCAAACTTCGCGAGGCAGATGACGACATTCTGTGATCAAATACAATCAACTTGTTAACACGCTCCACAGCGCCACCCAGTGCATATCACCTGTAACAATATTGACAGTAAGTATATATCGGTTCCCTTCACACTGTTCGCTTAAAATGCGATTAAAAAATGCGACCTGAAAATTTACGACTGAGTTTGGTTATCAAATGTGGTTATCTCGTAAATAACCATTTTGCTGCTGTGTGAATGTTGTCCCCTTTGCTTTAATAACAAACTTGTGTAAAATCTTGCAATCATGTTCTCCAGACGATCCTAAAAGCATCTTGAGCTTCACGGGAAGCAACATGATGAATTTCACAAATGTTCTTATTGGAATAGTGACAAAAAAAATTCTTAATCTATATCAAAATATTTCGTTGCTTACAGTTTTGAATTTGAAATCCCAGATTTTGAATGTGTTCTCAGACTTTTGGGCCACATTCTATCTATTTAGAAATACAGCTGAGATAGTTATACAATTGAGACATTTGTATGCAACCTTAAGAACCGAGGCCATACAAACAAGTGCTATTCTACACTGCCCAAAACTCGCGTTTGAATCATCAGTGGCAAATTCTTTAAATGAAAACGTATTTACGATGTATTCCCTCAGCGACCAGCACGGTTCAGCTCCAGGCATGACGAAGCAGATATTTTACAGATCTTCTTTATGCAACTAGAGCTTGTAACACTCCAAAGAGAAAGGAAAAATTGAAATCGCATCATATGACCCCTTTAACTGTGATGTCAGCACGAGCTTGCTTTGTTCGTACATGCACACGGCTGAGAAACGTGACGTAAACGTTCCAGTGAGCCGTTCTGTTCAGACCCGACGACAAACATGAATGTGATCTGGCAAGAACTATTTAGCTAATCTGATAAACACACAGCCGTTTTAGGAACATGATATTTCATCTAAAGCATTTTGTTTGGCTTCAAAAATCAGTCAGTATGAATCTGATCCACTTGTACTGTGATAAGCATCTAAAAACAGCACAAATTCACAAATAAACGCTGTCAAAGTGACATTTGGTATGAGGCCTTTTAGCACAAGTTGGCAGCATATAGAGAGCATATTATGTAAACTTCAGATTAATGCACAATGAGTGCAAAAGCAAGCTGAAGGCTGTTATGGAACTATGTCCAAGAATCATCCTAAAAACTGAAAGTGAAATGGCTTTATATACCAACACAAATAATAAAAAAAAACATACAGTACACACTTTCAGAAATACCTCAGTACAAAAACAGAACAATAACAACAAAACACAATCTCTGGTCATGAGACACATACAGACATGTGATGAATCTCAACTGATATGACGGCCCGCAAACGGTTTACTTGGCATTCAAAGCTACATATTCAGACAATTCCTGTAAATTGCTCACTTTTCACTTTTGATAGAAAATATTTGACGATTTACATGTAAATAATGTATATTTACTACAGTTTACATGTAATATTTTAAAATTATTTTTAAATAATGCACTGCATTCTTTCTTAAAACCATAAAACAAGAGTATGTCCTTTTCAGTAGGCCTTTTTTTAAATATATTAAACAAAACACTTTTCTGTTATATATGTATATGAAATGAATTTGCACAAAAACACACATACGTACAGTGGGGTGCAAAAGTCAATAGATTGTATAGTCAAAATGGGGATTTGTATTTGTATAGTATTTGGTTTGCTGCTGTCATTAAAGCATTATTTAAAATAAAAATATATATTTTTTAAAAATAAAATAGCATTTTGAATCCCTTTCAATGTGGACTTTTGAACCCCACTGTATATATAGTATGTTAAGAGTAAAAATAATGGTGCTGTGTTTCAGGAGTCCACCTTGCCGTATGTTCCTTCAGGTGGCCGGTAGTATTTGGGAAAGGCCATCAGCTGGAGCATGTTGAAAGCATACTTTCTGCACTTTATATTCTTTTGCACATTCTCAATCCGGCAGCCTTCTCTGATGAGGGGAAGATGAAAAAGAAAGAAAAGGAAAGGAATAATAATGAAGATTATGATGAGGATGAAATCATAAAAGAGCCAAAATGACTATGAAAAGGCCTCAGTGTTTGTACCTGCACGTTAATATGCAAAGCACGAGGAAACATTTTGATTGTACTGAATAAATGACACTTCAATTATGAAAGCATAATGCAACCGATAACTGTGACATTCATGCTGCATTTAGAGCGTGTCAAAAAAACAACAAACACATCCTCACTTCCTTCTGACAAAAAATCATGTGCAGCTGCTAAAATGCTTTCCATTTGAGATCAAAATACCATTCCAAACCTGTATGAGACATTGTGTTTCACAGAGAAAATAACATGAGGGTGGAAAGACATGAGAGACTGAACCATTAAATATGACCAAAATCTTTAGTAGCATGAGTGCTTAAAGTGAAACTACTTATTTTGTTAGTAGTTGTATAACATTAAATTCCTATGGAAGCCTGTTTCCTCCACAGGATAAAAATAAAATAATAAATAAAAAGGTAATTGCGACCGTTTCTCTTACAATTCAGACTTTTATCTTTGAATTCTGAGTTTTTATCTCACAATTCTAACCTTTTCTCTGAATTGTGAGAGAAAAACTCAGAATTCAGAGAAAAAATGTATTGCAAAATATAAATTCAGAAATCAGAGAAAAAAAGTCAAAATGACAGGATAAACTCAGAATTCAGAGAAAAAATGTATTGCAAAATATAAACTCAGAATTCAGAGAAAAAAGTCAGAATTGCGAGATATAAACTCAGAATTCAGAGAAAAAGTCTAAATTGAGAGAAAAACTCAGAATTCAGAGAAAAATACAGTCCGAATTGCGAGATATAAACTCTGAATTCAGAGAAAAATACAGTCCGAATTGCGAGATATAAACTCAGAATTCAGAGAAAAAAGTCAGAATTGCAATATAAACTCAGAATTCAGAGAAAAAAGTCAGAATTGCGAGATATAAACTCAGAATTCAGAGAAAAAGTCTAAATTGAGAGAAAAACTCAGAATTCAGAGAAAAATACAGTCCGAATTGCGAGATATAAACTCTGAATTCAGAGAAAAATACAGTCCGAATTGCGAGATATAAACTCAGAATTCAGAGAAAAAAGTCAGAATTGCAATATAAACTCAGAATTCAGAGAAAAAAGTCAGAATTGCGAGATATAAACTCAGAATTCAGAGAAAAAGTCTAAATTGTGAGAGAAAAACTCAGAATTCAGAGAAAAATACAGTCTGAATTGCGAGATATAAACTCTGAATTCAGAGAAAAAGAAAGTCTGAATTGCGAGATATAAACTCAGAATTCAGAGAAAAAGAAAGTCTGAATTGCGAGATATAAACTCTGAATTCAGAGAAAAAGAAAGTCTGAATTGCGAGATATAAACTCAGAATTCAGAGAAAAAGAAAGTCTGAATTGCGAGATATAAACTCTGAATTCAGAGAAAAAGAAAGTCTGAATTGCGAGATATAAACTCAGAATTCAGCGAAAAAAGTCAGAATTGCAATATAAACTCAGAATTCATAGTTAAAAAGTGTATTGCAAGTTATAAACTCAGAATGCAGAGAAAAAAGTTAAGAGTTGTGAGATATAAAGTCAGAATTCAGAGAAAAGGTCTAAATTGCGAGATATAAACTCTGAATACAGAGAAAAATAAAGTCTGAATTGCAAGATATAAACTAAGAATTTAGAGAGAAAAATTCTGAATTGTGAGACAAAAAGCTGATATCTTTTCTATTTAGTTTTTTTTTATTCCTTGGCAAAAAACGGCTTCCATAAATACCCAGAGACATAACCACTCCCGAATAAAAATCAGAAATCAAAGTGTTATTCGTGAAGACAGAGCGAACTTCTATAACTGTCTGGTTCAGCTCAGCTACCAAATCTGACCTCAGAAGACTACAGAGGGTAGTCCGGACTGCTGAGCGAATCATTGGTACAACCCTCCCTTCTCTCCAAGAACTGTACTCATCCAGAGTGAGCAAAAGGGCTGGCAAAATCACTCTGGACCCCTCACATCCAGCACACTCCCTCTTTGAACTGTTGCCATCTGGTCGACGCTACAGAGCTCTGAGCACCAGAACGGCCAGACACAGGAACAGTTTCAGCCATCTCATGAACACTTGACAATAACTGTGGAACACACACTATTTATTCACTCATACACTTATTTATCTAACACACATACTCAGTCTACATTTCAATTTGCACATAATATACCTGTACATACAACTGTCTATTGTTATATACCTGTACATACAATTGTCGATTTGTATATTTTTATTCCTTATTTACTTGTTCTATTTTTTATTTGTTATTTTTTTTTATTTTTTATTATCTGTGTTTTTTTTGTTCTGTCGCTGTCATTCTGTTGCACTGCGGAAGCTTCTGTCACGAAAACAAATTGCTCGTATGTGTAAACATACCTGGCAATAAAGCTCATTCTGATTCTGATTCTGAACCACTCGAGGAAGCAAGTAAGAAGTTAGACGCAGCTCGGTTATGGCATAATCAGCAGTTTATTGGTATTTTGCAAGCAAAAAAACAAGACTTAAAATGAGCCACACCACCAGCAGGTGGGAGCTGACAAGCAGAAGGGCGATCGGATAGAAGTGGCGGGACGCCGGCTTGTTAATAGCTACAGAGCCTGCTTCAGGGTCGTCCCATTGGGCAACCTCTCCCTGGGCCAAGAGACCGCTGAGCAGAAACGAGAGAGAGATAAAGAAGCAAACACACAAACACATTCAACAAGACGTTAAATAGGTCAGTCCACACACACATACACACATAAAATACACACTGAGAGTTTAAAATGATGGCAAAAATAAAGGTAAATGGAGACGAAAATTCATTAACTCGTGTGCAGAAGGAAATATCTGAAGCAAATGATTCTCATTCAATTCTGGCCCATTAATGGTTGTTGAATGTCTGTGTTTTTCCACCGATGTGGACAGAATAGCAAACAACAATAGTGAATCTATTGCAAAACAGCAAGTAATCAAATCTGAACTGAATGTGTTGAGAGAGGCAGATTGGGCAATGCAAAAATGATACAAATATCTTTCTCTTGTGTTGTGCACAAAACCAAACATACTGGGCAACAAGTGTAGTCTGATTCACAAACAAATGACTCCTTTAAACGAATCAGTCCAATAGACTGACAAATGAGACCCTGGACCACAAAACCAGTCAGGATACTGAGTAAAGATCATGTTCCATGAAGATATTTTGTAAATTTCCTACCGTAAGTATATCAAAACTCAATTTTTGATTAGTAATATGCATTGATAAGGACTTCATTTGGACAACTTTAAAGGCGATATCAATATTTAGATTTTTTTGCATCCTCAGATTTCAGATTTTCAAATAGTTGCATCTCAGACAAATATTGTCCTATCCTAACAAACCATACATCAGTGGAAAGCTTATTTATTCAGCTTTCAGATGACGTATAAAGATCAATTTAAAAAAATTGACCCTTATGACTGGTTTTGTGGTCCTGGGTCACAAATCAGTCACATAATTCATAAGTTATGAGCCTAAGCTGCATCGTTGCTGACATGCTAAACTGCAAAACTAATCACCATTTTCAAACAGGTTTCTTAAACATTGCCTCACAAGTACTAAAATAATCATTAATGGATTCAAGTTAACAAAGAAACGTTCACTAAATGCTCACTATTGCTAAACATTTACTGCACCTCTTTCCGACACTAAACACTCCCTCGAATGCAATTGTTTAATTTGTTGACAGCATTTTTTTTACTGTGCAAATAGTGTATTGAAAACACCTGTCAATCAAAGCTGTGTGTTCATATTAAATACCATTATGTGATGTTAAAGCAATAATTCTGAATTAAAAATGTTTAACGTAAACGTTTTGATTTATATTTAAAAAAATCCAGTATTGTATTTCTAGATGCATGCTCACAAAGGTCAGTCGAGGCGACCTGCACCTTCAAGAGTAACAAACACTGATATTCTTTTGAAAAGGGATGAAAGAGTTTGGTTTTTGTCTCAGATTTACACAATATCTCATTGAAATGTCACAGTAAATCTATACAGCTGAGTGACCGTCACACAGCTTGACATGCATCCACATTAATCAGCACACGTGTCAGCTCAACCTTCTATTTTGGCTTTAAACCATTTCCGCAGACTGGTTCTGCTATGTAAAATCAACAGCCTTCTCATCTGCCACTGCAAAACAAACAAACTCGAAGCCTTCAGGGCTTCAACACCCAACACTACTAATAAGAGAATCGCCCATCAGCGCAGGCACTTCACATACGCCATGAGCATCTTTAGCAGGATCTGACGACTTTGTGGGGTTCTGGGAAGAAAACTTGCAAATCATTGTGCTTATTTTCTCTGAAAAGGAAGTTTATGCCTCGTTATAATATTTTAAATGTTCAAAAAGAAGTCAAAGGCGTGCTGAAAACAACAGCAATGTGAAAGTATCACAAAAGTGTTTGCATGGAAAAAAAGTTCTGTTCACAATGCAATTTCAAGTGTTATCTTAAATTAGAGTTGAATTTAACTGAACTAGATATTTTATTGAGACACAATGCTGTTTGGTTGAGTCAGTTTGTTTACATTGGAGATATGCAAATCACAGCTAAATTACTTAATCACTGCTTGAGCACATTTAGTGCAGTGTTGAGTCTTAGCATTTATGTCAAGCCATTTAGCAAATGAATCATATTTTGGTAACAAGTGAAGCAGCAGATGGAGGAACGTTCATATTTGAAAAGTAAAGCAAATAAATGAGATGAATCTAATCTTCCAAGCCCAAATCATTTCTTGGTGCTAAATGAGTAGTGGCAGACATAACTGCTATGATATTGAGTTCAAAGTGTGCAAAATAATTATATATATAAATACAAGCGTATTTAGTACTCATGAGTGACATTTTAAAAACATTTCATTTTTAATTTTGTGGTGGCTTTCTGTTCAGAACAGCAGCAGCGTTCATCTCTGTTTGAAACAAATTAGGACTGAAACATAAGTATGCAAATATGTAAATACAAGGGAGACTCGACTCACAATCTATTCCAAACGACTTTAGTGTTGACAAGTGATAAAAACAAACAGCATGCACAAATATTGGGTAAAATACTGAGCTATTTTTAGCAATATTTTAAACAACATTTTTTCAATAAGAACATTTCAGTTTTTTTTTTTTTTTTTTCACTGAGCTTGTTGCAGTGAACTCTGGTACTGCCTTTAAATACACACACTGAGCTATTTTTAAGCAACATTTTATAGACAAAATTGCTCAGCAATGAATGAATTGCATTTATAACTAAGAATATTTCACAGATACGTTTTTTTCAGTGAGCTTGTTGCAATGCATTATGGGATTGTCTTTTCATTAAACACAAGGGTTATACAATTATTTTAAAATAAAAATACTGTGTAAAATACTGTGCTTTTTAGAAATTTTCTCAAAATTGTTCAATATTAAATGAATTACATTTGTAATGTTTTTCAGATTTCTTTTAGCTTGTTGCAATGCATTCTGGTATTGCTTTCTATACAAATATTGTGTAAAATACTGTGCTAATCTTTAGCAATATTTTTTAAACACTAATGAATGAATTACATTTATAATTAAGAAAATTTTACAGATTTTTTTTATTGAAAGTGTTGCAGTGCATTCGGGTATTGCCTTTATCTTTTAACAAACAGCATGCACAAATAATGTATCAAATTCTTTTAAAATCAGTATCAGTATTAAACAAATTACAGTTTAAATTAAGAACATTTCACTATTTTTTTAATTGTGCTTGTTGCACTGCATTCTGATATTGCATTCTCTTTATACATAGCATACTGTGTATACATATATACTGTATATATATATATATATATATATATATATAAATAAAAGTTTTTGTTTACATAATATATGAGTGTGTACTGTGTATATTTATTATGTATATACAAATACAAACACATGCATGTATATATTTTAAAAAAATATGTTGTTTATATATTAAATATATTTAGATATAAAATAAAATATAATAATATAAATGTATATACATGTAAATATTTTCAAAATATATACTGTATGTGTGTGTATTTATATACTGTATATACATTATAAATAAACACAGTACATATACATATATTATGTAAACAAAAACTTTTTTTTTTGGATGAGATTAATTGTGATTAATCGTTTGACAGCAGTAATATATACACATATACATATATGTTTTTTTTTCACTGAGCATGTTGTAATAGATTTTGGGATTGCATTCTCTTTAAACGGTACATGCTGGCCAAATGAAAGGATCTCATCAGACAGTATTAATTGCAGTGAGAGCGGTTTGGAATAGTTCTGTGACAGATTATAATGTTTCAAAACAGAGCCTTTGTTTGGGATCAAACAGGATATTACTAGAGTATGTGTGCAACATGTAGTGAAATCCCCTTTAAAAATAAACATTTTATTACTTTTTTCCTACAAGATCGGCAGTGTGGGCTGTAAATATGTGCAGCTGACAGTGAAAGTTTCCAGATGTTCCACATGGCTTCTTATAAAGCCTTATTGTCTGTATGTATTTATGTATGTCTTCAGCTTCTCAATGCTCTTTTGTGGCAAAAGCTTCTGCCGCCTTTATTTCACAATAACATCTTAATAATAACAGGCTGTATGTGAGAATCATCGGATATCAACATGGATGTTAAACATTTCATTGGGTCTCTCCTTTGGGACGTGAACAGGAAGGAATGTTTCACATGATTTTGGATTCCGTATCAGTTAATCTTCACCCAAAATGTACACTGGCTTGGATTTCAACCAAACTGCGAGGGCTCTGTTTCACAACATCCATACATACAAGTATTTCTGTCAGGACCACTATCGTCAAAGATGATTGACAATTAGCATACAGTTTGGATTGGCGGTATGGTTCCGTTCTGGGCAAGAACTCCCTGCGCATCCATGCAGCCTAGCATGGATGAGAGCAGGGAGAGCAGCGATAACCCCCCCAGGGTAAACAGAACAGAACCAACATAAATGTATTGCAGATATCGTTAAAGTTCAATAATGTTATGTACACATTTTAGAATTAGTCTGATTCAAAGGAGAATCAGAAGGCTGAATCCTGACTGACAGAGGAGGAGTTGGGGATGGAGGAGGGTAATTAGCTATTGAGCAATGCGAAAACTGCTGATACTACTGCGGGACCTTATATAGGAATACTTAGGTGTCGTATTCCCATAGGTTGATGGGGATCAGCTGAGAGTCAGCTGATGCGAGCTTGACTAACGTGACCTGCCAGAACTAACGCTACGCTTGATTTTAATGCATCATGGGTGAATGTTTTTTGTGCACAACACAATCAGATGCACTGGTATTGGGTTAACATCTAAGACAGTCTTTATTATCAGCATTAGATGTTAAATGTCACGTTATGTGTAACGTTAAGTGTAAAGGAATAGTTCACGCAAAAATGAAAATGTGCTGAAAATGTTCTTACCCACAGGCCATCCAAAATGTAGATGAGTTTGTTTCTGCATCAGAACAAATTTGGAGAAATGTAGCATTCCATCACTTGCTCACCAGTGGATCCTCTGCAGTGAATGGGTGCTGTCAGAATGAGAGTCCAAACAGCTGATAAAAACATCACAATAATCCACAAGAAATACACACCACACCAGTCCAGTTCATCAATTAATGTTGTGTGAAGTGAAAAGCTGCGTGTTTGTAAGAAACAAATCCATCATTAAGGCATTTTAAATTTAAAACATAGCTTCTGGGTAAAATATGAGTCCATTATAATGCTTCCTTGAGTTATAAAGTTCATGTCCTGTTGCCCTCTCACATCAAAATCCACCAGCATATTTGTTTGGAGCTGTTTTGGACTCTTTTTGCTTGCAAACGGTGCTTGATCTGTGCAGATTTTTCTGCTGATTCAGACAAGATGACTTTTTCACTGAAGCAACCAATATTTTGGACTTGCATTTCAGCTGGAAACAATGGTTTGAAATTAAAAACATCTTATACATCACGCAGCTTTTCACAAGACATGATTTGCTGGACTGTTGTGGTGTGTGTTACTTGTGGATTATTGTGATGTTTTTATCAGCTGTTTGGACTCTCATTCTGACGGCACCCATTCACTGCAGAGGATCCACTGGTGAGCAAGTGATGAAATGCTACATTTCTCCAAATCTGATGAAGAAACAAA
>NW_015549588.1:505159-508017 GCF_001515605.1 Sinocyclocheilus anshuiensis | reverse complement strand
GATCAAAAATACAGTATTATTTGAAGAACAGAAAGTACAAAAGAACACCATTCTTTGAAAAAAAAAAAAAATCAACATTTTTTTGTAACATTATAAATGTATTTACTGTCACTTATGTCAATTTAATGTGGCCTTGTTGAATAAAATAAAACAAAACAAGACAAAATTTACCCCTTACTTACCCCCAAACATTTCAATGGTTGTGTATATATTGGTCACACAAACAAAAGACCAAAAGTGCTACATTTTATAAGCCAGTAATTACTCTCTTGAAACTCATGTTAAAGATTACAATCTCTTACTTGAAATGCTGACCCTCACAGAACACTGATTTGAATGCTCGTTCAGCAACCCAATGTTTCCCAAATGTGAGGTTACGAAACAAATTGCACACACTTCCTGCAGACTCCATGACCTCAAACTCAGCCTCACCATTCCCGCAAGCCACAGGATCTCCACGTTCTTTCTCTTCTTGGTGACTACATTCTGGCCGAGGG
Organism: Sinocyclocheilus anshuiensis; assembly: GCF_001515605.1. Classification (NCBI taxonomy): domain Eukaryota; kingdom Metazoa; phylum Chordata; class Actinopteri; order Cypriniformes; family Cyprinidae; genus Sinocyclocheilus; species Sinocyclocheilus anshuiensis. The sequence goes on along the minus strand of NW_015549588.1, from coordinate 507,520 downwards.
TGTCGAGCAGTTCCTTGATGTCTGTCTGTGTCTGAAAACATGGCAGGCCTTCGGAAAGAAGAGAGAAAAAGAGCAGACACTTGAGATGTCATGCATTAACAGGTTTAAAGAGGGCTTGTTTGTCCCTGTATCGACAAGCACTAAAGATGAGATTGAAAAGTCTGGGGACATGTTATTTTTCTGATAAACAGGCAGATGGAAAGAAGACAAGATGTGACATGCTGCGATGCAGCTTGGCATTCGTCTGCTGGGAGCATTCATCATCTAGAGCCGTCACACTCCATAGACGTGATTGACATATCAGAGAACAATAAATTCCTGCACTCAAATCCTTTAAACATGAGACGCTGCGCTCGACACAGACACTGCAGAAGTGTCGCATGAATGCCCATTGTCAGAAGTTGGTCTAAAAAACAAAATCAGTCGACTGTAGGCTTTTTGTTTTTTCGTTTTCAGAAATAACAAACACATAATAACAAAATTTAAATAACAAAATTTAAGTGATAAATGTAGACTTCAATATGAAAATATATTAAAACATTTTCCTGATTTGATTTAAATCTCTTTATCAGCCCACTATCAAAGATTTATAATGTGTGTGTATATATATATAAATATATATACTGTATATATATGTACACACACACACACACACACTCAAATTTTCTAATTCAAATGCATTTATTTAAAATAATTTAACAGAAAAATCTTTTGTAACATTATAAATATCTTGTATAAATGTTAAAATTTTTGATAAAAGTCCCATTATAATAAAATGTAAATCTATTTTTTTTTTTTTTACAGTTACAGTAGTTAATTTGAGTTGAAACATGACAGTCTCAGTATTAATCTTTTTTTTTTTTATTATGGGTGACTCTCAGTTCATCCTCAAAATTAAAAGAAATAAATGTAATAAATTAAAAGAATGTTGAGAAATAGTAAGAATGTTGCAGAAATGTTTATTTTTCAATATTTTGTTTATTTATATATACATATGCGTGTTTTTTATTATCTGTGTGTTGTTGTCTCTGTGTACTGGAAGCATGTGACACTAAAACAAATTCCTTGTATGTGCAAACATACTTGACAATAAAGCTCTTTTTGACTTCTGACTAAAGAAAGTGAAAAGTTTTTTTTTTGCAACTTTAATATCAACATCAATCATTTTTGCAGTGCACAATACCAAGTTGATAACTAGTTTCTAAATATATTGTTCCCAATGTTTGAATAAAAGTAACTGATGAATGACTAAATGCAATATAAAAAGCTCAGTTTCTCGAATGATGAACTTACATTCAGATGGCAGCGTGTTGGTTAAGGATTTATAGTAACCTTCAAGAATCTCGAAGTTCTTCTGGTTTATTCTCTCCTGTAAAGATATATCACCAAATCTGAGGGGGAGACACACAGAGAGCACAAGCATCATGTTCCAGCTCAGACACGCTTCACTGAGCATTTATGCTTGTAGGGATTGAATTCCACTTCTATCAGTCAGTGCTTGTACCTCTCAGCGATGGTTTGTTGCTCGTTGATGCCCACATTGAAGAGCACGGGGAGCACGCGCAGCGGCTTGCCCTGGCGCAGCTCATCCGGGAGCGTTTGGAAGGCATGATGTGGGAGAGGCACCTCGACAGTGTAACGGTCTCTGGGACAAAAACAGGTTACATTTCCAAACTCTGTCAATACCAGCATGTTCCCACAGCTTCCTTGGACTCACTTGCACTCACACAATGCATCCATATTAACACAGTGCACTTCCATAATACCATAATTTTGTAATGGTTTTTAAAAGATGTTTCATATGCTCACCAAGGCTGCAATTATTGGATCCAAAATACAGTAAAAACAGAAATGTTGTGAAATATTATTACAATTTAAAATAACTGCTTTTTATGTTAATATATTGTAAAATGTAATTTACTCCTGATGAAGAAACAAACTCATCTACATCTTGGATGGCCTGAGTGCGAGTAAAGTTTCAGCAAATTGTCATTTCTGGGTGAACTATTCCTATAATGCATGCACATATGAGGAGAACAGATCTACGCAGAAATGGCTGGTACTTACCTCCGCATGCAGTCCAGAGCTCGCACAAAGTAATCTTTATTGAGCTGGTGCTCGTCCCTCAGCAGAGAGCACTGCTCCAGTGTCACTGACATGGACGTCCTGTCTTTGGCACTTTTACAGCTGGTGAAGCGGATACCATTCATCCGTCGACAGATCTGAGGAGACATGTGACAGATGGAACCGCCTTTACTTAACTTTCACTTCCTTTAATTAAAGGGGTAAGTGGAAATTTTTATTTTATTTTATATATGTATATTTTTTTATTCAACAAGACCACATTAAATTATATTATAT